>NC_053022.1:19167652-19362404 GCF_003073215.2 Triticum urartu | reverse complement strand
ACAGTTTAATATTTTTTAGAACGAAGGCTCAAGGAGAGCCCGGCTTTGAATTAACAAAGCCATCAACCGGCCAGGATTACAACCACTGCAATACAAACTCGAACAAACAAAAAACAAAACACGGCAAGATATAAGGGTGCTGGAAGGCAACTCTCAAAACCTCACACACTACAACTAGGAGATAGCACATGATAAGCATAAGTTGAAGCACGCAGAGGCCCTCGTCCACCCAAGGCTCACCAGGGAAGAAGAAATGGGGCTCCGGGAAGCGCCCGCTGTCGAGGATAGGCTATGACAACACCAAACCAACATCACCATCCATTCCCACTGTCGAAAGAGGCCCCTGCCTCCTCGCCTGGCTCGAAAGGCGCCGAACCGTCGACATATGGGTTGCTCACCCTAGAACATGGATGGAAGGATGCAACCAGAAGGAGTAGGAACAGAGCACACCCTACATGACTAAGAAACTTCACCAGAAACACCGCATCGCCGCTGCCCACTGACGATCCTTCGGAGAGTAGAAAGATGCCGATCAGACAACAACAGGGTGTCCAGGGAGGACGGAGCAACGAGGAGGCAGGGCCAAGGCCGAGGAATGATGCTCCGACACTCACAACTTGCACTACTGTAGCCGCCGGAGGAGGGGAACCCGATCCCCTCCTGGCCAGAGGCCGCCGGACCAAGCTGTCACCAGTTGCACAGAGAGCACCAGAAGAAACCCGAACACTGCCGGACCTGCCAAGCTGCCGCCGCCACCACTTGGGGCACACAGTCGCCGCCGCCCGACAACCACCACACCGTAGTGCCCACAATCCAAAAAGCATCCAAGGCGACGACTTCAAGAAGCAAACGGAGCCAAGAGCACCGTCGCCGCCCAACAAAGTTTGAGCTTTCACCCGGGAGGCTAGGGGAAGGGGAGGGTGGAGCAAAAGACCTGAATGGCGCCTCCAAGAAGGGGAGCGGCGTCCATGGACGTCGCCGCCATGGATTTCTCCCGGTCAAGGCTCCACACCACCAACACCACATCCAGCTCCAGGCACCGGAGAACCAAGTCGACCCGGACCAAATCTGAAGGGGTGGAGCACGCAGGGCAGCAGAAGGGGGAAGGGGCGGCCAGATCCGGAGCCGAAGAGGCCAGAAGCCCCACCGCCGGCGCCGCGGATCTCGTCCGCCGGGGAGCTTGCTGCCCGCGCAGCCAAACCCACCGGACCACACCCGCGCCACCACCAGCCGAGGAGACGGTGGCGCCTCACCGAACGAGGCCGCCGCCCCGGATTCCGACGCCCCCCGCTGGAGAAACGGAGCAGCAGAGGCCCCGCCGCCACCTTCCTTGGCGACGCCCCGGGCTTGCCCGGCGGATGCCTCTGGTGGCGGCGAGGAGGGAGGGGAGGAAGGGGGGAGGCGGCAAGATCTAGGGTTGTCGCCCTCGAGCCGCCCGAGAGGGGCCTTATAGATATTAATGGATGGCGTGCTTCTTTGCTGGGGAAAAGACGTTCTCACCGTACATGAAATGGGGACACGATGCCCGATGTTATACCGGTGGCTCCACCTCCTCCCCTTGTCCAAAACCCACAGGTCACATTGGATACTGTAACAAGCTTGCACCTCATGTTGGCAGGGATCGGCACATCCTGCCACGTCTTTTCCCCAGCATGAGCACCTGCACGGTTTTGAACTCAAAGATGCGATCCCATCTGTATGGGACGTGAACCACCTTGTACTTACTTGTCGTCGGGTGGTACACAAAGTTGTATGCCTCATGCCATAGCTTCCCCCTTCCGTTTTCAGCTTTTCTGTATCGGTTTTTATTCAAGGTTTTTATTTTTTAAAATACACAAAAAAATCTCATTCGTCAACTCTTTCAAAACCATGAACTTTTTTGCAAATTCGCAAAAAGATTAAGAAGCTTTCTCCTAAAATTCCTGAATTTTTTACACTCAAATATGTGACCCCCCCCCCCCCTCCCCTCAAAATCATGAACTTTCTTCAAATCCACGTGACACACAAACTTTTTGAAAATTCATGATTTTTTAAAATTCTTGAGGTTTTTGAAATACATAAACTTTCTAACCTATAAAGTTTTTTTGAAAGTTCAAAGTTTCTTAGACTCATTTTTCAAAAGTCAAACAGTCAACTGGTCAACCAATCAACCGTTTAACAAAGCGAGCGAGCGTGCGAGCCAGAATGGCCACCGTTGCCCGGTCGGCCCATAGTGACGGGGCGTGAGTGACAGGTCGTTAGCCACTGCTTGCTATAAGCGCTGACTAGAAGCTCTGCCAAGGACACTACAAAGAAAAGAGGACGCGACTATGTCTCGCTTCGAGCGAGACAGCAGAATGCATCAACTCCTGGGAATCCGTAGTGGGCTGGCCCACCCACCCACCTCGTGGTCCTGTCACTTTGACATTGTATGCTTGTCTTTTCATTAAATACAAATATAAAGAATATTTTTTCTTTTGTAATAATGTTAATCATACATTTAAAAAAATAAATACAGTGTACAAAATGTTCACTCAACTTTTCAGAAAATGTATGTATAATGTTTAAAAATGTATCTCATATTTTAAAAAAGGTTAATGTGTTTCAAACAAATGTACCTGACATGCTTGGAAAATTCTATGCAATATAAAAAAAGTTTGTGTAATTAAAAAAAATTGACTTACACAACTCAAGTTCGACTTCCATAGCACGATCGAGCCCGCGTTCACAGGCCGAGTCAAACTTCTATAGCCCAAGCCCGACTTCCATAGCCTTTAGTGGACTTAGTTTCACTTCCACAACCCAAGTCAAGTCCCACAGTGTCGGTGTTCATGGTGGACGAACAATCAAAAAACTGCAAGAGCAAGCAAGCTGCGCAACACGTCTCTCCACTCACCTTGTGCCATCTCGCTACGAAGAGAAGTTGTGCTGGAGCCTGGAGATGGACGGGGAAGCTCAGTCACAAAGCAAAGCAAAGCAAAGCAAAGCACCGTGAGAATACGTGCGCGAGGGTTTTCATCTGGAATCGCTTCCTTCCGGCCGTTTGCAGCAAACCATGCATGCATGCGCGCACGCACTAACCAGCAATGCATGGAATCGATGGCCTCGCGTGTGCAGCCACTCCCTCTGTTCGAAAATACCTGTCGAAGAAATGAATGCATCTAGATGTATTTTACTTCTAGATACATCCATTTTTATCCATTTCTACGAAAGTAATTCTGGACGAAGGGAGTATATATGAATCATGCATAAGCACACAGCTGATATCTGCCTTAGTCGATCCTAGCCAATCTTCTCCTTGGTTGACATCAATCGATCGATCAACATGAGGGTGCTGAGGCATCATCATCATCAAGACTACTGCGCCTGCGCCTGCGTCCAGCACGCCAACGCCCCCACCACAGCTCAACACAGGTATAATCCCTTAATTCATTCCTCCCATCAAAGTAGACAGTATTACATTTTCTTTTGGTTATGCATTAACTGGGCGAATGTGTGGGGAACACATACATTTTCCAATGAAACTTTGGAGCTAGCGATGATCAACCCTTACGTCCAAAAAAGTTTACAATGTTCATACTACTAGTGCTAGAGTTACATACTTCATTACAAATCCATCCTTTAATTCTGCGCACATGCATCAAATTCAATTTCTAGGTGCAAAAGTGTAGTCGCCTTGTCCGAAAATATGTGGCGCGTATTTTGTTTGGTAGTATCTGAATTACTATAAGTTAGCATTACTAGGATCAAGTTCAAATTTGTTTTCACGTTACTAGAGAAACAAATACTATCCATCTGAATTCCTCTCAAAACAAACTGCCCGGGCCCAATAATGAACCTCCAATTCTTGTCAAAGATGATTTCTGAGTGTACAATTAATATCCATTTCAGCTTTGTGACAACAGTAGCGCATGTCCAACAATTCTTGAACGAGTGGGAGATCCAGTGCTTGGTGTTGGTGAGCCTCTCCCTGCAAGTCTTCCTCCTCTTCTCGGCAGGCTTCCGGAAGCGCCACATCTCTCACGTGCTCAGCGTGTTGTTATGGCTGGCCTATCTGTCGGCTGACTCCATAGCGGTCTACGTCCTCGGCCACCTCACGCTCCACACCGGCGAGGGCGACCCGCGTCACCAGCTGGTGCTTTTCTGGGCGCCCTTCCTGCTGCTACACCTTGGCGGGCAAGATACTATCACCGCCTTCTCCATGGAGGACTGCTCTCTGTGGAAGCGGCATCTGCTAAACCTGACAACCCAGTTGGCCATGGCCATCTACGTTGTGGGCAAGCAGTTGCGATGGGACAAGAAGCTTGTGGCTCCCATGGTGCTCATGTTTATCTCTGGGACGACCAAATATGCAGAGAGAATATGGGCACTCAGGATAGCTGGCTCATGGGAACCCCGGATAAGAACTTCTGGCTTGGATATACACACAATGAATACTGAGCTCGCGTCAATGTTTTCGTCAGCAGGGGAAGATGTCGATCCCGGGCGCATCGTGGAGGTTGCTATGGGTATCGGTGCATTCCAGGAAAGCATCGGGTTCCTAATGGACGTGACACCGAAAAGGTATACCCGTGGAGCTTATTACAGCCAAGCAAAGGCAATTGTTGAGAAGGTTGCCAGGGGATTTACATCTTCCGGCAATGGAGTTGATTGGGCGTACAAGTTATCCGAGATCCGTCTCTCGTTGATCTATGACCACCTCTACACAAAGTTTGGGAGCCTCAAGCTGAAGGGTTTGTTCCTGTACCGGCTAACCACTCTTGCCATAACCTCTACGGCTCTCGCTTTCTTTGTTGTAGCCAGCAAGGGAGGCAGCTACAGTGGAGTTGATGTTTGGATAACTTACGTGTTGCTTGTGGGCGCCATGGTGTTGGAGATATCCTCTGTCCTGATGTGGCTCGTGTCATCATACTGGGCATACATGACCGCATTCTTGCATCTACGAGGCCGTCGTCGAAGCAAAGCCTCCCGATGTGCAGGTAGAATATTGCTGAGCACCGTCAAGCGTCTCCGTCCCCATCCAGAAAAAAGATTGGAGTGGTCAGGAAAGGTGCAGCAGTATAGCCTGATGGATGATTGCATCCAGGCCATGGCACAACGACCTGTCAACTGGCTACTACCACAGATAATGAAGCAAGGCTACACCAGCAAGCATGTCGTCGTCTCTCCAGAGGTAAAGAAGGTGCTGCTTCATAAACTCTGTGAAATAGCCACCAGTCCAGATAGTATAGATAAGCTGGCATTTAGCGGCAGCTTCCGTGGAGAGTGGGCTGCATCTTGGGCGGCTTCTGGAGCTAGGACTCAAACAGCTGGAAGTAGTGCAGCCCAACAGGCCCTGGCGGCCAGCAACATCCAAGATATGGATCTCGTGTCAAGTGCCTTGCTTTGGCACCTGGTGACAGAGATATGCTTTATCATGTCCGAGTACGACGGCGACAAAAATGGCAAACCTTCTAACTGCATGTTCAGAACCTGCAGCCAGCAACTGTCCAACTACGTGATGTATCTTGTCGCCCAGTGCAAGGTGATGCTCGATAGCGACGGACACAACACGCTACAGGAATGTCGAAGTGTGTTGAGCTTGAGCCAGCAAATTCATCACCGAAGCGCCGCCGTCGGCAATAATAAGAGGAAGGGGTTGGTGATGGGCATCCAAGACCCCGTATTTCGCACCGTTTTTTCATCTGATGATAAGGTAGCTGGCCATTTGATCATTGTGTTGGACGAGTTGCTTGCACCTGAATCTGTAATATCAGCAGCTCACAGGTGGGAGCTGATTGCGATGGTATGGGTGGAGATGGTTTGCTACATTGCACGCAACTGTGGTTCTGGCTTCCACGCCAAGCAGCTAAGCTCCGGCGGGGAGTTCCTCACTCATGTCCATCTCCTCATCTTTCTTCTACGCACACACTAACTTTTTTTTTGTTTCTTTGCGAATCAATAGCTTTATTGATTACTCATCGGGGTTACAACAATTAATTGATCCAGAGACATCTCCTCCTCCGCTCTATAGCTTGATGTGCACATCGATGGGCCACACCAGTCCAATGTAACAGAGGATCAACAGGTTATCTTCAACCAGCTGGATGACTATCTAGTGGTAGGAGTTGTGATTGAGTTATGTAATCTTGCTAGCACCCGGTTGTTCTCATCTTAATGCTCCTTTCTTACTTTCTGTAAGACATGTTGGCCACTGGATACTTTACTCTTAATAAATACTACTCCCTCCATTCCTTATACAATGTCACAAACTCAGATTACAGATACCAAGGCAAAAATTAATTACTGCTTTGAGAGTTGACTTTTCTTTTCACTAACCGGGACCATGGATACGCCGCTTTTAGAGCAAGTACAATAGTGGGCTATAAGCCAGCTTACATGACACTTTTGCCCATGTGTAGGGAGAGAGACAGGAAAAAGGTGACAGGGGTGGGCTAACATGCAAGAATCAGCCTCTATGCATGCTACTAGGTAAAAGCATTTAACGAGAGAAAAGAGAGAAAAGGTTAAAAAAAAGGTCTAACCTTATCGGAAATCCAACTCGCTGCCCAGGCTCATCTGCTCCCGGTCAGAAAAAAATTAAAACAAATATTAGAATTTTTTTTAAGAAAATATCTGTTTTTTTTGTGTGGTGGATAATTTGATGCGTGAGGTCCGCTCCAAATTTCAACTCATTTGGACATCTCAGCAGCCCTAGGCAAAAAAGACAAACCAGGTCAGAACAATGTGTGAACAATAAACTTTTTTGCAGACCCATTTTTGTCTTTTTCGTCGAAAGCTGCTCAAATGTCCAAATGAGTTGAAATTTAGAGCGGGCCTCACGCATCAAATTATCTATCACACAAAAAACTGGATTTCTTTGAATTTTTGTAGTATTTTTTTATTTTTTTCGTCAGCGCGGGTGCAGCTGAGCCCGGGAGTAGTAATGATGTGTCCTGACCTTATAGTGAACCTTATAGTTGGCTCTGTTGTATGAGTAATTAATACTGCTAACTTTTGATGACATGTCATGTTTATATAGCCAATTGTTGGCTATATATTATTAACCATGCTCTCATGCAAGGAAGGAAAGGGAAGGAAGTAGTACATTGTCATTATGACTGCATGCATACAAGTATTAAAAGTGGTTTTCTCTTGGTCAGATTATGATACGGGTATTTGAGAGAAACCAAAATATTCATCAAGAAAGCAAAAGTGCGTGTGCTTGGATAATCTTTCTAACAGTTAATCAATAAAAGACAAAGGGTAATGATTCTTTATAGTGGCTTTATTTAATTTCCTGAAATCAATTACTATTCTGTAACCGGTCACAATTCTTTGTGCGATAAGATCATTTTTATCATTAGGAGGAAAATCAATTTACTTAGATATGCTCGTATAAACGCATGCACAGTTATCGTTATTTTTTTGCAGGAGGCAACTTTACTTAGATACGCTGGACACTTCTAGAAACAGCACAGCTAATGCATGCACAGTTATGAGCACACGAATTGTACGTTGTACATGGAACAAGGCAAGAGCGAGGATTTTATTACTCCCCACGTCCTTTTTACTTTGCATATAACTTTTGTTTAAAGTCAAAGCATCAATGATTTGATCAAACTTATAAAGAGAAGTACCAATATTCATAATATCAAATCAATATGATTAGATTCATTATGAAGTGTAGTTTCATATTTTGCTGCAAGATTAGCGTTTTGAGCAGTGGGCCTCGCTCCTGGGTGACCTCGCACCGCTAACTGTCGCCGTCTGTTCTGTTTGGGTCAATTTATTGTGCGTTTCCTATTTTCGTAAAGCACTGCACGTAGCGCATGCCCCCTCCACCCTTCCGATCACCATTCGGGCCGGCCATTAACGGATTTCTTACCCGTCCGGTTTTGGGAAAACTTCCCTGAACCGGTTTTTTCTTCTTTTTTTTGCAGCTATGTTTTATTTTTTATTTTTCATTTACCATTTTTTATATTTGTATTTTCTAATTTTTCAATTTCCAAACATATTTAAAATGCTTGAATTTTCTAAAAATGGTGAAATGTTTTGGAAATTATGAACATTTTTTTAAAATACATTTACATTGTTTTAAATTCATGAATATTTTTCACAAATTTTTGAACATTTTATTAAATTATTTAATTTTTAAATTTTAAATTTTTGTGATAATTTCCTTTTCGAATTCAGGAACATGTTTCCAAAAAATGTTCATCTATGTAAAAAATGTTCAATTATTCAGAAACTGTTCAAATTCAAATTTTGTTCATCGGATTTAGAAAAATGTTCATCAAATTCCAAAATTGTTCATTAATTTTGAAAACATGTTCATCAAATTCCAAAAATATACATTATTTTGTAATGGCAAATATTTTAAGTCAAGAATTTTTTTAATTCGGCATTTTTTAATTCCGTTAGTATTTATCATTTCCCAAACATGTTTCTAAATCATGAAAAAAAATCGAATTCATAAAAATTTCAAAATTTGTAACTTTTTTGAAATCCCAAATTGGTTTTGCAACGGAAAATAGAAAAAAAGCAAAAAGAAAATGCTTTCCGCCCCACACATGGGCCGGCGCATGAGGGCGCGCGGGGGAGCGGGGGTTGCGTGCTCCCTTCGTTGTTGGCTGGTGCGTACAGCAATAAATATGAGGTCCTCATTTTATCGCCTAATTATGCTGTTTGGTGCGCGCCCTGTCACAATGTGGACCAGTCCGCGGACACAGATGCGGGATGTCGACATCCAACCGTAGCTACATACATCTGGCTTTCCGGATTTTTTCTGCGGTCTACACAACCAAGTAGCCGCATGCAGCACTAGTTCATATTTATAAAAGTTCAAATATTTACATCCAAACATTGTTGTTCCCTTTCACCGTCCACTGATGCTCGATCAAATCTTCCTTGAACTGCTCGTGAGTTGGTCGATGCCGAATTTTTTGATGCATTTGAATAAACTCCTCAAAGCTGGACGGATTTTGGTTCGAAAGTTGGACGGGCTCATGTTCTCAAATTTCAGAGTTGCGACAACATCGTCACCCTCATCCTCGACGATCATCGTCTTCGGATCCCATTGTTTTGCAGGTCCACGGACACTTGCAAAACTGGTACGAAGAACTCCAAATGCCCTCTCGACATCCTTTCTATCTGCTTCTTATCTTTGGGCAAAGTGAGCCTTTTTCTAGCAAAGTGGGTTTGAGATGGTGTTGACAAAGATAGCTCATGAAGGATAGATACCGTCAACTAGATAGTAGCCCATGTTGTACTCATGTCCATTGACAGTATAGAAGCAGTCTCGCAAACAACGGCGAACGTTGCAGCACATTGATATCATTGTGAGACCAGACATGCAAAAGAAAGCGTGTCAAATTCAAAGATCCTGTGATGCAACTTCTTCAAGAATGAATGTCGGCTTCTTAACATACCCCCTAATATTGCCCTTGTAAAGCCTTCGCGTAGTTGTTCCATTTCCAATACATGCAGTTAAGAGATCCAAGCAAACCTGGCTACCCTCTTGCTTCTGAGATTGCCAAGAGCCTCTCCGTGTCTGCCACAGTTGGTTCTCTCAGGTACTGAGGTCCGAACACCTTGACCACGGCAGTTGCAAACCTCATCGTGGCATCTCCGCATGTGCTCTCAGACATCCGTAGGTACTCGTCCCACGAATCAGCGGCCGTGCCATATGCAAGCATCCGAAGTGCGGCCGTGCACTTCTAGTAACCAGAGAAGCCAATCGTTCCCACGGCGTCCTTCTTCGGGATGAAGTAGTCCTCATAGGACCGGGCGCCATGGTACAAACGATTGAAGACAGTCTTGCGCATCTGAAAATGCCGGCGAAAATGGTTAGCAAATAGTGCATCGGGGGCAAAGTAGTCAAATGTCCGCGCGTCCTGTTGCGGTTGAGCATTAGATGACCCTTGATCGAGCCCTTGAAATTGAGAACATGCTCCTCCGCACGCTCCGCGGGTCTCCAAGGACCACCTACATCATCGCCGTCTCATCGGAGTACTCCTCGTCTGACGAGTCGTCTGTGGACTCAACATATTGTTCGTATATGTACTCTAAATCGGAATCCATTGCTATAAACAAGAAGGGACAATTGTTTTCAACTCCGGGGATTAATCAAACAATAGCCAAGCATGGTAAAGGATGGTACCTGGCGGGGCAGTCGGAGGAGAAGCGGCGGGGAGCCATGCTAGATCGCCGGAGGTGTCGGAGACGCAGATTTTCGGCAGGGGTGTGTCATGGAAAAGGGGGGGATGGAGTCGCAAGGGTTTTGGGTAGGCCTGGGGTGTCGAATTCGTATATTTCGTGTGTCCAGACTCCAGCAACCCCCCCCCCCCCCCCCCCCCACTTACTTGTGTCTCCCTTTTGCAACAGAAATCGTGTCCTAACCACCCCATGGACCGATACAGCACCACGTTTGATGGCTTTCGCGGTCCAGATGGTTGCGGGAGGCTTACAGGTCCGCCTTGGAAATGCCCTAATAGAGTATTACTCATGTTGTAGTACAAATCATTCAAACATCCTATTTGATCTACTTATGTTATTACTATAACTAGTAAGCATGCACGTGCAACACACGTCTCAAACGTAAAACAGATGAATTCACATAATATAAAAAATAAACGTTTTTAAAAATATAAATCAAATGGATACACAATGTTTGATGTCGCTCAAATTGTATTTTCAAAAGCAAGACACAATAGTGGTTATGTTGCTGCATAGAGTAATAGCAGGAAAATATTCTCATTTAAATAAAATCAGCAATTATTTATTAATGCAGTAATATAGGCATGTAGTATAGTCTTCTCTTCGAGTGTAGCCAGGAAAAAAAGTATAAACTGCCTTACGATGCAATTATATTGTTCAAGATGCTTAATTCTCGAATCTTATTTTATTCTACTAATCTGCATAGCAAAATACATATTTGTACTAATTTGGATCAAATTATATATATTTTTTGGTTGTGTGGACTGTCAAAATTATATAGCTACCTACTATGGATAATAGGAAATAGAAGATGATATGTGACTACAACGACTTCTATATGAAATAAAGATGATTTACAAGAACTATTGAAATGTAAAAGGGCTAAAAGAAATTCAATAATTATCATGATAGAAAATATTTATCCGGTTTTGTATGTGTTTATGCGTTGGCAACCATACTAACTTACAATGATGTAAGACGCTTTGTACGTATAGAAACTGAAATGAGTTATGAAGAAAAATAAAGATGGAAGGAAAAGTATTCTAAAGTAATTGTCAAGCTTGACGTTATCAAGCTTTCAGGTCAGCTTCTAAATTACAAAAAAAAATGATGAATCCTCAAATAAGAAAGAGCCAACAATTTGGAACATGCTACAAAACTGGTGAAGATAGAAAGCATTCATCCTCTTTTTCCTTGTCGTAAGGAGTAGCTTCAGCATACATTTGTAACAGTGTAATACCTGATCCAGAAAAAGTTGTTCATTATTATTATTGAAGGAAAGAGGCGTGCAGACAAAGAAAGAGAGGCGGTGCAAATAAGGCCTTAAACATCATGTCTTCAAGTTTGATGACTGCAGATATGTTGGATCATTCGAAACTGCACAAGTATATAAGAATAAATATATGTGCCAAAATAGCGAAAGGTATTTGGTTTCTCTGTCATGAAACAAAATAAATCCGACTGAGTACAGTTTATATGATTTCTCTGTACCAATATACGGCAGCTGTATTAGGACAGATCCTTTGAAGGATCTATTTATTGGAACTCAGCCGGATTAGTTTCTTCATTGGATCCTTCTGTATGGTAAAATTCTCTTTATTGGAACGCAGTAGAGATTGCATACCTTTACAGAACAGCGAGAGATATTCTCTAACAACAGCTACGGAGTCATGTGACCCGTTTTAGATGTATAGAATCATGTAACTGAAATAGTAGTACATCTTCAATATCTTGCCTCCTACTGAATCTTACATAATTTACCGGATTGCTGTGCAATTATGTTAAAGTGACGCGTGTAAAGTTTTCTCTAAGAATGAATCATATATTTGATTTCCAACCTATCCCTGGAGATAGTGCCTAGTCAGGTGCAACCCACCTTAATTCTAGGTAAAGCAACGTCATACGTAAAACACACACTGATCAAATAGCACAAATAAGACAATTCTAATCAAGTGGATGGCGTTACCTCTTGATACGGTCCAGTTTAATGCATATGGTGGTACGAAGTAAAGCCCAAGGAAGCGACATGAACATGAGAAGTAATCATGGGAAATAGACTCTGCATCTTGACTTCTTCAGTATCCCTCTTGATCCTACTTTGTAAGACAAGATTGTTGCATTCTTATGTACGTGCCATATATAATTACACATTTTCAGTACAGCAATCGGCAACCTAAGTTAATCCCAAATCTATAATTCTAGATTGCTTGAAGCCCCACGATTCTTATTTAATATGTAATGCACGTGCACCCACTGAACAGACACTTTGTTGACATGGGTGCTGCGAACGGAGCTGAAGTCAACGCGGATGTCGATGGTTGCCGGAGAGCATGCCCTGGACGTGGATGGAGTCGTCGCAGTAGCGGCAGAAGAGCGCCTGACCTCCAAACAGAAGACGATGGTGGCGATAGCACGTGTGTTCCCGGAGGAAGACGAAGCTTCTCGCGCTTCCCCCATCGTGGCTAGCGTGCATGATGGCGGCATGCGGCTCGCTTAGCTTCCTAATATGATGGATGCGTCCGGGATAAGTTTTTTAATAGGATGGATTTGTCTAAGATTAGTTTCCTAATAGGATGGATGCACTTTGATTTAGTTTCCTAGAATAGGATGCACCCGTGATTATTAGTTTCCTAATTGATCAGGCGTGGAGTTTCATATTTTCCTCCACGGTGGAGTATGGTCACTCAATGTAAATTGCTAAGTGCACACAAAAAATGGTTTAGGTTAAGGCTAACCGTTAGATTGATTTTAGTGGGCCTAATCGTGCGGTGGTATTGAATCTGTATACGCTTTGTGGGGTGTGCTTAAAAAAATTCTTGTTTAATTGTTTAATAGTAATATAGAAAAAATATGTATCTAATCTTACTATAAATATTTTTTCTAATAAGCAAGATTTAAGCATGCCTACTAATATACTCCCTCCGTTTCTTTTTAGTTTGCATATAAGATTTAGTCAAAGTCAAACTTGGTAAAGTTTGACCAACTTTGTAGGGAAAAATATCAAGATTCATAATATGAAATCAATATCGTTAGATGCATCATGAAATTAATTTTCATACCATATAGATTTACTAGTATTGTAGATGTTGATATTTTTCCCTACAAAGTTGGTCAAACTTTACCAAGTTTGACTTTGACCAAATCTTATATGCAGACTAAAAAGAAACAGAGGGAGTACAGATTAATAGCCCGACTTCATATCAAAGGAATAATAATAGGTGTTCTCACACACACACACACACAAACACACCGCTTTCTGGCTATTGAACAAGTGACGACCAAAACAATGCAAACGCATTAACAGAACAGAACAAATAGGATGCCAAAGATCAGAACAGAACAGCAAACCACAAGTAATTTGCAGCTCACAAAACTAACCAGAAAGGCAATATTATACCTAACACACACTGATTTATAAAGACTTGAAAGTAGTAGCACAAGGTCCAGACGCCACTGCCACGCAGAGACACAGCATGCAGATTTTCTTTAACAACTATACATAAAACGCTGCGATGCCATCGCCGCGCAACTAAAAACCGAACCAAGATGCTATTGGGTCGGCCAAAATACTCAAGAAGCCACCAGCAAAGGACTGCCAGTTGTAGACATCGCCGCGCAACTAAAACCGAAGCAAGATGCTATCGGGTCAGCCAAAATACTTCAGAAGCTACCAACATAGGACTGCCGGTTGTACCCTCCTGATGCGGCACCGTTCCCGTAAGCCTGGCGCTGGGGAGCAGCAGCCTGCGCCTGACAGTCTCTGGCAAAGTGCCCAGGCTGGTTACACTTGTAGCACAGGCCAGCTGCGCCGGCGTTGCCACCAGCTGAGGCCCCATAGGAGTTAGCCGCCTGCCCTGGGCAGTCTCTGGAGAAGTGCCCAGGCTGATTGCATTTGAAGCACAGGCCACCTGCGCCGGTGTTGCCACCAGCTGAGGCGCCATAGGAGTTAGCCGCCTGCCCTGGGCAGTCTCTGGAGAAGTGCCCAGGCTGATTGCATTTGTAGCACAGACCCGAGTTGGCATTGGCGTTGGCGGCTGGAGACCTGTAGGAGGTAGCCTCCTGCTGTGGACAGTCTCTGGAGAAGTGCCCGGGCTGGTTGCATTTGAAGCACAGACCCGAGCCGGCATCACCAGGTGAAGAGCCATAGGAACTAGCCGCGTAGCCGCTTGCTGCTGGTTGCTGCATATCCATGGCCACTGCAGGGCAGTTCTGCACACTATGCCCAGTGGACCCACAAACACTGCAGTTCTGTGAATATCGTGTCGCTGATGGTGTGGCAGGCACCATGCTAGATGAGCTCGTTCGCTGCCCAAACTGATTTGGGCCACTCATATTCGTGCTGTAGGTACCAGTGCTGGAGGTGAAACCAGTGTTGACAGCAGCAGCACCACTCACCCCAGGGGTTGGACCTAAGCCATCGTCCACCAAAAGGCTATCAATTGGTCCCAGTAGAAAGCGAGACTCTTTCGACGTGTCCTCCAATTTCTGAGCATTAACAATGTAGCATTTCACCCGAGGTTCATCATTAAACACTTCTTCCTTGACTTTCAGCTTGAAAAGGAATAGCTCAAAACGGACCTTCTGTATGATGTCTGCGAATTTCTCATCATCTTGCTCTTCATGTTTTATCCTGTACAGATCTTGTGCTGGGAGGCCAATTATATCCTTGCCAGCGTCATGGAATGCGGTTGCATAGCTGGTCCCGGTATAATCCTGGATTTGACACTGGAGCATGTACCTATACTCGCAATTTGGAGTGCTCTGCTCACATTTGTCACATTGCCACATACCATCGCCATTATTCGTGACCTTTTTGTTGCAGCGTGTACCATTAACCTCCGTGGTGCAAGCTGGGTAACAGAAGTTGTCGGTGCTGATGTGTGAAATTGCACCCTTAACAGTGATCCAATCAGGCTTCTCTGATCTCCCCAAGTTTTCAGCCTTGATCTGCTCAACAGTTTTTCGGTCATCAGTCCGGCCCATGCCTGACCCTCCCATAGATAAAGAAGTGCAAGCAGCGTTGTTCCCTTCAGTTATGTACCACTGCCTCAGACTTTCGGCAGCAGGGAAGTCTGGATTTATTTTTAAGAAGCTTGAGCCAATTGTGCTTACATTTCTGCCCTTGAATTCACCAACACGGACAGATCTCAGGGCAAGCACAGGATTTGAACCAGAATCACACAGCGACTGCAGCTGCTGTCCTTCAGCATTACAGAAGCCACCCCAAAAGGTTATTTCCACACTGCAACCAGACATGTCCCTCAGTTGAAGGACTCTTTTCTGGGTTTCCACACCATCCTTCCGTGTAAATGGAGAAGAAGGGCTAACTGATGTAACAACCCCAAGCAAATCCACCATGGTGTCTTTATCCATGTTAGCTATTTCGCTGATCTGTCGGAAATCAAACTGCTGCCTAGGGATGCTGCTATCATCATCAGAACAAACTTCTATGGTTGTTGCACCATCCAGAGTGACTTCGTAGTCATTGTTCAAATGGTTAAACTGCTTATTTGCAGGTTTCAGCGACCCTCTAGATATCAAGTACACTTTATCAACCTCAATCAGGTCATAGAACTGATCCAACTGTGTATTAAAGCATACTGCACGAATTTCTCCACCATGTGCATCACGGAGATCAAAGTTGAAGAGTTTGCCTGGACCTCTTGCATTGTTGTAGTGCTTGACCTGACTCTTGGCAGCCACCCTAGCCTTTATTGTCCATGTACGTTGGTAAGGGTTGAGTGCAGAAATCGGGACGGTGCGAAGGGCAGCTCCGTTCTTAGCAGCTGGGCCACTATTTGTATAAACTGGAGGTGGCTGCTGATACGAAGGCTGAGCGGGTCGCCCATAAACATTGCCAGGGGGGCTTATGCCCCCACCTGCGCCAGGAACTGCAAATCTTTGGTTTTGATGAGAGTTCACTAAAGGACGCTGGGAGTTTGGCTGCACCATATTGCCATTCATTGTGTTCTGCGCTGACATTGCACCATAAGATCCACCAGGCGACACATTGTTAGGTCCAGGTTGGACTGTCCGACCAATAGAAGGGCCCACTGGGCTGTGAACACCATTGTAAGGCCGCTGAGAGTTTGGCTGCGCCATATTGCCGCCATTCATTGTGTTCTGTGCTGGCATTGTACCATAAGATCCACCAGACGACACATTGTTAGGTCCAGGTTGGAGTGTCCGGCCAATAGAAGGGTCCGCTGGGCTGTGAACACCATTGTAGGGTCCACCATACGACTGATTGTTAGTACTCTGCTCCACCCTTGGGGCTACACCATTGCCAAGCATGCCTGGACCATTGGAATGGTTTCCACTATTTGCTTGAGCAGCACTGGCTGGTAAGTTAGGCACCTGTCCCGCAGGTAAGCTCTTGTCATAAATCTTTGGCTTCCCGATCAAATCACACTCACTTAGCAGAACATCAAGTTCGACAACAATAATGATCCTGAATGCAACAGAGAAAAATTGTCAGCTACCGGAAGTTCCCTGAAAGATATCTGTTAGTTATACCATAGGATTTTAGTTTTATATATAGAAACAAAGTCAGGTCGTACAATGGTACTACCTCTGTAACTTAATACAAGACGTTTTTTAACACTGACAATGTCAAAAAAAATGTCTTATATTTTGATATGGAAGGAGTAGTTACCAGAAAAAAAAAGCAATTTCAAGAAGTGATTGCAGAATATAACTAGACACACCTTTAGAATTTAGAAAATCCAGCCTGCCCATTCTACTTGCTATATTCTGGAATTATGCATGTTTACTCATGGACACAAGAACAAACAAGGTTCCAAACACTTATGGCGTGTTTGGTAACGACAGGTTACGGAAATCCTACACCAGCTCAGATCATGACAACACATGATGTAAACTGTTTCATTGGTTCTATTTTGCTTTAGCAGCAGCATTGACACAAAATACAACACCCTTTTTACTGCACCAAGCAAAACTTAAAAACATGACACGCATGGGCTGATAAAATCCTAACACAGCAAGGGTAGTTCTTAAAAAAGTTGTGTATCACATACTAGGAGCCTGTGGCTTTCTTGGCACTGGTACTTGTTAATTGGGAAGACATGAAAAGCAAAGTGCATTTCATTGGGTCAGAGTACACTCGCAAAAAGACAGCGGCATGTCCAATCACGGTGGGATAGGAAACCAAATTGTTTTTACAGGCCACGGAAGCGCGAGACTGCAGCTCGCAGACTAATTATGCGCGCACCAGCAAACATGTAAAGTTAAAAACATTCATCTGAATAACACGGAATCAGACACTCCCCTCATTTTCTTCATCAGTATGCAGACCACACCAGAGATAACTTACTCTGCTGGTACTGAATGAACGCTCAAAACTGAATCAGCAGTGGCATATATGTTCTGCTACCTAAAAAATACAGTCAACTGAAGCTGGATTTCAGGGCCAGTGCATTGCTTGACGCTTTAGATTAAACCCAACTTATCATTGGTGTGGGCTGTAAATGTGGTCTTAGAGATCATTACGGCGGAGAGTGTAGATTTGATGAAATCCCTAAATCTTGATTCAGAAGTTGCAAGACAAGCAACTCTGAAACCCCCATCGTGCGCAAACAATCCACTGTAGAACCCAAGAATCTACCGCAAGATCCCATCTTGGATGAGCAAGAATCGAACCGAAGCAAGCGGAGCAAGATCCAATCTTTCTCGGGGGGAGGAGGGGGAAGACGGACCTGCGGTTCTGGATGGTGTTGCAGGTGATGTCCTGGAGGTGGACGATGGAGCCCTGGCGGAGGGCGCCGGTCTTGACGAGGTGGTTGTGGTTGGTGGAGAGCATGGACTGCTGGGAGTGGACGCCGTCGGAGAGCAGCATGCGGTAGCGCTCCGACTGGTGGCCGACGGGGTTCTTGGTGGTGACGGCGCGCAGGTCCGCCACCTGCAGCACCGGCTGGATGGTCCCCGGCCCGTCCGGCAGCTCCCATATCTCCCTCACCGCCCCCGCCGTCAGCCGCGGCGCCCCATCCATCCCGTCGCCGGCTGGATTGGATTGGATTGGGTTCGGATTTGGGTGGAGGGAACCCTAGGGGGGGTTGTGGGAGAGGAGGAGGCGGGGCGGCGGCGGCGGCGGCGGCGGCGGGTGGTGTGCGGGGGAAGGAAGGAGGAGGCGGTTCGCGAGGTGGGGTCTATGGACCGGGTGCAGGGGGGGTTCTCGATTTAAGTTTCCGGGTGGAGCGCGGTAGTGGAGGGGAGCGTTTTCGGTGGCGAGGGAAACTGAAAATTTCGATCGATTCGCCGCTTCAAGCAACTGTTTTTTTTTCTTTTTTTTTTTGGTTTTCTCGTCTTCTGCCTCCCCGGCGACTGTCGTGGGTCGATGCCTGCAGGCCGGACGGAGGCGAGTTTCTAGGGTTAGATCATGAATGCGCAAAGATAAAGCCGGAGAAGGGCCGAGGGGAAGCCTTTGGCGGGCAAGGATGTTTATAGGGGCGATCTTCGGACCTGACGGGGAGGTGTCGATGGTTTGGTGTGTCGAGTCTTTGCGCGGCTCTACTGGAATTTCATGTGTCAATGGTCGTTTGGCGTTTCGGTCCCCCCGCCTCTACTGGAATTTCATGTGTCAATGGTCGTTTGGCGTTCGGTACCCCCGCCTCTACTGGAATTTCATGTGTCAATGGTCGTTTGGCGTTTCGGTACCCCCGCCCCCTCCCTCTTGGGCCTTGTTTGGCGCGGGAGGTTTTTCAGACCCCATGGTGGCCGACGGTGGCGGAGCGTGAACAAAATCCAAGGTGGGGCCAAGCGAGGGCAAACAACTAGGATGATTAAAACGCCGGAAAATTAGAAGAGAGATTGTGCTTTCCATGGCAATTTTGTATGGGGGGAGGGGGTCCCGCTGACGCTCCACCAGTAGTGGGTGATTTGGTGAATCCCTCTCCTTCACCAAATCCCCGACTCACCCCCACCCCCATCCCTCCTTTCTCATCTCTAATCCATTTTCTACAGCAGTGTGGTTTTATACACAAAGGGGGGCGCAGGGCAAGTGCGAGGAAGATAATCGTAGTAGAGAGAAGGTCACTATGCTGCCAGGAAAAGAGTGTGGCGGTAGGAGTTGGGTGTCGGCTGGAAGTAACTGTGGCATGGAGATTTTGTTGGGCATCGCCTTGCCGTGGCTAACGCTAATAGAGATCCATGACCCTTAGCTCGTCGCTTCGTTTCCACGGGGCATCAAGGGTTTCACACGGGAAAATCGGGGGGAATTGGGGTTGACCTAGCACAATTCCCGCGTACCAAACAGCCCACTTGGGACTATTAGGGATGTTCAATCTGAGCGGGATAAACCCTTAGAAACCCTGCCAATACCCGCCTGCCAAACAAGGCTTTATATGGAAGGCCGGCGAAAGGCAGCTGACCGGCTGTGAAGGTTATGCAATTGTAGTGTTGAACATATGAACAAGTAATCAAGCAAATACTAGTTATATCCAGTTTTTTTAACATACTATAGCAGTTATATCATCACCACATATTCTAGAGTAAGGGAAGCTGATGTCATACTAAAAAACCTAGCAGAACGGTAGGCAAACACCACATAGCCTCATAAGTTCATACTGAAGTTCTGCTTGCCATAACACTAAGCAAAGGCAAAGCATCATACGTTGAACAACTGAACCAACAAACATCATTTACGCAAAACGACCAATTAACAACTTAACACAATCAATTTAACCATGACCAGCGCTACACTTCCAGTGCACCGCTTTTCCTGCTACTTTGTTAGGAACAAACAATGGATTCCAAGCTATCACCAATCTGACAGCTACCCTCAGCAGCAAGCTATTCATCAATAGGCAGAGATACCACATATTCATCTTCGATGAAACATACTCGTATGGTTTGACTTAAAGGAGTTAAAGGTATAATTCAGCAGGAAATCACGGTGACAATTAATCAAGCTCTGCACTTTACAAGAGACATAGATCATCCTCGCTCAAAAAAACAGAGGAAAACAAGATAGACCACACTGCTTATCTTGTTTTCCTGCTACTGTATACCGCACCGATGTGGCATGAGAATATTTAAGTCATGTACAGTGGAATTGAATGATTCACAGGGGAAAACTATTATCCAGCATGCACAGCAGAGGGTTTTCCTGCTACTGAATACCGATTTTAACACCTCTGATCTGGAACAAAATTAACAAGACTTCGAGTTCAAACCCACCATTCGGATCTCTGCAGTCTTAGAAAGAAAAGGGGATACTGCAAAGTGTAGAGTTTTCAAACATTTAACTTCATTTGCAGCTGGGCATTTTGTTGACTAATTGCCAACCATTGCTGGACAGATTTCCTCCGTTGACGTGAGATATCTACCATCAATATCAGTTTAGGAAGCTAAAACTACCAACGAACCAGAGAGATACATGCTTTCCTGCTACTGTATATCGATCATACGATACTTTAACACCTTGGATCTGATGCAACACTAGGAACCCAACAGTCTTAGAATGAAAAAGAGAAACTGAGAATGCAGACACATCAATAGTTTTGAAATGTTTAACATTTTTTACAACTGAGCAAGTAAGCATTTTTTACATCTCTATCATCAATATCAGTTTAGGAAGCTAAACTTACTAACACAAGAACTTTAAACTATCGGAAACCAGCACTTCTGAGGTCGAAACACTGTGACTTCACAACTGCACGAGAAAATAAGCCATCAACAAAGATAAAAAGTGCATACTGTGGCATGGAGTAATTACAGAGTGGATTCTCAACATACGGTGTAGAACTCAGTACTTCATTACGGTTTGTATGAGATGCATTTCCATCACCATACGTCTTCTGGTTAACTGTTTTGTTGGATGCCTCCACCACCATAATACCGTTTTGTTGTCTGCCTAGAAAACTCTGCAAACGTCATTCCTTCTTTCAGCCTTGACGACAGCGGGGGGATCTTCTTCAGAATCTCCTGCATCAATATATGTTCACCACAAGACCCGGCTGGTCCATCACCCCTGAAAGCCAATTCCATGTGATCACTTGAATCATCTTCATCGGCACAAGAGTAACCCGAGAAAGGTAGAGTTTTGTCCCATGACGGCTGTAGGAAAACCACGAAATTCTCTCGGCTGATGTTTGGCAAGCCTAAAGGTCTACTGACAGCATGAAGCGTAGATCTCAGTTTCCCCCCTGACAGGATGCCTGCTGCCTCCCCAACCTGAACAATAAAGCTCTCCTGGGAGCATCTCACTGAGAAAATCCTCCTTTTACTGAAGAGCTGCAGGTGTGAGTGCCCATCAGGAACAGAGCATTCTTCGCTGACCGGGCATTCCTGTCCGAGAGCAGAGCGCAAGAATAATGGCGCTGTTAAGACTGTCAGCACTCCATAGTCGTAGTGCCACTCTTGCCATAAGTTCACAAGAGAAATCGTGCTGACATGACCTTGTACTGCGGCACCTTGGGACTCATTTTCTTCGGCTGACTTTACAACGGCCATCCCATCTTTTTTCGATCTTTCTGATCCTGGCATTTGATATGTATCCATGTGATCCGATACAGGTCTTGCTGCTGCTGCATTGTTTGCCAAGTTTTTCCTCCTTGTGCTGCTCATCTCCTTGATAATCCTGTTATCCAACTCAGAGTGGTAGTGGATGAGCCTCGCCTTTGCGCTTCCAGAGTCGGTAATGCTCTGCTCCAGCTGATTCCCACCGATAACAATGTCGCAGGCCCGGGCAACCAAGATGCCAAGCTCCATCATGCACAGACCCAGCTCCTTGAAAAGATCGCCAAGGTTCTCCATGTCATCATCAGCATCACCCTTTTGTTCCCCGTCCGGACAACCAGGCCTGATCTCGGTGTCTCCGGTGGCTTCGCACATCGACTCCAGGGAGTGGAGCTTGCCTGAATCGTGCCTTAGGAGCCGCGCGAAGGAGGAGACGGACCTGTCGGGCTTCTTGAGAGGCACGTCGCTGCCCAATCCGTACTTCTGCAATGGAATCAAATCCCCATTGAAGGAAATCACTGTCAATCCACGGCCGCCGCACTGCAATCGCAGTTTGGGAAGAGGAACAGGGGGCGGGAGGAGGAAGACGATGAGACTACAGAGGGAGGGGTTGGTTACCTTGAGGAGGTGGGCGCGGGAAGGGTGGTCCATGATTGCGAGGCGGCGGGCCAGGGGGAGGAGCCGGCGGCGGAGGTTGGCGGCGCGCGGGACACCGGAGACGGCCAGAAGCCCGGTGCCGCCTGGGCCGAGCGCGGCCCAGACGGTGGCCAGGAGGCGGCGCCGCCGGCCATCGGCGTCGCCCGCTGCTGCCGCTTCCGGCGAGAGCAGCAGGAGGAGGAGGTCGGCGAAGGGGATCTCGTCGATGTCCAGCGCCGTCGCCGGCACCGTCTCCGCCATGGTGTGGGCTCGAGCCCGGAACCTTCCAGTCCAGGGTGGCCCAGCGTGTTGCTCTTTGACTTTTTTGAGTCTTTGTTTAAATTTAAAAATCAATCAAGTTCCTTCCAAGGAAGGAATCTTTTGAAACCGCGTATAAATGATTCAAAAAAAACTTATAAATGCGCATCATTTGTTTAGGAACATTCTATAAGCCTCTTGTACTGTGGGTCGAACTTTGACTATAATTTTAAGGACTCAAATATCCCGCTATCGTCAAAGTTTTAGATATGACAAATCAAACGTTTTTTATGGCAACAATGGCCGCCGCCTCCTCTCTTCCACCAGGGCCCATGAAGGCCCATTAACCCCCCGGGGTTTCGGTAACCCCGGTACTCCGGAAAATGTCCAAACCTATCCGAAATCATTTCGGTGTCCAAACATAACCTTTCAATATATCAATCTTTATGTTTTGACCATTTCAAGACTCCTCGTCATGTCCGTGATCTCATCCGGGACTCCAAACAAACTTTGGTACATCAAATCACATAACTCATAATACAAATTGTCATCGAACGTTAAGCGTGCGGACCATACGGTTTCGGGAACTATGTAGACATGACTGAGACACATCTCCGGTCAATAACCAATAGCGGAACATGGATACTCATATTGGTTCCTACATATTCTACGAAGATCTTTATCGGTCAAAACCGCATAACAACATACATTATTCCCTTTGTCATCGGTATGTTACTTGTCCGAGATTCGATCGTCGGTATCATCATACCTAGTTCAATATCATCACCAGCAAGTCTCTTTACTCGTTCCGTAATGCGTCATCCCCTAACTAACTCATTAGTCACATTGCTTGCAAGGCTCATAGTGATAGTGATGTGCATTACCGAGAGGGCTCAGAGATACCTCTCCGATACTCGGAGTAACAAATCCTAATCTTGATTTATGCCAACTCAACAAACACCATCGGAGACACCTGTAGAGCATCTTTATAATCACCCAGTTACGTTGTGACGTTTGTTGGCACACAAGGTGTTCCTTCGGTATTCGGGAGTTGCATAATCTTATAGTCAGAGGAACATGTATAAGTCATGAAGAAAGCAATAGCAATAAAATTAAACGATCATTATGCTAAGCTAACGGATGCGTCTTGTCCATCACATCATTCTCCTAATGATGTGATCTCGTTCATCAAATAACCACCGGTTAATACAATGTCTATGGTCAGGAAACTTAACCATCTTTGATTAACGAGCTAGTCAAGTAGAGGCATGCTAGGGACGCTCTGTTTTGTCTATGTATTCACACATGTACTAAGTTTCCGGTTAATACAATTCTAGCATGAATAACAAACATTTATCATGATATAAGGAAATATAAATAACAACTTTATTATTGCCTCTAGGGCATACTTCCTTCAACCACATGATGATAGCCCCAGCCGCACCCGCGGTCCATCCGTCATGGACCCCCGAGGGACGTCGCCCAGGTGCGCGCCACCATGGACAGCGTGGAGGGCACTCTCTCCCGGAAAAGCTCTTAGGAGGAGGGTACTCCAATATTCTTTATAGGAGTAATATATTGCTTGATATGAAAAGTCGCCTTCTACTCCCCAGCTCATACTCCCATCTAAAGAACGCCGCAACAAACCCCGTGTCGTCCTCCTGGTTTTGGATGAATCGTGCCGAGCAGGAGGAATAAAATGTTGACAAAAAAGACCCATACACATACTATGTGCAAAATTAAGGGACAGCGTGAAACGAACAACGCGGAGGGCCTCAGGCCTCCTCGCTGAGCCAGTCTCTCGCACTGGCCGGCTGGCGCGACACACACCCCGCCTGTCGTGATTGAACTAGCAGAACACGAGACGAAGATGCCGACAGGCGGGTCTGACCCGTCTCTCGTGCGTGGGCCAGATGACAGGACGACATACGTCGGCGCAGCCGAAGTTACCACATGACGATTGCCCTGGTCGCACCCGCAGTCCATCCGTCATGGACCCCCGAGGGACGTCGCCCAAGTGTGCACCACCGTGCAACGGACAGCGTGGAGGGCACTCATGCCCGTGAAAGCTCGCACGAGGCGGGTACTCCAACATTATTTGTTGGACTAATATATCGCTCGATACGGAAGTCCCCTTCTACTTCCGAGTTCAAATGAGCTCGGGATGAATAGTAAATCCGAAAATTGAAAACAAAGTAAAAAAATTTGGTGCAAACTTTGAGAAATTTTCTTAGTGCTTGCTAATTTTCATCTCAAAATAACATTTTTGGAAGTCGTGAAAAAAGAAACAACACTCTAAAATGCTTTCGAGAATAGCATTTTGGGAGTGTCGGTTTTTTACCACGACTTTCACAAATGTTATTTCGAGATGAAAATATTTCAAGCACCGAGAACATTTGTCACAATTTGCACACAAAAAGATATATTCAGTTTTTAATGGTTTTACTATTTATTTTTATTTTACTGTTTGTTACTGAGCATATGAGCTCGGGACTAATACTCCGCGTCCTTGCTCGATATGGTTTTGGATGAATCGTGCCAAGCAGGAGGGATAAAATGTTGACAAAAAAGACCCAAACACACACTTTGTGCATTAAGGGACTATAAACATATTTTTTGCTAAATCAAAATCTTGCTGACTTGAGATGGTTTGTTGCTTCTTTGAGCTAATGCCGCTGTATACCATGGACCAATAACAAGTTAAGCGAAATCCAGGGGTGCAACGGAAACAGGAACACCAACACAAACAAACGAAAATAGATAGATCGAACCCTACAAAAATCTTAGGAATGAGTGACAGAAGAAAGACCATCGATCAGCCCATCAGCCAAGATCAGAATAGGAGTATAAAAAAAATTCAAAATAACAAAACAAAAACAACACGAGCATAAAAGGCACACACTGATCAAAACGATAGCTTGATGTTACTCAAGTTACTAGCAGAAGTTCGATAACACGGAAGCTGAGGCCATATAAACCCAGAACAGGATGAGGCACTTCGCCCCATACCCACCGTCCACATAAATAAAATTCCACACACTAGCACCACTCAAAGCAAACTTCATATGTTCATATATAAATATAACTAAGCTGACAAGCAGAGTTGTCTGGCAGCCTCCGACGCGAGGCTGCCTAGTTGCAGTGGATCATCGTTGAGCCATCCCTTGCTGCGCCTGTTCCATCCGAAATATTAGCTCCTCCTACATGATTCTTGTTCCTAACAGTGGAGCAGGAATCTATGGAAGATAACCTTCCCAAGGCCAATAGCTTGCGTCACCGGTGCTCATCATGCTGCCATAGGCTGATGGTGGGGTAGACATCTGTGGAAGCTGCCATGTGCCGATAGGTCGCACCACACCCATGCTCATCATGCTGCCATAGGCTGATGGTGGAGTAGAGATATGTGGAAGCTGACCCGCGGAGCGCTGATAGCTTGCGCAACCCGTGCTCATCATGCTGCCATAGGCTGATGGTGGAGTAGAGATATGTGGAAGCTGATCGGCGGAGTGTAGATAGCTTGCGCCACCCGTGCTCATCATGCTGCCATAGGCTGATGGTGGAGTAGAGATATGTGGAAGCTGACCTGGTGCGGAGCGCAGATAGCTTGCGTCACCGGTGCTTATCATGCTGCCATAGGCTGATGGTGGGGTAGCCATCTGCAGAAGCTGATCTGACGTGTGCCGATAGCTTGCGCCACCCGTGCTCATCATGCTGCCATAGGCTGATGGTGGAGTAGAGAAATGCGGAAGCTGATCCGCGGGGCGCCGGTAGCTTGCGCCCCTGGTGCTCCTCATGCTGCCATAGGAGTTGTTGGAAGTTCCAAAAGTGTGTTGTGCCTTCAGATTTGTGGGACGACGGGCGGTTGGGGCCACGCCACATTGCACCCATGGAGTTGAGGACGAATCACTCTTTAACAGGTTGCCGATCACCCCTAGGAGATGGCTCGTATACGGTGACTCCAACTTCTCAGCCTCAACTATGCTGCGTTTCGTTATCACACCATGCCCCTCGACTCTCAGCTTAAGTACATACTGACGCCAAAGGATCCCCTGCATGATTTCCTCAAATTTTACACCGTCTTTCTCGACATCTTTTATCATGAGGAGTTCTTGTGCTGTGTGGCCAATTATTTCCTCGGCAGCCTCTTGCAAGACTGTAGCATTGGTTGAACCAGTATGGTCACTGATTTGGCAGTTCAGCATGTACCGGTACTCGCAGGTCTGGGACCTCCAGAGGCATCTCGTGCACCACCACCCATCACCATCAACTTTCAGCTTGTTATTGCATTTCTCACCGTCGAACATCAAGGCGCAAGATGGGTAGCAGAAGGCACCACTGTCTACATGTGAAACTGCAGCCACAACCGTGATCAAGTCAGGTTGACTGGACATCCTAAAGTTCTCATCCTTGATCTGTGCAATGGTTTGGTATGTATTGCCGGTACAGTCGAAGCCTTCCCAGTTTGTCGGAGGAGCCGCGAGCCCTTGGCCTTGATTCCTCAGTGAAAGCTGCTGCATCTTGGCATCTACTGTGTTCTGGGCTGACACTAAATCATAAAATCCATGCAGATTGTTCACAGCATGCTTTACCCTTGGAGCACGAGAGGAACCTGCCAAGCCTTGATCACGAGAACATGCTATGTTGGTAACACCTTGCTGAACCTTTGAGATCATGTCAGGCCTATATATGCCCAGTCTATCAGAATAGCATCCGTTCTTCAGCTGAGCGGCGTCACTGACCTCATAAATTGTGGGACTCCCGATCAGCGTGCACTCAGCTTGCAGTATTTCGAGCTGGAAAACAACGAAGGCCCTGAACAGAAAATTAAAAGAATACATAACAGAAAATATTATATAATTGTGGACGGATAAAACACACATAAGTAGTTCAATTGAAAGAAAAGTTGCGTGGAAGTGGAATAGACTGCATTGACAAAAACAGAACCGTTAAATGAAAATCAACAAGAGCAAAGGAGTAAACAAAAGAATTGAACCAGAAATAACATTCATGCAGACTATGATAATTGATAAAAACAAGTGAAAACTCGCAAAATAACCAGTAAAAGTAAAATCAATCTGTAGCTCGGAAATTTGCAGTCTTAAGAAAAATAATCACAAAACAACATATGTACACTATTACAAACTCAAGACAAGGTATTTATAAATTTGTCCATTAGTCCCTATAGCACTTAAACCTGTAATAGTGTGTGAATCTAACGGGTGACATAACATTGTTTCACCACATTCTTTAAAATACTGCTCTGATCGTTACAAGATTTTCCTATTCATAGAGTGGTGCATGTTGTTGGACATACCCCGGACCAACTCTCTCTCTCTCTAACACAGACGAAGGTGACATTCTTTAAAATACTGCTCTGATCGTTACAAGATTTTCCTATTCATAGAGTGATGCATGTTGTTGGAAATACCCCGGACGAACTCTCTTTCTCTCTCTCTCTCTCTAACACAGACGAAGGTGAAGGAAGGAGCACACTGATTTTTTTTTCCGGCGCACAAATGCCAATGCTACACGAACGGCGCCATGCCACGCAAACGGCAATTTCTTTTCAGGGAACATACCCGGCTCGAAAACAATTTGTAGCACTTACATGGGAGACTACATGCCCTGGAGACTAAATCGGGCTACTACTCCTCATGGTGAGCGCACACACGCACCTGAAGACTACATCTCTCCTCAGGCTCCTCACTGATGGCCTCACAGCCGAGTACACTTTATAAAGCAATACAGGAGGGAGGGTTTTATACTTGTTCGCACGCACCCGCACGCATGACCAGGCCACTAGCACACGTACAAAGCTAACCAACTAACCCAGCCGCACTACCAGCACGACTCACACGGCGCCAGGAGGACTCAGCCGGTCCTCTCGCCGCGGCTGCATCACATGCATGCACGCCATGCACTAACAGCCCACACCGCAAGCAACTCGCCACGACCATCAACGCGCCCACGCACCAGCACCTGGCTCGATGCGCACACACACGCGTGGCTTATGTCTAAAACTCCCCCCCTAAGCCACGAACACACCTCGCGGCCTGGCAGCAGGAGCCCCGACTCGTCGACGACGTCGGCCATTGACTGAACGGCCACACGACCCATACGTGGGTGCAGCTGTTTGTTGCCAGCTCCCGCAGACGGCTCGGCCTAGAGCAACTGACTGTGATCAAGATTAATGCTTACAATCTAGTGTTATACATAAGCCACGCGTGTGTGTGCGTGTCGAGCCAGACACCGGTGCGTGGCCGCATCGATGGTCGTGGCGAGCATGTCTGTTGCTTGCGGTGTGGGCTGTTAGTGGATGGCATGCATGCATGTGATGCAGCCGTGGCGAGAGGAGTGGCTGAGTCCTGGCGCCGTGTGAGTCGTGCTGGTAGTGCGGCCGGGTTAGTTGGTTACCTTTGTACGTGTGCTTGTGACCTGGTCATGCGTGTGGGTGTGTGTGCACGCGTATAAAACCCTCTCTTGTGTGAGACGGTATGAGCCGAGTCACAGCGGAGCCAGAGATGAGGCAGACGTATGGTTTGTGATTAACTTTGTCAAAGATCGCTACATCTAAGATTAGGCAAGTTTGATCAAGTTAGGTGAGTGTTTGGTTCAAGCCACACCTTAGGCAAGCCACACTTGGGCCCCATATAGCATACACATAAAAAGTGTGGCAAGATTTTCTTAGACTTGCCAACTTATGGCTCTTATTTTAATGAACTAACCTTAAACAAGTTTGGCAAAAATTTATGGCAAAGTGTGGCAATGGTAGTCCTATAACCAAACAGCCCCGTAGTCTTCGTCGGAACCGTGATATGCGCCCGGCCGGCAGGAGAGCTCCTCTGTGTAGTACTGTGTGTACCTCCATCTCCATGTATGTGTCCGAGTCGTTGTGAGAAATAAAGCCAAGATACATGCGTTCGTGTGCCGCAGCGTTCGTCGCCGGAAAAATTATGGTGTCTCCTTTGTCTGCCTCTATCCGGCGTTTGTGTCGCTGGGAGGCCGCTCGGCGTGTGTGACCGAGAAGGGTTAATTTGTCCGAACACATGTTGTTAAGAAACAAAGGTACATTTGCTCTGGTAAATCAAGAGAACCTGCGAGATCGGAGACACCAAGATAACTAGAGGAAAATCGCAAAAAATATTCCTGGTGATAGTTAAAAAGCAGGTCCTCAAATTAACACTTAACGTTATAGTGTTAGTTTGATGATTAAGTTATAGTGTTAGAGATGTATTCCTAGAAAAGTATACGATCTACAGAAGGAGATGCAAATACACTTCACGTTATAGTGTTAGTTTGATGATTAAGTTATAGTGTTAGAGACGTATTCCTAGAAAAGTATACGATCTACAGAAGGAGATACAAATTGTGTACTAGTTGAAAATCCATGTCGGCTATTAAAAATTACTGTGCTTGTTACTAATATTGATGTTGTCTTGCCTGAGATGGCACCACACTACTGTTTTTTTCTAGTTAAACGTTAGTATTACAGAAGCATTTATGTTGAAAAATCTAGTCTTGGTGTTTTCACACGAGCCGCATGTTAATCTGTATATCTAGTTGTTAATGTGATAATAGTTTTTGCTTTCACGGATTTTGCGACGAGAGACATGTTTTTGTAAAAAAAAAACATCTCTTTATTGGATTTTATGACAAACAGTAAAAAATAGCAAACAAAAAAAATTTCTGAAAATTTTGTGGCTTCAAACTTGACCAAATGTTTTAGTTGCTCTCAAAAGCACAACGACATGTGTATCCCTTTATTGGATGAAGTTCTTTGAAATGTATCTCTCTCTTTTTTTGCTTTGCGCCCCAATAGTACTTTAGCCACAATCTTCATCCAGTTAGCATGCATTTCCTGGGAGAGGTTGGACCTTCAATCTACAAAATATGCAATTTACATGTGGGCAGTAGGACAGTACTTTTTGCTGAAGATGGCATGTGGTTGTACATGGGGGCCATGACAAATTTTAGTAAAGTTTTTGTTCAAGCCCATGGCAATATTCTCAGCAAATGTCTTCTTAATCATGGCAACTTTGTAGAATCTTGTTTTATTTGTAGCGATCACATGTAATTGCTTTGGAGTTTGTCCCTATGTCTCATGGTAAAGTATTACCACGTTTTTACACAACACAATGGCAAAATTTAATTTGCCATGGCAAGTTTCTTTTTTCACAACAATGTCAAAAAATTGTTAGTGATTTTGCCATGGTAAATTCACTAGATGTCCTACGGCAAATTGAATTTAGTGTTTTTTTCACGACGATATCAATTTTTTTAGTGATTTTGCCATGCCAAATTCACTAGATGTCCCATGGCAAATTCACTTTAATGCGCATGGCAAGTTTCTTTTTTCACGATGATGGCAAACTTTTTTTTAGTGATTTTGCCGTGGCAAATTCACTAGATGTCCCACGGCAAATTCACTTAATGCCCATGGCAAGTTCACTTAGTTTCCTAGGCAAGTTCTTGTTTTTTCATGATGATGTCAAACATTTTTTAATTACGAACTATGGCAAATTTGCTTTATGTACCATGGCAATTTCATGTTATGGACCATGGAAATTTTTCTTGGGATAATGGAATTTTTTTTCCTCCAACATGGCAATTTTTCACTTTATGGACCATGGTAATTTTTTTGGTTGGATTATGGCTAACTTTTTCTTTATTGGACCATGGCAATTTTCACCCAATTTTTCATAGTCTACAAAATTGCCATGGCAATTACTACTCCGTTTTTGCCATGAGCTTAGAACATTTTTTATATGTTCTTTTTTTAAAACCATGGTGAATTTTCTCTTCGCAACAAGGCAAAAATACCTCTTTTCTATGTGCACATGGCATTTTTAGTTTTATGGATCAGGCAAATGTAGTTGATACAAAAATGACATTTTTCACTTTTTCTGAACCATAGGATTTTTTCATTTGTTTTTCATCCATGGCAAAATTTATTTTTTTCCCACAGCAAATTTACCTTCATTTTTCTCGCATGGCTAATCTTCCTGTATCGCAATGGCAAATTACTATAACATACACGGCATTTTTTTAAATGCTCATGAAAAATTTCTAGTTTCTATTTTTCTTCTGCTACGACAAATTTACTTTTCTGGACAATGACAAATGTAGTTTTTTTGCCATGGCAAAATACGACAAATGTATTTTATAAAGCTCAGATTTTGCTGTGACTAATAAAGCCCAGTTTTTTTAAGGACAATGGAAATGTAGTGAAAATCTGGTCTTTTCTTTTATTGGTCTTTTATTTTTTGGAGGGGTTTTTACACGGAAAAGGCCTGTAGGGACCGATGAGCAGAGCGTTTGGGCTGTGGTGTTTCCTTATCGAACGAAATTGTTCGGTAGGTTGACAGCTGGTACCAAGCAACTCGTTCGGTCTGGGGTCCCCAGACCGAACTTGTGGGCGTTATTGTCATCCAACAAGAAAGGCTAAACCCACAAGCAGATAAAGGAAAAACCAGAATTCCGATCTTCCAAACAAACTTCTGCTATCAGGTGGGTTTGCGTGCAGCCAGCACTATTTGGAATTGCTGTGAAGGATTTATGTGATACATATACAGACATAATAAAACACTCTCGGTACGTGATTGATCCGAGCACAAAATAACTATCCCTACAGACAAGTCTAGCCCTAGCAGGTTGTAATTTTGGAAACACCGGCCGATCCCAGTTTACCAAAAATAGATGTCAGGTTACTTACTCCAGATTTGTAAATTGCATGGGGTCCTGCCTGAATGGTGAAAGTTAATTCCACCGCATGAACCAGTTAGACTTAGACTGGATGCGAAACCCTAACGCATGATTAGAATCACGGCAACACGCACAAAAACCTTGCAAAACCCTAATCCATCTAGCACCGATCGATGTGGGGAGAGGGAGTTAACGATCCGTCGCATGGTGATCAGTACCTTCGGTTCGTGGCATAGCTGTAGCGGTAGTCGAGGACTCGGACAACGGAGCCGGCGCGGAGGAGGCCGGCGGTGACGAGGCCGTCCATGGTGACGTCCATGGTGACGTCCAGCACCGCCTCCAGCGAGTGCACGCCGTCGGAGAGCACGAGGCCGAACTGCCCCGTGCCGGCCACGGTTCCCGCCGGCGCTGGCCCCGGCGCGCCCACAACCTGCAGCACGGCGCCCATCACCTGCCCCAGCCCCGACACCAGCGCCGCCACCGCCCCGTGCGTCAGGTCTGCTGCCATCCCTCCACCCATCGCCGGCCGGGCTGCGAGGAGAAGGCGATCCCGAGGAGAGTGGGGGGCAGGGGGCAGGGTTCAGGGGTTGGGATTGGGTGCAGCGAGGTCTTCTCAAGTTGTTGGGACGGTTAGTTATTTGATTTGACGAGCCGTCTCGTGGCCAGATAAGATATATACGTTTGACTTGGGCTAAACTCTACTGGATATATTCTTTTTTTTTGCGACTGGATATATTCAACTACCATTTTTTAGGTTCCGTTTGGGTATTATTTTACATGATAATACGTGTCTCATTTATATCATAAAGAACAAATTAGAAGTCACGTAAAGACCCATGTGACAAAACTGAAAAGATAATAGAACATCTCTGAGTTTGACACCAACGCCGGTCACCTGCCTCTCGCACCCCCACAACAGCCACCGAAGAAAAAAATGTCGGATCACCTCCTCACCCGAGCTCGACGCGGCTCCATCGATGATATACAGCTTTGCGGACCTCCAAGGTGGCTCACCAAAAGTAAAGCCATTGCCGTTGAACGAATTAGACCGGGGCAACACCCCGGACACGTCATCGAACTCTAGATCTGACACCCCACCACGACTAAAACGCCGAAGGAGGAAACCATACCTGTCATCCACGAACCACGAACCCAGCACACGTTCCGTCTTATAGATGTCTGTAACATCCCAAATTTTGAATTTTGAATGTTATACAATAGATCATCACCGCATATCATATTTATTTGCCTTTTGGGTTGATCCTAGAAATTCTACGCAACTCAAGGACCCTCGGAGAGAGTTGGGGATTTCACTATTTTCATATTTGAGTTTTCTCAAATTTTGAAAATAAAATCATTTGATTTTATTTATTTTATCTTCAATTATTTCTATTATAAAAATATGAGAGAGGGAATAAAATGACTTTCCCAAAATAAAGAAATATTGAGGATTTAATAAAAAAAATCAAATAAGGTTTTATTCTCGAGTTTTTTCGTGGTTTTATTTGAATTTAGGAAAAATTGCACGTTTTGAAAAATTGCATTTAGGGCCAAGAAAATGTTCATCCTGTTCTAAAAATTTTATTTAGACTGTGGTTTTTTTTTTGGCAATTTTAGATTTTTATTTATTTTTCTAGAATTTTTCTTAATTTCGGTGAAATTATTTAAAAAAAAACCTGCGCCCGACTAGGCCAAAGGCTCAGCCGAGCCAGGCCGGCCCGCGAGGTCACCGCCTCCCTCACCGACCTGCCGCCGGACTCGGGGAGACCGAGCCGGGCACGCCTCCGCCGCCGACCCCCTCCCCAAGCAAGGCCCCCCCTTCCTCCTTAAATAGCCACCCCGGGGCCCCCCTGGGAGCCCCGAGTCGCCCCGCCCGCACCGCCGAGCCGCGCCGCACGTCGCCCCGCCGACGCTGCTGCCGCCGCCGCCACCTGCCGCCGCTGCTGCCCCGCCGCCGATGCTGCCCACCGCCCCGCCGCCGATGCTGCCCATCGCCGCCGCCCGGAGCCCCGCCGGACCGAGCCGAGGTAGCCGCCCCGCCGCCCGGTTTTTTGATAAAAACCGATTCGGTTTTTTTAGAAAACCCTAGTTTTCGTTTTTTTAAATAGATCATTTTTTTCCGGTTTATTTATTTAGCGAGCGTTCGCTTGTCCGTTCGTTTTAACGAACGCGTTCATCGTTTAGTTCCAGAAAACGAACGTTCGTTCGTTATTCTGTCCGTCATTTTTCTTTTTCTCGGATTATTCCGTGATTATTTCTGATCGCGATTTCTGATCCGATTTTCGTTCTAGTTTAACTTTTCGCTTGTTTATCGGAATCAGGCGATTCAAGCGCCTGGAGTTTCGTCTCGAAACCCTCTTTCCATTTAACGAAGTCAAACAAGTTTTTGCCTTTGTAAAATTTGACCTAGATCCAGAATAGTAAACGAAGCTTGTTTCTTTCGTCGTTTGTCTTTCGTTGCTTCGTTTGATTTGATTCTTTTTGCCAACCGGAGTTCTTAAGTTGAACTATCTGGTTAGATCTCTTATTCGAGTTTTACCTGTGCATTAGATGAGTACTCATTGTATGCTTGTTTGTTTGCGATAGAGTACCCGGAGTGCGCCGCTTGCTACTTCGAATTGCTAGGTTTTGCGGATCATCAGCAAGGCAAGTAACTCTTTGATCATACCTCCTACTACCCAGTTTTATTGCATTAGATCAATCCTCACACCATTGCATGATTAGGATCTAATTAAATTGTGGGTTTGGGAAGTAGATGAGTACCTATTACCTGTTTTATTATCAAACCTTTGGGAGTTACTTCTACGTTTGCTTGTTATGCCATGCGATGCCAGTAGACGTGGATTGGGTGAGTGTATCCACGACAGATGTGAGATTTTTAAATTAATGGTTTACTTAAGGTGGCAACCTAAACACACATCTGGGTGGATTGAGGCACCTGGGTATTCCAGCGATTGCCTATTTTTCTTTTGGATCGCCACCCAGGCTCAAAGGGATCATGAGATTTTTCATACCAGAAACTTCCGTGTGCAGCCACAAGCTACTATGGGCTCTAGCATAGTTGACTAAGTCGTGCGAACTCTTACAGTGGTAGACTAGTAGATGTAGGGGATGTAGGTTGGTACGGTCTACCCGTTCGTAAGGTGCAAGCACTTCTGAAAAACTATGTCTCGGTCATCCGTTTCTCAAACATTATGTAGTGCGAGAATCCCAACGGAGGAGATCGAGTCTTGTGGGGAAAAGTGCGCAAACCTCTGCAGTCATGGTTAGCCGTGTCCCCGGTTATGGACATCTTGAGTATCTAGTACTTGGATTATCATGTGAATCTCATCATGTCACTCTAAATTAATTTTGTTGGGTTTTAATGATGATGCTTAATTGGGATTGAGAGGGTGTCTACACTCTCAATGTTTAACAACTACCATGATAGTTAAATAAAATTTATTCCTTTGCAGTAGGGAAAATTTGGCTTTACACAAAACTGTAACCATAGAGTTTACCACCAGCCAAATATGCATGTAGTATAGCCTTATTCTTTCATTGCTCTCTATGTGTTACTTTGCCAGCATATTCCATGTGCTGACCTGTTTCGGGCTGCAACGTTCATATTGCAGACTTTTTAGACGACGAGTAAGGTGCTTTTAGGTCGTGGTTCTATACTTAGTGATGCTGTTGGAGTTGATGGACTCACTTATCTTCCAAGCCTTCCGCTGTTATCGTGATTAGATGGCCTTAAGCCATATTTATTGTAATAAGTTCTCTTTTGAGACATTCGATGTAATAAGAGTGTGATTGCTACTCTGTTATAAATCCTTCAAGTACTATGTGGTATCAGCATTACTGATCCAGGGATGACACCGGAGCACAGAGATTGGACCGTTTGAGGTCTGGTCGCTATAAGATGGTATCAGAGCACACTTTGACTGTAGGACACGACCACTAAGCTAAAGCCCTAGATCACTACTCACTCTTCTCATTCTGACTCCTCATCTTTTCTACTCTTTTAGGATGGCGGATGCAAGGAACAAGTTCACACAGCTGGATGAAGATACACCCTTTGGACGTCACCTGAAGGAAGTCACTAAGTACCTAAACATCGGAGTACCAAGCTTCACCGGAACCTACAACGCCACTTTACCTGAAGAGGAGCGCTGGATGATTCAAGTTCAAGTTCCAGGAAGGACGTTCATGCCAGTCACCGAGCCCATAGAGTTTTCCTTTGATGCACCGACATGGAGTCTAGCAAGGAGCATGGCAGCTCACATCGCCATGGGACGTATTGGAGAAGTCTACCGCAATGATCTCAAGGATACTATCTACCAGATTTGTGGGCGCCGAGATGAGCACTGGGAGATGATCAGCACCAAGAAGGATAGATCAATTGCAGCTTTTATCCAGGAGTTAAACTAGCACATTCGACGTCAGAAGAACTAGATGTGCGCCGACATGATAGATCTGAAGAAGGCGAGGACAAGAATCAAGGAACTGGAGGAAGAACTCAAGGCTACACGTGAAGATTATGAAGAGGAAATCGAAGTACTAGTGGAGAAGAATGACGACCTGATCAAGAAGATTGGAATATTTATGGGAGGCCCTACACCAGTAGAAGAAGACGAAGAACCCAAGGAGATTCGCCCTGAAGACTACATCATCATCGACGACACCGACTCGGATCCAGATGATAGTGATGATGACTATGTTGATGAAGCTGGAGTAGATATCATGGAGTCTGCAACCGAAGAATATTTCTAGTAGACCACCTCATCAGTAGTAGTAGTCCACCATGTAAATATAGTAGTCCGAGCACTGTTGCGATAGTTAGATCGATTTGTATGCCCTTGTTTGATTGAATGCAGTGAATTGTTTGTTTTGCCTCATGTGCATATGGGTAGTGTTTTCTCTCTAGACCCCCTCTATTCTTAATCTCATCTTTTCTAAACCCTTAGATGCCTCCGAGACGTGACCCCGGAATTACCTTCCCACCGGAGCTCACTCAGTTGATCCAGCAGCAGAACACATTGATGCAGTTGCTAGTCCAGAATCAGAATCAGGGGAACAACAACAACAACCCACCATCACCACCACCACCTGTTGACCACTTAGCCCATTTTCTTAGGCTGAATCCGCTGGTGTTCTCTAGGAGCACCGAGCCGATAGTAGCAGATGATTGGCTCCACAAGACAACTAGGGAGTTGACCACAGCAGGATGCACAGATGCGGAAAAGGTGAATGAGGGAGTCCTGGATTAGGGGGTGTTCGGGTAGCCGGACTATACCTTCAGCCGGACTCCTGGACTATGAAGATACAAGATTGAAGACTTCGTCCCGTGTCCGGATGGGACTTTCCTTGGTGTGGAAGGCAAGATTGGCGATGCGGATATTCAAGATCTCTTACCATTGTAACCGACTCTGTGTAACCCTAACCCTATCCGATGTCTATATAAACCAGAGGGTTGTAGTCCATAGGCAATCAACTCCATACACAACAATCATACCATAGGCTAGCTTCTAGGGTTTAGCCTCCTTGATCTCGTGGTAGATCTACTCTTGTACTACCCATATCATCAATATTAATCAAGCAGGAGTAGGGTATTACCTCCATCGAGAGGGCCCGAACCTGGGTAAAAAACATCCTGTCCCTTGTCTCCTGTTACCATCCGTCCTTGACGCACAGTTCGGGACCCCCTACCCGAGATCCGCCGGTTTTGACACCGACATTGGTGCTTTCATTGAGAGTTCCTCTGTGTCGTCGCCTTTAGGCCCGATGGCTCCTTTGATCATCAACAACGATACGGTGCAGGGTGAGACTTTTCTCCCCGGACAGATCTTCGTCTTCGGCGGCTTCGCTCTGCGGGCCAATCCGCTCGGCCACCTGGAGCAGATCGAAAGCTACGCCCCTGGCCATCAAGTCAGGTTTGGAAGCTTAAACTACACGGCTGACATCCGCGGAGACTTGATCTTCGACGGGCTCGAGCCACGGCCAAGTGCGCCGCACTATCTCGAGGGGCATGATCTAGCTCTGCCCCCGGACAGTGTCCTGGAGGCCGCACACGCATCGGTTCCGACCCCTAACTCGGAGCCTATTGTGCCAATTGAGGATGAGCGGTTGGACGTCACCTCGGGGGCTGCGATCCCGAAAGCGATTGAGCCGAATGCTAGCCCCGCACTTTGCACGACCCGTGACTCCGAGGATCCGGACTCCTCCCCGGACTCCGAACCCCCCGCGCCCCTGCCAATCGAATCCGATGGGGCGCCGATAATGGAGTTCACCACCGCAGACATCTTTCAGCATTCGCCTTGTGGCGATATCCTGAACTCTCTCAAGTCTCTCTCCTTATCAGGAGAGCCCTGGCCGAACTACGGTCAGCGAGGATGGGATACGGACGATGAAGAAATTCAAAGCCCACCCACCACCCACTTGGTAGCCACTGTCGACAATTTAAACGACGTGCTCAACTTCGACTCCGGAGACATCGACAGCATGGATGACGATGCAGGAGATACCGACGAACCAACGCCCATCGGGCATTGGACAGCCACCTCATCTCACGATGTGTACATGGTGGATACCCCTAAAGGAAGTGACAACGAGGAAAAAGGGGATGGGACGGGAGATCGACCCCCCGAAAAGCAATCAAAGCGTCGGCGTAAAAGCCGACCCAAGCCACGCCTCGACAAAAACCCAGCCATAGAGCAGGACGAGCCGGTAGACGACGAGCAGGCCTTAGAGCAACCGTCCGAACAGGGCAACACAGATAGAGAAACCGAACATCCCTCCCCTGGCGAAAACGGCATTCCGGACGACCTCACGCCGAATAAACCTATGGAGCAGAAGAATCTCCATGAAAGGCTCGTTGCAACTGCACGCAGCCTAAAGAAGCAGAAGCGGAAGCTAAAAACAGCGGAAGACGCACTCCGGATTAGATGGAGCAAAGTAATCAATACCACAGATAAGTACGGCGACAGTCGCCGCACTAAAAGCTATCCGAAAAGAAAGCTACTGCCTGAATTTGACGAAGAGGCCCTAAAGCCCTCGCATTCAAAAAATGAAAAAGCCACACGGTCGGATAGACGACCCCATAAAGTGGCAAGCGGCGCCGCACCTAAATAGGCATGCGACCCACTTAAGGATTCGCATCATGGCCCAGTCAGGTCCATTTATGGGCCAAGAAAGCAAGCTCTCGTAAGCAACGCTATGAAGCCATCATGAGAATCTGGCACACCCAAATACAGGGGCGCCGCACACCCCCTATGTTTCACCGATGAGGTCCTGAACTATGAATTCCCAGAGGGATTCAAACCCGTAAACATAGAGGCATATGATGGAACAACAGACCCTAGAGTCTGGATCAAGGATTATATCTTCCACATACACATGGCTAGAGGAGATGATCTCCACGCCATAAAATATCTACCCCTTAAGCTTAAAGGGCCAGCCCGACATTGGCTTAAAAGCCTTCCCGAAAACACAATTGGAAGCTGGGAAGAGCTCGAGGACGCTTTCCGAGCAAACTTTCAAGGGACCTATGTCCGCCCTCCGGATGCAGACGATCTTAGTCACATAACTCAACAACCCGGAGAATCAGCTCGGCAGTTCTGGAATAGATTCCTCACTAAAAAGAATCAGATAGTCGACTGTCCGGACGCCGAAGCCTTAGCAGCTTTCAGGCATAACGTCCGAGACGAATGGCTCGCCAGACACCTCGGCCAAGAAAAGCCAAGAACAATGGCCGCACTAACAAGCCTCATGACCCGCTTTTGTGCAGGGGAGGACAGCTGGTTGGCAAGGTGCAGCCCCAGCGACCCAAGTACATCCGAAACTAGGGATGGAAATGGAAAACCGCGACGCAACAAGGACCGTCGCCGGACTAAGGACAAAAGTCCGAAGAGCACGGCAGTCAATGCCGGATTCAAAGGCTCACGACAAAATCAGGAAAAATCGCCCACTCAGGATAACAGGGACGATCCATCCAACCTAAATAAAATCCTGGACAGGATATGTCAGATACACAGTACTCCCGGGAAGCCTGCTAACCATACCCACAGAGACTGTTGGGTTTTCAAACAATCCGGCAGACTCGATGCCGAACACAAGGGGCTCGACACACCAAGCGAAGACGAGGACGAACCCCAAAAGCAGAGCACCAGGAAACAAAAGAACTTCCCACAAGAAGTAAAAACAGTGAACTCACTTCACATAACAAAACGTGCGGCGCCCGTAAAGGTACGAACCACACGGACCATCCCCAAAGGGTCCTGCCACTGGTTGTCAAAACCGATCATCTTCGATCAGCTAGATTATTCTAGGAATATCAAGAATGTAGTCTGGACTGCCTTGATACTCGATCCAATAATTGGCGGACTCCAGTTTTCAAATGTCCTTATGGACGGCGGCAGGGGACTAAACCTGATATATCAGGATACAATCCAGCACATGGGGATAAACCCAGCAAGAATCCGCCGCAGCAAAACCTCCTTTCAAGGGGTAACACCTGGTCCGGACACCCATTGTATGGGTTTTCTCCGGCTCGAAGTTATATTCGGCTCTGCCGATAACTTCCGCCGCGAAAAGCTGACCTTCCATATCGTCCCGTTCTCAAGTCGCTATCAAGCACTACTGGGACGCGAAGCTTTCGCCCGCTTTAACGCAATACCGCATTATGCATCTCTCACGCTTAAGATGCCCGGTCCACGAGGCATCATCTCTTTGAAGGGGAAGCACTAAAGTGCGCCTCCCCAAGCAGGGGACTGTGCGGCCGCTTTGACAGCCCCACAGTAAAATGGCCTCACCGGCCAAAAAAAACTTCGAAATAGGTCATTAAAGACCACGAACGCGGATAGACGAGTTCGGTACAAAATCATCAGTGATACAGGCTTAGTGACCATATACCCCCGCACTAGGGGCTCCATGCATATACAATAAGAGACAATAAAGCTCAATTTTATATATTTTACTTTACACTTTGTTTATTTTAAACTTTTGTTCGGCACGACCCGTTTTCAACTCAGTTCCTCTCTTTTTACAGATGAACGTCGTGCAGCGCCCGTCCAGGATACGGCACAACGGAGACACAGGCGCAGACGTGCAGTAGGGACCCGTCCTAAAGGATTCTTTTTAGATTAAGACCCTGCGTAAACCTTTTTTACTGTCTCTTGTTTCTACACATCCCCTGGTTTTTTCTGATATAACCAAGGAGGAGGCTGGCGTCTTGGCATGTGGCCACGTCAGAAATTTTTGCACGTACCTGGACACTAGGGGCTTTTTTAATAAAGAGTGTTGTTTCGCCCGCACTCATAAAGACCGAACACCTTAGGGAGTGTTCGGCGTCGCGAGTTTTGGCATTATATGCATCAGCTCCAAATCATGTCTTTGGTCAAATGTTGGGTTGCCCGGCTCCTGAGTTCGGCTACCTTACGTTCCACTCTATCGGCTATGGTAGCACCAGGAGAACTACTGCGATTGTGCCCCCGGTTCGGCCGGGCGAGCACCTCAGTAGAGAAAGTCGAAAACTGACTGTCATGATGTAGCGTGAGACTGGTCAGCCACTCGATGACCTATCAGAATCTATCGGATTCCTCCGCTTTAACGAAGGGCCGCTTCCCGGTCAGGCACATACGCGCCCCGAATTCGGACGAGCGCAGTTGCCACCAAGGAGCTACCTAAAGAGTCTCATTGTCAAACTCCTATGGCTAAGTGAAAGTGTTAAAGCATTATAGTCCGGTTGCCTGGCCCGCTGCGCTATCACCTCCTTTGTAGGACCAAGACGTTGGGTTAAGTGTGAAAATGCGTCTTCTGCGAGCACCCCCGCACTATGTGCGTGGGGGCTGAAGCCAACGACTGCCATCTTTCAGATTCTATATATATATATATATGTTGGGGAACGTAGCAATAATTCAAAATTTTCCTACGTGTCACCAAGATCAATCTATGGAGTCATCTAGCAACGAGGGAGGAGTGGATCTACATACCCTTGTAGATCGCGCGCGGAAGCGTTCAAGATAACGGGGTTGATGGAGTCGTACTCGTCGTGATCCAAATCACCGACGATCCTAGCGCCGAACGGACGGCACCTCCGCGTTCAACACACGTACGGAGCAGCGACGTCTCCTCCTTCTTGATCCAGCAAGGGGGGAGGAGAGGTTGATGGAGATCTAGCAGCACGACGGCGTGGTGGTGGAAGTAGCGGGATTCCAACAGGGCTTCGCCAAGCGCTGCGGGAGGAGGGAGATGTGTCATGGGAGGGAGAGGGAGGCGCCAGGGCTTAGGTGTTACTGCCCTCCCTTCCCCCACTATATATAGGGCCAAGGGAGAGGGGGGGGGGTGCGCAGCCTTGGCCCTTCCTCCAAGGAAGGGTGCAGCCAGGGAGGAGTCCATCCTCCCCAAGGCACCTAGGAGGTGCCTTCCCCCTTTAGGACTCTTCCTTTCCCTTATCTCTTAGCGCATGGGCCTCTTGGGGCTGGTGCCCTTGGCCCATATAGGCCAAGGCGCACACCCCTACAGCCCATGTGGCCCCCCGGGGTTGGTGGACCCCCGGACCCCTTTCGGCACTCCCGGTACAAAACCGATAATGCGCGAAACTTTTCCGGCGACCAAAACAAGACTTCCCATATATAAATCTTTACCTCCGGACCATTCCGGAACTCCTCGTGACGTCCGGGATCTCATCCGGGACTCCGAACAACTTTCGGGTTACCGCATACTAATATCTCTATAAACCTAGCGTCACCGAACCTTAAGTGTGTAGACCCTACGGGTTCGGGAGACATGCAGACATGACCGAGATGACTCTCCGGTCAATAACCATCAGCGGGATCTGGATACCCATGTTGGCTCCCACATGTTCCACGATGATCTCATCGGATGAACCACGATGTCAAGGATTTAATCAATCCCGTATACAATTCCCTTTGTCTAGTGGTACGATACTTGCCCGAGATTCGATCGTCGGTATCCCGATACCTTGTTCAATCTCGTTACCGGCAAGTCTCTTTACTCGTTTCGTAACACATCATCCCGTGATCAACTCCTTGATCACATTGTGCACATTATGATGATGTCCTACTGAGTGGGCCCAGAGATACCTCTCCGTTTACACGGAGTGACAAATCCCAGTCTCGATTCATGCCAACCCAACAGACACTTTCGGAGATACCTGTAGTGTACCTTTATAGCCACCCAGTTACGTTGTGACGTTTGGCACACCCAAAGCACTCCTACGGTATCCGGGAGTTGCACAATCTCATGGTCTAAGGAAATGATACTTGACATTAGAAAAGCTTTAGCATACGAACTACATGATCTTGTGCTAGGCTTAGGATTGGGTCTTTGTCCATCACATCATTCTCCTAATGATGTGATCCCGTTATCAATGACATCCAATGTCCATGGTCAGGAAACCGTAACCATCTATTGATCAACGAGCTAGTCAACTAGAGGCTTACTAGGGACATGGTGTTGTCTATGTATCGACACATGTATCTGAGTTTCCTATAATACAATTCTAGCATGGATAATAAACGATTATCATGAACAAGGAAATATAATAATAACTAATTTATTATTGCCTCTAGGGCATATTTCCAACAGTCTCCCACTTGCACTAGAGTCAATAATCCAGTTCACATCGATATGTGATTAACACTCAAGGTCACATCCTCATGTGACTAACACCCAAAGAGTTTACTAGAGTCAATAATCTAGTTCACATTACCATGTGATTAACACTCGATGAGTTCTGGGTTTGATCATGTTATGCTTGTGAGAGATGTTATAGTCAACGGGTCTGAATCTTTCAGATCCGTATGTACTTCGCAAATCTCTATGTCATCTTGTAGATGCAGCTACTACGCTATATTTGGAGCCATTTCAAATAACTGTTCTACTTGGAGCTATTCTAAATTGTTGCTCCATTAAATGTATCCGGTATCTCTACTCAGAGCTATCCGGATAGGTGTTAAGCTTGCATCGACGTAACTCTTTACGTCGAACTCTTTATCACCTCCATAACCGAGAAACATATCCTTATTCCTCTAAGGATAATTTAGACCGCTATCTGGTGATCTACTCCTAGATTACCTTCGTACCCTCTTGCCAGATATGTGGCAAGGCACACATCAGGTGTGGTACTCAGCATGGCATACTGTATAGAGCCTATGACAAAAGCATAGGGGACGACATTCGTCCTTTCTCTTTCTTCTGCCGTGGTCGAGCTTTAAGTCTTAACTTCATACCTTACAACTCAGGCAAGTACTCCTTCTTTGACTGATCCATCTTGAACCCCTTCAAGATCATGTCAAGGTATGTGCTCATTTGAAAGTACCATTAAGCGTTTTGATCTATCCTTATAGATCTTGATGCTCAATGTTCAAGTAGCTTAATCCAGGCTTTCCATTGAAAAACACTTTCCAAATAACCCTATATGCTTTCCAGAAATTCTACATCATTTCTGATCCATAATATGTCAACAACATATACTCATCAGAAATTCTATAGTACTCCCACTCACTTCTTTGGAAATACAAGTTTCTCATAAACTTTGTATAAACCCAAAATCTTTGATCATCTCATCAAAGCGTACATTCCAATTCCGAGATGCTTACTCCAGTCCTTAGAAGGATTGCTGGAGCTTTGCATACTTATTAGCATCTTTCAGGATTGACAAAACCTTCCGGTTGTATCACATACAACCTTTCCTCAAGAAAATCGTCGAGGAAACAATGTTTTGACATCCTATCTGCAAGATTTCATAAATAATGCAGTAATCACTAATATAATTCCAACAGACTCTTAGCATCGCTACGAGTGAGAAAGTCTCATCGTAGTCAACTCCTTGAACTTGTCGGAAAACATATTAACGACAAGTCGACCTTTCTTAATGGTGATACTTACCATCATTGTCCGTCTTCCTTTTAAAATCCATATGTACCTAACAGCCTTATGACCATCAAGTAGTTCTTCCAAAGTCTACACTTTGTTTTCATACATGGATCCTATCTCGGATTTTATGGCCTCGAGCCATTTATCGGAATCCGGGCCCACCATCGCTTCTCCATGGCTCGTAGGTTCATTGTTGTCTAGCAACATGACTTCCAAGACAGGATTACGTACCACTCTGAAGTAGTACGCATCCTTGTCATCCCACGAGGTTTGTTAGTGACTTGATCTGAAGTTTCATGATCACTATCATAAGCTTCCACTTCAATTGGTGTAGGTTCCACAGGAATAACTTCCTGTGCCCTGCCACACACTAGTTGAAGAGACGGTTCAATAACCTCATCAAGTCTCCACCATCCTCTCACTCAATTATTTCAAGAGAAACTTTTCCTCGAGAAAGGACCCGATTCTAGAAACAATCCCTTATTGCTTTTGGATCTGAGACAGGAGGTATAGCCAACTGTTTTGGGTGTCCTATGAATATGCATTTATCCGCTTTGGGTTCGAGCTTATCAGCCTGAAACTTTTTCACATAAGCGTCGCAGCCCCAAACTTTTAAGAAATGACAGCTTAGGTTTCTCTAAACCATAGTTCATACAGTGTCATCTCATCGGAATTACGTGGTGCCCTATTTAAAGTGAATGTGGTTGTCTCTAATGCCTAACCCATAAACTATCGTGGTAATTCGATAAGAGACATCATGGTATGCATCATATCCAATAGGGTGCAGTTATGATGTTCGGACACACCATCACACTATGGTGTTCCAGGCTGTATTAGTTGTGAAACAATTTCCACAATGTCTTAATTCTGTGCCAAACTCGTAATTCAGATATTCATCTCTATGATCATATCATAGATATTTTATCCTCTTGTCACGACGATCTTTCAACTTCACCCTGAAATTACTTGAACCTTTCAATAATTCAGACTCGTGATTCATCAAGTAAATATACTCAACATCTACTCAAATCATCTGTGAAGTAAGAACATAACGATATCCACTACATGCCTCAGCACTCATTGGACTGCACACATCAAAATGTATTACTTCCAACAAGTTGCTTTCTAGTTCCATTTTACTGAAAACGAGGCTTTCAGTCATCTTAGCCCATGTGGTATGATTTGCATGTCTCAAGTGATTCAAAATCAAGTGAGTCCAAACGGTCCATTTGCATGGAGTTTCTTCATGCATATACACCAATAGACATGGTTCGCATGTCTCAAACTTTTCAAAAAGAGTGAGCCCAAAGATCCATCAACATGGAGCTTCTTCATGCGTTTTATACCGATATGACTTAGCATAGCAGTGCCACAAGTAGGTGGTACTATCATTTACTATCTTTTGGCATGAACATGTGTATCACTACGATCGAGATTCAATAAACCATTCATTTTAGGTGTAAGACCATTGAAGGTATTATTCAAATAAACAGAGTAACCATTACTCTCTCCTTAAATGAATAACCGTATTGCGATAGACATAATCCAATCATGTCTATGCTCAACGCAAACACCAATCTTGATGGTAGAGGGAGCGTACGATATTTGATCAACCATTGAAATACTTCCAACACATATCGTCATCTCACCTTTTTGGCTAGTCTCCGTTTATTCCATAGCTTTTATTTCGAGTTACTAACACTTAGCAATCGAACCAGTATCTAATACCCTGGTGCTACTAGGAGTACTAGTAAAGTACACATTAACATAATGTATATCCAATATACTTCTATCGACCTTGCCTGCCTCCTCATCTACCAAGTATCTAGGGTAATTCTGCTCCAATGGCTGTTCCCCTTATTACAGAAGCACTTAGTCTCGGGTTTGGGTTCAACCTTGGGTTTCTTCACTAGAGCAGCAGCTGATTTTGCCGTTTCATGAAGTATCCCTTTTGCCCTTGCCCTTCTTGAAACTAGTGGTTTCACCAACCATCAACAATTGATGCTCCTTCTTGATTTCTTTTGTGGTGTCAAACATCGCGAATATCTCAAGGATCATCATATATGTCCCTGATATATTATAGTTCATCACGAAGCTCTTAGCAGCTTGGTGGTAATGACTTCGGAGAAACATCACTATCTCATCTGGAAGATCAACTCCCACTTGATTCAAATGATTGTTGTACTCAGACAATCTGAGCACAAGCTCAACAATTGAGCTTTTCTCCCTTAGTTTGCAGGTTAAGAAAATCGTCGGAGGTCTTATACCTCTTGACGTGGGCACGAGCCTGAAATCCCAATTTCAGCCCTCGAAACATCTCATATGTTTCGCGACGTTTCAAAACGTCTTCGGTGCCTCAACTCTAAACCGTTTAACTGAACTATCACGTAGTTATCAAAATGTGTATGTCAGATGTTCGCAACATCCACAGACGACGTTCGAGGTTCAGCACACTGAGCGGTGCATTAAGGACATAAGCCTTCTATGAAGCAATGAGGACAAACCTCAGTTTACGGACCTAGTCCGCATAATTGCTACTATCAACTTTCAACTAAATTTTCTCTAGGAACATAACTAAACAGTAGAACTGAAGCGCGAGCTACGACATAATTTGCGAAGACCTTTTGACTATGTTCAGGATAATTAAGTTCATCTTGTGAACTCCCACTCAGATAGACATCCCTCTAGTCATCTAAGTGATTACATGATCCGAGTCAACTAGGCCGTGTCCGATCATCACGTGAGACGGACTAGTCAACATCGGTGAACATCTTCATGTTGATCGTATCTTCTATACGACTCATGCTCGACCTTTCGGTCTCTTGTGTTCCGAGGCCATGTCTGTACATGCTAGGCTCGTCAACACCCATTGTATTCGAACGTTAAGAATCTATCACACCCGATCATCACGTGGTGCTTCGAAACAACGAACTTCGCAACGGTGCACAGTTAGGGGGAACACTTTCTTGAAATTATTAGAGGGATCATCTTATTTACTACCGTCGTTCTAAGCAAATAAGATGTAAAAACATGATAAACATCACATGCAATCAAATAGTGACATGATATGGCCAATATCATATTTGCTCCTTTTGATCTCCATCTTCGGGGCTCCATGATCATCATCGTCACCGGCATGACACCATGATCTCCATCATCGTGTCTTCATGAAGTTTCCTCGCCAACTATTACTTCTACCTACTATTGCTAACGGTTAGCAATAAAGTAAAGTAATTACATGGCGTTTTCATTGACACGCAGGTCATAAATAAATTAAGACAACTCCTATGGCTCCTGCCGGTTGTCATACTCATCGACATGCAAGTCGTGATTCCTATTACAAGAACATGATCAATCTCATACATCACATATATCATTCATCACATCCTTTTGGCCATATCACATCACATAGCAAACCCTGCAAAAACAAGTTAGACGTCCTCTAATTGTTGTTTGCATGTTTTACGTGGCTGCTATGGGTTTCTAGCAAGAACGTTTCTTACCTACGCAAAACCACAACGTGATATGCCAATTGCTATTTACCCTTCATAAGGACCCTTTTCATCGAATCCGATCCGACTAAAGTGGGAGAGACAGACACCCGCTAGCCACCTTATGCAACTAGTGCATGTAGTCGGTGGAACCAGTCTCACGTAAGAGTACGTGTAAGGTCGGTCCGGGCCGCTTCATCCCACAATGCCCGCCGAATCAAGATTGGACTAGTAACGGTAAGCATATTGAACAAAATCAACGCCCACAACTACTTTGTGTTCTACTCGTGCATAGAAACTACGCATAGACCTAGCTCATGATGCCACTGTTGGGGAACGTAGCAATAATTCAAAATTTTCCTACGTGTCACCAAGATCAATCTATGGAGTCATCTAGCAACGAGGGAGGAGTGGATCTAATACCCTTGTAGATCGCGCGCGGAAGCGTTCAAGAGAACGGGGTTGATGGAGTCGTACTCGTCGTGATCCAAATCACCGATGATCCTAGCGCCGAACGGACGGCACCTCCGCGTTCAACACACGTACGGAGCAGCGACGTCTCCTCCTTCTTGATCCAGCAAGGGGGGGAGAGGTTGATGGAGATCCAGCAGCACGACGGCGTGGTGGTGGAAGTAGCGGGATTCCAACAGGGCTTCGCCAAGCGCTGCGGGAGGAGGGAGATGTGTCATGGGAGGGAGAGGGAGGCGCCAGGGCTTAGGTGTTGCTGCCCTCCCTTCCCCCCACTATATATAGGGCCAAGGGAGAGGGGGGGGCGCGCAGCCTTGGCCCTTCCTCCAAGGAAGGGTGCGGCCAGGGAGGAGTCCATCCTCCCCAAGGCACCTAGGAGGTGCCTTCCCCCTTTAGGACTCTTCCTTTCCCTTATCTCTTGGCGCATGGGCCTCTTGGGGCTGGTGCCCTTGGCCCATATAGGCCAAGGCGCACACCCCTACAGCCCATGTGGCCCCCCGGGGCAGGTGGACCCCCTTGGTGGACCCCCGGACCCCTTTCGGCACTCCCGGTACAATACCGATAATGCGCGAAACTTTTCCGGCGACCAAAACAAGACTTCCCATATATAAATCTTTACCTCCGGACCATTCCGGAACTCCTCGTGACGTCCGGGATCTCATCCGGGACTCCGAACAACTTTCGGGTTACCGCATACTAATATCTCTATAACCCTAGCGTCACCGAACCTTAAGTGTGTAGACCCTACGGGTTCGGGAGACATGCAGACATGACCGAGATGACTCTCCGGTCAATAACCAACAGCGGGATCTGGATACCCATGTTGGCTCCCACATGTTCCACGATGATCTCATCGGATGAACCACGATGTCAAGGACTTAATCAATCCCGTATACAATTCCCTTTGTCTAGCGGTACGATACTTGCCCGAGATTCGATCGTCGGTATCCCGATACCTTGTTCAATCTCGTTACCGGCAAGTCTCTTTACTCGTTTCGTAACACATCATCCCGTGATCAAACTCCTTGATCACATTGTGCACATTATGATGATGTCCTACCGAGTGGGCCCAGAGATACCTCTCCGTTTACACGGAGTGACAAATCCCAGTCTCGATTCGTGCCAACCCAACAGACACTTTCGGAGATACCTGTAGTGTACCTTTATAGCCACCCAGTTACGTTGTGACGTTTGGCACACCCAAAGCACTCCTACGGTATCCGGGAGTTGCACAATCTCATGGTCTAAGGAAATGATACTTGACATTAGAAAAGCTTTAGCATACGAACTACATGATCTTGTGCTAGGCTTAGGATTGGGTCTTGTCCATCACATCATTCTCCTAATGATGTGATCCCGTTATCAGACGACCAATGTCCATGGTCAGGAAACTTAACCATCTATTGATCAACGAGCTAGTCAACTAGAGGCTTACTAGGGACATGGTGTTGTCTATGTATCCACACATGTATCTGAGTTTCCTATCAATACAATTCTAGCATGGATAATAAACGATTATCATGAACAAGGAAATATAATAATAACTAATTTATTATTGCCTCTAGGGCATATTTCCAACAATTATATATATATATATATTATATATATATATATATATCTTAAAACGGCCGCACAGGAGGTGTTCCCAATACTTGGAGGCACAAGTATAAAAAAAGGCCACTACAGTTTATCAAAATATTACTTTATAATTACATATGCTATCATAACATAGCATCTTTCGGGCACTGCGTCTCTATTACACGAGCGCCTTCAAGAACTTCCTGAAAATAGTGCTCGGAGGGTACTCGGCTTTTGTCTGAATCTCGGGACGCAACAACGGTGGTCTCCGTCTCTTCCCAATATGTCTTAACACGGGCAAGAGCCATCCTAGCGCCCTCTATGCATGCTGACCTCTTCATTGCATTTATACGCGGCACCGCGTCAAGGAATTGCTGCACCAAACTGAAATAACTCTTCGGCTCCGATCTCCCCGGCCACAGGTGACCCATGACGTACTTCATGGCGAGTCCAGACAACCTATTCAGTTCGGCCCATTGAGCCAAACGATCATCCACTGCCAGTGGACGCTCTGGATTGTGAAACTGTGACCAGAAAAGCTTTTCCACTTCGCGATCTTTCTGATCTCGAAAGTGTTCGGTCGCATCAGCAGCACTCGCTGCCAAGTCCAGATAGGTATCCTCCACACTCCACATCCGGTCCAACGGAGCAAACTTCGGATCACAAAATTTCCTTCGCAGCATAAAGGGCTTTCTAGCCGCAATCTGTTCGGCCTAACGCAGCTCCTCCTTCGCAGCTCTCATCGCAGAGCGAGCGTCCTTGGCATCGGCAACGGCCTTTTCTAAGTCCGTCTGTCTCGCCCGGCCTTCTTTCTCAAGAAGTTTGCAACGGTCTGCAGCGCTCTTTAACTTCTCGGCCATCTCAGCCATCTCTTCTTTGCTTCGGCAGTGAGCAGCCTGTTCGGCTCTCAGCTCTTCAAGGGCCTTCTCGGCAGCCGCATCGCTTTTCCTGGCTTGCTCCTTAGCTCGGGCAAGTTCTGCCCTAAGATTCTCCACGGCGGCCGTACCATCTGCGTCAAGCACACACATTGTAAGACACTGGCATGAAGCTCCTCTTACCTGATGCCGCCCGAAGAATTACATACCTTGAGCCTCATCAAGCCGCTTGTTGACAAGCGCGATGTCGGCATCTGCCACGTCCAGTTGCCTCTTTAGTTCGGCTACATCATCAGTTCGGCTAGATTCCGGACACCTCGCCACCTACATTCAAAGGCGACATCTTAGACCTGGGATTATGATCCTCTGCATGCCGTCATTTCTTGACAACGCGCAGAGTCTCAGGGGCTACTATCTACACAGGGCGCATCTTACTTATGCGCAACTGACAAAAGTGTACACTATCTAACGTACCTCAAAACCCGCCAGTAAACTTTTGACGGCCTCATGCAATCCCCTTTCTGCGGATGAAATCCTTTCAATCACCGTGCCCATCAACGCACGGTGCTCCTCTGAGATAGAAGCTCGCCCCAGCAGAATCTTTAGCTCCTCCGGCCGAGCACCAGACAGTGCCGGACTTGTCCTATGGCCTCTTTCGAAGGCCGCACGCGGAGAGCCTTGGGGGGCCACATAGCTATCTTCCGCCCCTGCCGGATTCAGAGAAACCCTCCGCGATGACACCTCAGGGTCGCCCGCCTCGCTAGGTGGTACGGCAGGGGGAGGCGTCCCGCTCTCCATCATCTCTGGAAGAAGATCCCCCGAAGACGAGCTCTGCTGAGAAGGGCTGAGGTCTGAGCTACAAGGTAAAATTTCGGTTAATCTTCTCAGATATAAATCAAGGATTTCTTTCATCCCTCAAAAGGAAAACCTCTCTCTACTTATGGCTCGCTGGAGGGCTGATCCCTTTGAGGGCGTAGTTCGGCAGAGGAACTCCCCGGCGTCGGACCCTCTGACGAGGATTTTCTCCCCCGCTTCGGGGCCATGGTCTCCGGGTCGTCAGAGGCGGCCCTCTTCTTCCCCTTGGGAGAGGAATTGTCGGTTCCTCGCTTCGGAGCAGCCTCCTTCGAGGAGGCCATAGTTCCCTTGTCCTTCCCCTTACTTCCCTCCAAAGGCATTATCTTCAACATCCTGACAAGCACGGGATCCGGCCTAGTTTCAGGAAGGGGAGCCGGACACCTGATCAGCTTTGCCTTCGCTATCCACTCCTGTTTAAAAGGACAGCTCTTTTAGGGGCAAGTTTATGACGATTATATGGATAGTAGGTCCGGGCACAAGGTTACTTACTTCGGTATCCGGGCGATTGCAGCTTAGGCCTGCATCCTCAGTCAAATCCGGACACATCATTTGTGATCCGAAGAACATTTTATACATCTCCATGGGCGTTGCGCCCATAAAATGATGGAGAGCTCGTGGTCCCTCCGGATTAAACTCCCACAGACAAAGGGAGCGACGTTTGCCGGGCAGTGTTCGGCGAATCAGCATGACCTGCGTCACCTTGACCAGGTTGAGGTCTCTTTCTAAGAGATCCCTGATGCGGCCCTGCAACAAGGGCACGTCTTTGGATAACCCCCAATCTAATCCTTTGTTGACCCATGACGCTAGCCGTGATGGGGGACCCGAGCGAAAGGCAGGAGGCGCCGCCCACTTGGCGCTCCTGGGAGCGGTGATATAGAACCATTCTCATTGCCACAAGCCGAGCTCCTCTTGAAAGGAGCCCTCGGGCCATGGAGCATCAGCATTCTTACTTATGACAGCGCCTCCGCACTCTGCGTGCCGTCCCTCGATCATCTTCGTCTCCACTCCAAAAGTCTTGAGCCATAATCCGAAGTGAGGAGTGACACGGAGGAACGCTTCGCACACGATGATGAATGAGGAAATGTGGAGGATGGACTCCGGAGCTAAGTCATGAACTTCCAGCCCGTAATAAAACAGCAGCCCCCTCACGAAGGGATCCATCGGGAAGCCTAACCCCCGAAGGAAGTGAGACATGAACACTACGCTCTCACCGGGCTAGGGACTGGGAATAGCCTTCCTTTGAGTAGGCAACCTATGCAAAATTTCGGCGGTCAAGAACTTAGCCTCTCTCAATTTTAGCACATCCTCCTCCGTGACGGAGGAGGGCATCCATCGGTCTTGAAGGTCGGAACCGGACATTGTCGAAGGTCCGAAGCGCCTGGAATCTGGAGCCTAGGGTGTTGGAACTCGAGGCGACGGGCGAACTCGTTTGAGATTGGAAAAAGGAGTAAGGCCTTGGTCTCTTTATAAGAGGTTGAATACCAGGAGTCCTCCCCGTAACCGTTTAGGACTCGCTTTTAATCGAGAAAACATGCTAACGGGCACGATTGGGTTACCACGTCTGTATTGATGAGAATCCCATAAAAGGGGGGCACACGATCTCTGCTTTGACAAGATGTGCCAAGGAAACCGCCTCGCAAAACACGCTGAGGTGGAAAAGTGAAAACGATTCGAGTAAAGGACTTGGCTGTAGTGTGATGACGCACTGCGGAATACGTCATCAGATTTGATTTGTGTTAATATTATTCTCTCTATGGCAATATGTGGAAGCTTATTTTGTAGAGCCGGACACTACTCTTGGTGTCTACAATCTTCTATGAAGGACTTGGAGGAGGAACCCGCCTTGCAATGCCGAAGACAATTTGCACGCCGGACTCGTCGTCATTGAAGCCTGGTTCAGGGGCTACTGAGGGAGTCCTGGATTAGGGGGTGTTCGGGTAGCCGGACTATACCTTCAGCCGGACTCCTGGACTATGAAGATACAAGATTGAAGACTTCGTCCCGTGTCCGGATGGGACTTTCCTTGGAGTGGAAGGCAAGCTTGGCGATGCGGATATTCAAGATCTCCTACCATTGTAACCGACTCTGTGTAACCCTAACCCTATCCGGTGTCTATATAAACCGGAGGGTTGTAGTCCGTAGGCAATCAACTCCATACACAATAATCATACCATAGGCTAGCTTCTAGGGTTTAGCCTCCTTGATCTCGTGGTAGATCTACTCTTGTACTACCCATATCATCAATATTAATCAAGCAGGAGTAGGGTATTACCTCCATCGAGAGGGCCCGAACCTGGGTAAAAAACATCTTGTCCCTTGTCTCCTGTTACCATCTAGCCTTGATGCACAGTTCGGGACCCCCTACCCGAGATCCGCCGGTTTTGACACCGACAGTGAAGTTTGCCGCACATCAGCTTGAAGGACCCGCAACATCATGGTGGGAGAATTTCACAGCCACTTTCCCTATCGACACTATCACATGGGACCAGTTTCAGCAAGCTTTCCATACTTCCCATGTTTCAGCAGGAGCTATGGCCATGAAGAAGCGTGAGTTTCGCAACTTGCGTCAAGGAGGATGGACAGTTGGCCAGTATGTGGAGGACTTTAGTAAGCTAGCACGTTATGCCCTAGATGACGTTGCTACGGATGCAGCTAAACAGGAGAAGTTTTTGAAAGGACTGAATGATGAGTTGAGCATGCAGTTGATGGTAGCCACCTTCAACAACTACCAGGAGTTGGTAGATCATGCTCTTATGATTGAAGGGAAGCAACAGCAGATTGAGAAACGCAAGAGGAAGTATGGACAAGGGAAGTACAATTCTGGAGCTCAGCAGAAGCCACGTTTTACCCCTAGATCGGGAGGACACTTTCAGCATACCCATGGAAGAGGTAGCTCGCACAATCATAATGGCCCCAAGAATGGTAATGGGAATGGAGGAAGCAACGGCCAGAACCGTACCAACCCATCAACCCCAGCCAAGAGAGACCTGAGCCAAGTCACTTGTTTTAAGTGCCAGAAGACCGGACATTATGCCAATGAATGTCCTAAATCCCAGAATGGAAATGGCAATGGAAGCTCTGGGAAGAAGCCGAACCCTTTCAATAGGGGACAGGTGAACCACGTTAACGTGGAGGAGGTTGAAGAGCAGCCGGATGCAGTAATCGATAAGTTTTTGGTTAAGTCATTTACTGCACTCGTTCTTTTTGATACTAGTGCATCGCATTCATACATCTCAAGGGGATTTGTGGATAAGTATAAACTGCCAACCCAAGCCCTTAGGTCACCCATGTTAGTAACCTCACCTGGAGCAGAGTATATGGCTAGTCTATGGTGTGATAGGTTACCATTAAGGATTGGTAACTATGTATTTCCCTCGGACCTAATAGTATTGGAATCCCAAGGATTGGATGTGATATTAGGCATGGATTGGTTATCGAAGTATGAAGGGAATATTGAATGCGTCAGTAAGTCAATTTTGCTTACAACGCCAGAAGGAAGAAGGATCAAGTATGTATCCCGGCATGTGCCAAAGAGGACTCAAGTAAATTCCCTAACAGGAGTTGTGCAGGAGGAAGTACCAGTGGTAAAGGACTTCCCTGACGTATTTCCAGAGGAGTTGCAAGGCATGCCACCGGATAGAGATATTGAGTTTTTTATTAAGCTTTTGCCAGGCACAGGGCCAATATCTAAGAGACCATTTAGGATGCCCGCAAAGGATTTGGAAGAGATTAAGAAGAAGATTAAAGAGTTATTGGATAAGGGTTATATTCGCCCAAGTTCTTCACCTTGGGTATCGCCGGTACTTCTAGTGGAGAAGAAGGATGGTATTGGGGAACGTAGTAATTTCAAAAAAATTTCCTACGCACACGCAAGATCATGGTGATGCATAGTAACGAGGGGGGAGAGTGTTGTCCATGTACCCTCGTAGACCAGAAGCGGAAGCATTAGCACAACGCGGTTGATGTAGTCATACGTCTTCACGGCCCGACCGATCAAGCACCGAAACGACGTCAGCTCCGAGTTCTAGCACACGTTCAGCTCGATGACGAACCCCGGACTCCGATCCAGCAAAGTGTCAGGGAAGAGTTCTGTCAGCACGACGGCGTGGTGACGATCTTGATGTACTACCGTCGCAGGGCTTCGCCTAAGCACCGCTACAATATTATCGAGGATTATGGTGGAGGGGGGCACCACACACGGCTAAGAGAACGATCACGAAGATCAACTTGTGTGTCTAGAGGTGCCCCCCTGCCCCCGTATATAAAGGAGCAAGGGGGGAGGCTGGCCGGCCCTTGCAAGGCGCGCCAGGAGGAGGAGTCCTCCTCCTAGTAGGAGTAGGACTCCCCTCTTTCCTACTCCTAGGAGGGGGAAAGGAAGGGGGAGAGGGAGAAGGAAAGGGGGGCGCCGCCCCCCCTCTCCTAGTCCAATTCGGACCAGAGGGGGAGGGGGCGCGCGGCCCATCCTGGCAGCCCCTCTCTCTCTCTCCACTAAGGCCCATAAGGCCCATTACTTCTCCGGGGGGGGGGGGGGGGGGGGGGGGGGTTCCGGTAACCCTCCGGCACTCCGGTTTTCTCCGAAATCACCCGAAACACTTCCGGTGTCCGAATATAGCCGTCCAATATATCGATCTTTATGTCTCGACCATTTTGAGACTCCTCGTCATGTCCGTGATCACATCCGGGACTCCGAACAACCTTCGGTACATCAAAAATATATAAACTCATAACGAAACTGTCATCGTAACGTTAAGCGTGCGGACCCTACGGGTTCGAGAACAATGTAGACATGACCAGACACGTCTCCGGTCAATAACCAATAGTGGAACCTGGATGCTCATATTGGCTCCTACATATTCTAAGAAGATCTTTATCGGTCAGACTAAATAACAACATACATTTGTTCCCTTTGTCATTGGTATGTTACTTGCCCGAGATTTGATCATCGGTATCTCAATACCTAGTTTAATCTCGTTGCCGGCAAGTCTCTTTAGTCGTTCCATAATACATCATCCCCCAACTAACTTATTAGTTGCAATGCTTGCAAGGCTTTATGTGATGTACATTACCGAGAGGGCCCAGAGATACCTCTCCGACAATCGGATTGACAAATCCTAATCTCGAAATACGCCAACCCAACAAGTACCTTTGGAGACACCTGTAGAGCACCTTTATAATCACCCAGTTACGTGTGACGTTTGGTAGCACACAAAGTGTTCCTCGGTAAACGGGAGTTGCATAATCTCATAGTCCTAGGAATATGTATAAGTCATGAAGAAAGCAATAGCAACAAACTAAACGATCAAGTGCTAAGCTAACGAAATGGGTCAAGTCAATCACATCATTCTCCTAATGATGTGATCCCGTTAATCAAATGACAACTCATGTCTATGGTTAGGAAACATAACCATCTTTGATCAACGAGATAGTCAAGTAGAGGCATACTAGTGACACTATGTTTGTCTATGTATTCACACATGTATTATGTTTCCGGTTAATACAATTCTAGCATGAATAATAAACATTTATCATGATATAAGGAAATAAGTAATAACTTTGTTATTGCTTCTAGGGCATATTTCCTCCAGTCTCCCACTTGCACTAGAGTCAATAATCTAGATTACACACTAATGATTCTAACACCCATGGAGCCTTGGTGTTGATCATGTTTTACTCGTGGAAGAGGCTTAGTCGGCGGGTCTGCTACATTCAGATCCGTATGTATCTTGCAAATTTCTATGTCTCCCACTTGGACTAAATCCCGAATGGAATTGAAGCGTCTCTTGATGTGCTTGGTTCTCTTGTGAAATTTGGATTCCTTTGCCAAGGCAATTGCACCAGTATTGTCACAAAAGATTTTCATTGGACCCGATGCACTAGGTATGACACCTAGATCGGATATGAACTCCTTCATCCAGACTCCTTCGTTTGCTGCTTCCGAAGCAGCTATGTACTCCGCTTCACATGTAGATCCCGCCACGACGCTTTGTTTAGAACTGCATCAACTGACAGCTCCACTGTTTAATGTAAATACGTATTCGGTTTGCGATTTAGATTCGTCCAGATCAATGTCAAAACTTGCATCAACGTAACCATTTACGATGAGCTCTTTGTCACCTCCATATACGAGAAACATATCCTTAGCCCTTTTCAGGTATTTCAGGATGTTCTTGACCGCTGTCCAGTGATCCACTCCTGGATTACTTTGGTACCTCCCTGCTAGACTTATAGCAAGGCACACATCAGGTCTGGTACACAGCATTGCATACATGATAGAGCCTATGGCTGAAGCATAGGGAACATCTTTCATTTTCTCTCTATCTTCTGCAGTGGTCGGGCATTGAGTCTGACTCAACTTCACACCTTGTAACACAGGCAAGAATCCTTTCTTTGCTTGATCCATTTTGAAGTTCTTCAAAACTTTGTCAAGGTATGTGCTTTGTGAAAGTCCAATTAAGCGTCTTGATCTATCTCTATAGATCTTAATGCCCAATATGTAAGTAGCTTCACCGAGGTCTTTCATTGAAAAACTCTTATTCAAGTATCCCTTTATGCTATCCAGAAATTTATATCATTTCCAATTAGTAATATGTCATCCACATATAATATCAGAAATGCTACAAAGCTCCCACTCACTTTCTTGTAAATACAGGCTTCTCCAAAAGTCTGTATAAAACCAAATGCTTTGATCACACTATCAAAGCGTTTATTCCAACTCCGAGAGGCTTGCACCAGTCCATAAATGGATTGCTGGAGATTGCACACTTTGTTAGCTCCCTTTGGATCGACAAAACCTTCCGGCTGCATCATATACAACTCTTCTTCCAGAAATCCATTCAGGAATGCAGTTTTGACATCCATCTGCCAAATTTCATAATCATAAAATGCGGCAATTGCTAACATGATTCGGACAGACTTAAGCATCGCTACGGGTGAGAAGGTCTCATCGTAATCAATCCTTTGAACTTGTCGAAAACCTTTTGCGACAAGTCGAGCTTTGTAGACAGTAACATTACCATCAGCGTCAGTCTTCTTCTTGAAGATCCATTTATTCTCAATTGCTTGCCGATCATTGGGCAAGTCAACCAAAGTCCACACTTTGTTCTCATACATGGATCCCATCTCAGATTTCATGGCTTCAAGCCATTTTGCGGAATCTGGGATCACCATCGCTTCTTCATAGTTCGTAGGTTCATCATGTTCTAGTAGCATGACTTCCAGAACAGGATTACCGTACCACTCTGGTGCGGATCTTACTCTGATTGATCTACGAGGTTCAGTAGTAACTTGTTCTGAAGTTTCATGATCATCATCATTAGCTTCCTCACTAATTGGTGTAGGTGTCACAGAAACCGGTTTCTGTGATGTACTACTTTCCAATAAGGGAGCAGGTACAGTTACCTCATCAAGTTCTATTTTCCTCCCACTCACTTCTTTCGAGAGAAACTCCTTCTCTAGAAAAACTCCGAATTTAGCAACAAAAGTCTTGCCTTCGGATCTGTGATAGAAGGTGTACCCAACAATCTCCTTTGGGTATCCTATGAAGACACATTTCTCCGATTTGGGTTCGAGCTTATCAGGTTGAAGCTTTTTCACATAAGCATCGCAGCCCCAAACTTACAGAAACGACAACTTTGGTTTCTTGCCAAACCACAGTTCATAAGGCGTCGTCTCAACGGATTTCGATGGTGTCCTATTTAACGTGAATGCAGCCATCTCTAAAGCATAACCCCAAAATGATAACGGTAAATCTGTAAGAGACATCATAGATCGCACCATATCTAATAAAGTACGATTACGACGTTCGGACACACCATTACGCTGTGGTGTTCCGGGTGGCCGTGAGTTGCGAAACTATTCCACATTGTTTCAAATGTACACCAAGCTCGTAACTCAAATATTCTCCTCCAGGATCAGATCGTAGGAATTTTATTTTCTTGTTACGATGATTTTCAACTTCACTCTGAAATTCTTTGAACTTTTCAAATGTTTCAGACTTATGTTTCATTAAGTAGATATACCCATATCTGCTTAAGTCATCTGTGAAGGTGAGAAAATAACGATATTCGCAACGAGCCTCAACATTCATCGGACCACATACATTTGTATGTATGATTTCTAACAAATCTGTTGCTCTCTCCATAGTACCGGAGAACGGTGTTTTGGTCATCTTGCCCATAAGACACGGTTCGCAAGTACCAAGTGATTCATAATCAAGTGGTTCCAAAAGTCCATCAGTATGGAGTTTCTTCATGCGCTTTACACCGATATGACCTAAATGGCAGTGCCACAAATAAGTTGCACTATCATTATCAACTCTGCATCTTCTGGCTTCAATATTATGAATATGTGTGTCACTACTATCAAGATTTAATAAGAATAGACCACTCTTCAAGGGTGCATGACCATAAAAGATATTACTCATGTAAATAGAACAACCATTATTCTTTGATTTAAATGAATAACCGTCTCGCATCAAACAAGATCCAGATATAATGTTCATGCTCAACGCTGGCACCAAATAACAATTATTTAGGTCTAATACTAATCCCGAAGGTAGATGTAGAGGTAGCGTGCCGACTGCGATCACATCGACTTTGGGACCATTTCCCACGCGCATCGTCACCTCGTCCTTAGCCAATCTTCGCTTAATCCGTAGTCCCTGTTTCGAGTTGCAAATATTAGCAACAGAACCAGTATCAAATACCCAGGTGCTACTGCGAGCATTAGTAAGGTACACATCAATAACATGTATATCATATATAGCTTTGTTCACCTTGCCATCCTTCTTATCCGCCAACTACTTGGGGCAGTTCCCCTTCAAGTGACCAGTCTGCTTGCAGTAGAAGCACTCAGTTTCAGGCTTAGGTCCAGATTTGGGTTTCTTCTCCTGAGCAGCAACTTGCTTGCTGTTCTTTTTGAAGTTCCCCTTCTTCTTCCCTTTGCCCTTTTTCTTGAAACTAGTGGTCTTGTTGACCATCAACACTTCATGCTCCTTCTTGATTTCTACCTCCGCAGCTTTCAGCATTGCGAAGAGCTCGGAAATTGTCTTATTCATCCCTTGCATATTATAGTTCATCACGAAGCTCTTGTAGCTAGGTGGAAGTGATTGGAGAATTCTGTCAATGACGCAATCATCTGGAAGAATAACTCTCAATTGAATCAAGTGATTATTATACCCAGACATTTTGAGTATATGCTCACTGACAGAACTGTTCTCCTCCATCTTGCAGCTATAGAACTTATTGGAGACCTCATATCTCTTAATCCGGGCATTTGCTTGAAATATTAACTTCAACTCCTGGAACATCTCATATGCTGCATGACGTTCAAAACGTCGTTGAAGTCCCGATTCTAAGCCGTAAAGCATGGCACACTGAACTATCGAGTAGTCATCAGCTTTGCTCTGCCAGACGTTCATAACATCTGGTGTTGCTCCAGCAGCAAGCCTGGCACCCATCGGTGCTTCCAGGACATAATTCTTCTGTGCAGCAATGAGGATAATCCTCAAGTTACGGACCCAGTCCGTGTAATTGCTACCATCATCTTTCAACTTTGCTTTCTCAAGGAATGCATTAAAATTCAACGGAACAACAGCACGGGCCATCTATCTACAATCAAACATAAATAAGCAAGATACGATCAGGTACTAAGTTCATGATAAATTTAAGTTCAATTAATCATATTACCAAAGAACTCCCACTTAGATAGACATCCCTCTAATCCTCTAAGTGATCACGTGATACAAATCAACTAAACCATGTCCGATCATCACGTGAGATGGAGTAGTATCAATGGTGAACATCAATATGTTGATCATATCTACTATATGATTCACGCTCGACCTTTCGGTCTCCGTGTTCCGAGGCCATATCTGTTATATGCTAGGCTCGTCAAGTTAAACCTGAGTATTCCGCGTGTACAACTGTTTTGCACCCGTTGTATTTGAACGTAGAGCCTATCACACCCAATCATCACGTGGTGTCTCAGCACGAAGAACTTTTGCAATGGTGCATACTCAGGGAGAGCACTTATAATTTGATAATTTAGTGAGGGATCATCTGCTACCGTCAATCAAAGCAAGATAAGATGCATAAAAGATAAACATCACATGCAATCAATATAAGTGATATGATGTGGCCATCATCATCTTGTGCTTGTGATCTCCATCTTCGAAGCATCGTCATGATCACCATCATCACCGGCGCGACACCTTGATCTCCATCGTAGCATCGTTGTCGTCTCGCCAATCTTATGCTTCCACGACTATCGCTACCGCTTAGTGATAAAGTAAAGCATTACAGCGCGATTGCATTGCATACAATAAAGCGACAACCATATGGCTCCTGCCAGTTGCCGATAACTCGGTTACAAAACATGATCATCTCATACAATAAAATTTAGCATCATGTCTTGACCATATCACATCACAACATGCCCTGCAAAAACAAGTTAGACGTCCTCTACTTTGTTGTTGCAAGTTTTACGTGGCTGCTACGGGCTTAGCAAGAACCAATCTTACCTACGCATCAAAACCACAACGATAGTTTGTCAAGTTGGTGCTGTTTTAACCTTCACAAGGACTGGGCGTAGCCACACTTGGTTCAACTAAAGTTGGAGAAACTGACACCCGCCAGCCACCTGTGTGCAAAGCACGTCGGTAGAACCAGTCTCGCGTAAGCGTACGCGTAATGTCGGTCTGGGCCGCTTCATCCAACAATACCGCCGAACCAAAGTATGACATGCTGGTAAGCAGTATGACTTATATCGCCCACAACTCAGTTGTGTTCTACTCGTGCACAACATCAATGCATAAAACCTAGGCTCGGATGCCACTATTGGGGAACGTAGTAATTTCAAAAAAATTCCTACGCACACACAAGATCATGGTGATGCATAGCAACAAGGGGGGAGAGTGTTGTCTATGTACCCTCGTAGACTGGAAGCGGAAGCGTTAGCACAACGCGGTTGATGTAGTCATACATCTTCATGGCCCGATCGAGCAAGCACCAAAACTACGGCACCTCCGAGTTCTAGCACACGTTCAGCTCGATGACGAACCCCGAACTCCGATCCACCAAAGTGTCAGGGAAGAATTCCGTCAGCACGACGGTGTGGTGATGATCTTTATGTTCTACCGTCGCAGGGCTTCGCCTAAGCACCGCTACAATATTATCGAGGATTATGGTGGAGGGGGGCACCGCACACGGCTAAGAGAACGATCACGAAGATCAACTTGTGTGTCTAGAGGTGCCCCCTGCCCCCGTATATAAAGGAGCAAGGGGGGAGGCCAGCCGGCCCTTGCAAGGTGCGTCAGGAGGAGGAGTCCTCCTCCTAGTAGGAGTAGGACTCCCCTCTTTCCTACTCCTACTAGGAGGGGGAAAGGAAGGGGGAGAGGGAGAAGGAAAGGGGGGCGCCGCCCCCCTTCCTAGTCCAATTCGGACCAGGGGGAGGGGCGCGCGGCCCATCCTGGCAGCCCCCCCTCTCTCTCTCCACTAAGGCCCATAAGGCCCATTACTTCTCCCGGGGGGGGGGGGTTCCGGTAACCCTCCGGCACTCCGGTTTTCTCCAAAATCACCCGAAACACTTCTGGTGTCCGAATATAGCCGTCCAATATATCGATCTTTATGTCTCGACCATTTCGAGACTCCTAGTCATGTCCGTGATCACATCCGGGACTCCGAACAACCTTCGGTACATCAAAATATATAAACTCATAATGAAACTGTCATTGTAACGTTAAGCGTGCGGACCCTACGGGTTCGAGAACAATGTAGACATGACCAGACACGTCTCCGGTCAATAACCAATAGCGGAACCTGGATGCTCATATTGGCTCCTACATATTCTACGAAGATCTTTATCGGTCAGACTGCATAACAACATACATTTGTTCCCTTTGTCATCGGCATGTTACTTGCCCGAGATTTAATCATCGGTATCTCAATACCTAGTTCAATCTCGTTGCCGGCAAGTCCCTTTACTCGTTCCGTAATACATCATCCCGCAACTAACTTATTAGTTGCAATGCTTGCAAGGCTTTATGTGATGTGCATTACCGAGAGGGACCAGAGATACCTCTCCGACAATCGGAGTGACAAATCCTAATCTCGAAATACGCCAACCCAACAAGTACCTTTGGAGACACCTGTAGAGCACCTTTATAATCACCCAGTTACGTTGTGACGTTTGGTAGCACACAAAGTGTTCCTCTGGTAAACGGGAGTTGCATAATCTCATAGTCATAGGAACATGTATAAGTCATGAAGAAAGCAATAGCAACAAACTAAACGATCAAGTGCTAAGCTAACGAAATGGGTCAAGTCAATCACATCATTCTCCTAATGATGTGATCCCGTTAATCAAATGACAACTCATGTCTATGGTTAGGAAACATAACCATCTTTGATCAACGAGCTAGTCAAATAGAGGCATACTAGTGACACTATGTTTGTCTATGTATTCACACATGTATTATGTTTCCGGTTAATACAATTCTAGCATGAATAATAAACATTTATCATGATATAAGGAAATAAATAATAACTTTATTATTGCTTCTAGGGCATATTTCCTTCAGATGGATCGTTAAGGATGGTTGTTGATTATCGAGGATTGAATGAAGTAACCATCAAGGACAGGTACCCACTACCGATGATCAATGATCTGTTTGATCGATTGCAAGGAGCTAAGGTATTCTCCAAGATCGATCTGCGATCAGGATATCACCAGTTGAAGATTCGAGAACAGGATATACCTAAGACGGCTTTTACCACCAGGTATGGGCTGTATGAGTATACCATTATGTCATTTGGTCTGACTAACGCACCTGCCTATTTTATGAACGTGATGAACAAAGTATTTATGGAGTTCTTGGACAAGTTCATCGTAGTGTTCATTTATGATATCCTAGTTTACTCGAAGAATGAAGAGGAGCATAAGGAGCATTTGCGTTTGGTACTTGGAAAGCTCAGAGAACATCAGTTATATGCCAAGTTTAGCAACTGTGAGTTTTGGTTGAAGGAAGTTGGATTCCTCGGACACGTTATATCTGGAGAAGGTATAGCAGTAGATCCCACCAAGGTTGACACTGTGACAAATTGGGAAGCCCCAATAACAGTTGGAGAGATCCGGAGTTTTCTTGGACTCACAGGATACTACCGGAGATTTATTGAAAACTTCTCAAAGATTGAGAAGCCTATGATGGAGTTGTTGAAGAAGGATACCAAGTTCAAATGGACTGAAGAGTGTGAGGCCAGTTTCCAGGAGTTGAAGAAACGTTTGGTTACATCACCAGTGTTGATTTTGCCAGATCAGACCAAGGATTATGAGGTGTATTGCGGCGCTTCACGTCGAGGACTTGGAGAAGTGCTTATGCAGGAAGGAAGAGTTGTTTCATATGCCTCACGACAGCTTAAGCCTCATGAGTTGAATTATGCCACGTATGATTTGGAGTTAGCAGCCGTAGTGCATGCGTTGAAGACTTGGAGTCATTTTCTCATTGGAAACCATTGTGAGGTGTACACGGATCACAAGAGTTTGAAGTATATCTTCATGCAGAAGGAGTTAAATCTCAGGCAGAGGAGATGGTTGGAGCTCATCAAGGATTATGATATGAGATTGCATTATCATCCTAGAAAGGCTAACGTAGTAGCTGACGCATTGAGACGTAAAAGCCATGTCAACACTCTAAGGACGGGAGATTTACCAAGAGAGTTAGCCGAGAATCTTCGTGAGCTATGTTTGGAAATAGTTCCGAGAGGCTATGTAGCAGCATTGGAGATTCAGTCTACTTTGATCTATAAGATAAGAGAAGCTCAAAGGACTGATAAGGAGATCGCTTCTATTAAGGAGAAAATGAGCAAAGAAAAAGCTAAAGGATTTCATGAGGATGAGCACGATACCTTATGGTTTGAAGACCGGGTTTATGTGCCCAATGACCCAGAGATCAGGAAGTTGATTCTGCAAGAGGCCCATGATTCACCATATTCGATTCATCCTAGGAAATACCAAGATGTATCTGGATTTGAAGGATACTTTCTGGTGGAACGGAATGAAGAAGGATATTGCGGAGTATGTAGCAGTTTGTGATGTATGTCAGAGAGTAAAGGCAGAGCATCAGAAGCCAGCCGGATTGCTATAACCATTGCCAATACCCGAATGGAAGTGGGATAAGCTAGGCATGGATTTTATTATGGGATTGCCCAGAACTCGTTCAGGCTATGACTCGATTTGGGTAGTAGTTGATTGTTTGACAAAGGTAGCTCATTTCATCCCAGTAAAGACTACCTATACTAGTGCCAAGTTGGCAAAGATATACATGACTAGGATCGTATGTCTGCATGGATTTCCAAGGAACATTGTATCAGATAGAGGAACCCAGTTTACCTCAAAGTTCTGGAATCAGTTGCACGAAACTTTAGGTACCAGGTTAGAATTCAGTACAGCTTTCCACCCGCAGACAGATGGATGGACCGAGAGAGTCAATCAGATTTTGGAGGATATGCTGAGAGCTTGTGCGCTAGATTATGGATCTAGTTGGGACGGCAATTTGCCATATGCAGAGTTCTCTTACAACAACAGTTATCAATCAAGTTTGAAGATGGCCCCTTTCGAAGCCTTGTACGGAAGGAGGTGCAGAACCCTGTTGTCATAGGATGAAGTTGGAGACCGACAGTTGTTTGGACCGGATCTGATTGAGGAGTCTGAACAGAAGGTGAAATTGATTCGCGATAGGCTCAAGGTAGCCCAGTCCAGGCAGAAGAGCTACACAGATTCTAAACGCAAGGAGACAGTTTACGAAGTCGGAGACCGAGTTTATCTTCGAGTATCTCCACTTCGAGGAGTTAAGCTCTTTGGAGTTAAGGGAAAGTTAGCGCCATGTTTTGTAGGACCATACAAGGTTTTGGAGCGTATGAGAGAAGTAGCCTACAAGTTGGAATTACCTGAAGGATTGTCCGGAGTTCATGATGTGTTCCATGTTTCCCAGTCGAAGAAGTGCCACGCAGAGATGGCTGATATACCGCTGAGAGATACAGTGCCGCTGGAAGCGATTCAGTTGGACAGTGATTTCACCTATGAGGAGAAACCAGTTAAGATTCTTGAGTATGCCAGCCGAGTAACCCGCAGCAAGGTTATCAAGTTTTGCAAAGTTCAGTGGAGCCACCACACGGAGGATGAAGCCACCTGGGAGCGAGAGGAAGATTTGCTGAAGGACCACCCTCACCTATTTTCTAGCCAACCCGAATCTCGAGGGCGAGATTCAGCTTAAGGGGGGTAGGTTTGTAACATCCCAAATTTTCAATTTGGAATGTTATACAATAGATCATCACTGCATATCATTTTTATTTGCCTTTTGGGTTGATCCTAGAAATTCTACGCAACTCAAGGACCCTCGGAGAGAGTTGGGGATTTCATTATTTTCATATTTGAGTTTTCTCAAATTTTGAAAATAGGATCATTTAATTTTATTTATTTTATCTTCAATTATTTCTATTATAAAATTATGAGAGAGGGAATAAAATGACTTTCCCAAAATAAAGAAATATTGATGATTTAATAAAAAAAATCAAATAAGGTTTTATTTTGGAGTTTTTTCATGGTTTTATTTGAATTTAGGAAAAATTGCACGTTTTCAAAAATTGCATTTAGGGCCAAGAAAATGTTCATCATGTTCTAAATATTTTATTTAGACGGTGAAAATTTGTTTTGGCAATTTTAGATTTTTATTTATTTTTCAAAAAAATTTCTTAGTTTCGGCGAAATTGTTTAAAAAAAACCCCGCACCTGACTGGGCCAAAGGCCCAGCCGAGCCAGGCCGGCCCGCCAGGACACCGCCTCCCTCGCCGAGCTGCCGCCGGACTCGGGGTGACCGAGCCGGGCACGCCTCCGCCGCCGACCCCCTCCCCAAGCAAGGCCGCCCCCTCCCTCCTTAAATAGCCACCCTGGGGCCACCCTGGGAGTCCCGAGTCGGCAAGCCGCCCGCCCGCATCGCCGAGCCGCGCCGCACGCCGCCCGGCCGCCGCAGCTGCCGCCGCACGCCGCCGCCGCCGCACGCCGCCGCCGCACGCCGCCTGCCACCGCCGCACGCCGCCTGCCACCGCTTCTGCCACCGCCCGCCGCCGCTGCTGCTGCCCACCGCCGCTGCCCGGAGCCCCGTCGGACCGAGCCGAGGTAGCCGCCCCGGCGCCCGGTTTTCTGAGAAAACCGATTCGGTTTTTTTAGAAAACCCTAGTTTTCGTTTTTTAAATAGATCGTTTTTTTCCGGTTTATTTATTTAGCGAGCGTTCGCTCGTCCGTTTGTTTTAACGAACGCGTTCATCGTTTAGTTCCAGAAAACAAACATTCATTCGTTATTCTGTTCGTCGTTTTTCTTTTTCTCAGATTATTCCGCGATTATTTCTGATCGCGATTTCTGATCCAATTTTCGTTCTAGTTTAACTTTTCACTCGTTTATCGGAATCAGGCGATTCAAGCGCCTGGAGTTTCGTCTCGAAACCCTCTTTCTGTTTAACCAACTCAAACAAGTTTTTGCCTCTGTATAATTTGACCTAGATCCAGAATAGTAAACGAAGCTTGTTTCTTTCGCCGTTTGTCTTTCGTTGCTTCGTTTGATTTGATTCTTTTTGCCAACCGGAGTTCTTAAGTTGAACTATCTGGTTAGATCTCTTATTAAAGTTTTACCTGTGCATTAGATGAGTACTTATTGTATGCTTGTTTGTTTGCGATAGAGTACCCGGAGTGCGCCGCTTGCTACTTCGAATCGCTAGATTTTGCGGATCATCAGCAAGGCAAGTAACACTTTGATCATACCTCCTACTACCCAGTTTTATTGCATTAGGTCAATCCTCACACCATTGCATGATTAGGATCTAATTAAATTGTGGGTTTGGGAAGTAGATGAGGTAGTACCTATTACCTGTTTTATTATCAAACCTTTGGGAGTTACTTCTACGTTTGCTTGTTATGCCATGCTATGCTAGTAGACGTGGATTGGGTGAGTGTATCCACGGCGGATGTGAGATTTTTAAATTAATGGTTTACTTAAGGTGGCAACCTAAACACACATCTGGGTGGATTGAGTCACCTGGGTATTCCAGCGATTGCCTGTTTTTCTTTTGGACCGCCACCCAGGCTCAAAGGGATCATGAGATTTTTCATACTAGAAACTTCCGTGTGCAGCCACAAGCTACTATGGGATTTAGCGTAGTTGACTAAGTCATGCGAACTCTTACAGTGGTAGACTAGCAGATGTAGGGGATGTAGGTTGGTACGGTCTACCCGTTCGTAAGGTACAAGCGCTTCTGAAAGACTATGTCTCGGTCATCCGTTTCTCAAACATTATGTAGTGCGAGAATCCTAACGGAGGAGATCAAGTCTTGTGGGGAAAAGTGCGCAAACCTCTGCAGAGTGTATATACTAATCATGGTTAGCCGTGTCCCCGGTTATGGACATCTTGAGTATCTAGTACTTGGATTATCATGTGAATCTCATCATGTTACTCTAAATTAATTTTGTTGGGTTTTAATGATGATGCTTAATTGGGATTGAGAGGGTGTCTACACTCTCAATGTTTAACAACTACCATGATAGTTAAATAAAATTTATTTCTTTGCAGTAGGGAAAAATTGGCTTTATGCAAAACTGTAACCATAGAGTTTACCACCAGCCAAATATGCATGTAGTATAGCCTTATTCTTTCATTGCTCTCTATGTGTTACTTTGCCAGCATATTCCATGTGCTGACTGTTGGAAATATGCCCTAGAGGCAATAATAAAAGCATTATTATTATATTTCCTTGTTCATGATAATTGTCTTTATTCATGCTATAATTGTGTTATCCGGAAATCATAATACATGTGTGAATAATAGACACCAACATGTCCCTAGTAAGCCTCTAGTTGACTAGCTCGTTGATCAACAGATAGTCATGGTTTCCTGACTATGGACATTGGATGTCATTGATAACGAGATCACATCATTGGGAGAATGATGTGATGGACAAGACCCAATCCTAAACATAGCACAAGATCGTATAGTTCGTTTGCTAGAGTTTTTCCAATGTCAAGTATCTTTTCCTCAGACCTGAGATCGTGTAACTCCCGGATACCATAGGAGTGCTTTGGGTGTACCAAATGTCACAACGTAACTGGGTTACTATAAAGGTATACAACGGGTATCTCCGAAAGTGTCTGTTGGGTTGACGCGGATCAAGACTGGGATTTGTCACTCCGTATGACGGAGAGGTATCACTGGGCCCACTTGGTAATGCATCATCATAATGAGCTCAAAGTGACCAAATGTCTGGTCACGGGATCATGCATTACGGTACGAGTAAAGTGAAATGCCGGCAACGAGATTGAATGAGGTATTGGGATACCGACGATCGAATCTCGGGCAAGTAACATACCGATTGATGAAGGGAATTGTATACGGGGTTGCTTGAATCCTCGACATCGTGGTTCATCCGATGAGATCATCGAGGAGTATGTGGGAGCCAACATGGGTATCCAGATCCCGCTGTTGGTTATTGACCGGAGAGCAATCTCGGTCATGTCTACATGTCTCCCGAACCCGTAGGGTCTACACACTTAAGGTTCGGTGACGCTAGGGTTGTAGGGATATGTATATGCAGTAACCCGAATGTTGTTCGGAGTCCCGGATGAGATCCCGGACGTCACGAGGATTTCTGGAATGGTCCGAAGGTAAAGAATTATATATAGGAAGTGCTATTTCGGCCATCGGTACAAGTTTTGGGGTCATCGGTATTGTACCGGGACCAGCGGAAGGGTCCCGGGGGTCCATCGGGTGGGGCCACCTGCCCCGGGGGGCCACATGGGCTGTAGGGGGTGCGCCTTGGCCTACATGGGCCAAGGGCACCAGCCCCAAGAGGCCCATGCGCCTAGAGATAAAAAAGGGGAAGAGTCCCAGAGGGGGAAGGCACCTCCTAGGTGCCTTGGGGAGGAGGGATTCCTCCCTTGGCCGCCGCCCCCCTAGGAGATTGGATCTCCTAGGGCCGGCGCCCCCCCTAGGCTCCCTATATATAGTGGGGGAAGGAGGGCCTCTCAGACCACGCCTTTGGTGCCTCCCTCTCCCTCTCCAATACCTCCTCCTCCTCCATAGAGCTTGGCGAAGCCCTGACGGAGTACTGCAGCTCCACCACCACCACGCCGTCGTGCTGCTGCTGGAGCCATCTTCCTCAACCTCTCCTTCCCCCTTGCTGGATCAAGAAGGAGGAGACGTCACGCTGACCGTACGTGTGTTGAACGCGGAGGTGCCGTCCGTTCGGTGCTAGGATCTCCGGTGATTTGGATCATGTCGAGTACGCCTTCCTCATCCCCGTTCTTTGAACGCTTCCGCGCGTGATCTACAAAGGTATGTAGATGCAATCCAATCACTCATTGCTAGATGAACTCATAGATGGATCTTGGTGAAACCGTAGGAAAATTTTTGTTTTCTGCAACGTTCCGCAACAGTGGCATCATGAGCTAGGTCTATGCGTAGTTCTCTTGCACGAGTAGAACACAAATTTGTTGTGGGCGTTGATGTTGTCAACTTTCTTGCCGCTACTAGTCTTATATTTCTTCAACGGTATTGTGGGATGAAGCGGCCCAGACCAACCTTACACGTACGCTTACGTGGGACCGGTTCCACCGACTAACATGCACAAGTTGCATAAGGTGGCTGGCGGGTGTCTATCTCTCCCACTTTAGTTGGAGCGGATTCGATGAAAAGGGTCCTTATGAAGGGTAAATAGAAGTTGACAAATCACGTTGTGGCTTTCACGTAGGTAAGAAAACGTTCTTGCTAGAACCCTATTTCAGCCACGTAAAACTTGCAACAACAATTAGAGGATGTCTAACTTGTTTTTGCAGCAAGTGCTTTGTGATATGATATGGCCAAAGTTTTGATGAATGATGAATGACATATATGTGATGTATGAGATGGTTCATGCTATTGTAATAGGAATCACGACTTGCATGTCGATGAGTATGACAACCGGCAGGAGCCATAGGAGTTGTCTTTATTTTTTTGTATGACCTGCGTGTCATTGAGAAACGCCATGTAAATTACTTTACTTTATTGCTAAACGCGTTAGCCATAGTAGTAGAAGTAATAGTTGGCGAGCAACTTCATGGAGACACGATGATGGAGATCATGATGATGGAGATCATGGTGTCATGCCGGTGACAAGATGATCATGGAGCCCCAAGATGGAGATCAAAGGAGCTATGTGATATTGGCCATATCATGTCACTATTATTATTTGATTGCATGTGATGTTTATCATGTTTTTGCATCTTGTTTGCTTAGAACAACGGTAGTAAATAAGATGATCCCTCATAATAATTTCAAGAAAGTGTTCCCCCTAACTGTGCACCGTTGCGACAGTTCGTTGTTTCGAAGCACCACGTGATGATCGGGTGTGATAGATTCCAACGTTCACATACAACAGGTGTAAGACAGATTTACACATGCAAACACTTAGGTTGACTTGACGAGCCTAGCATGTACAGCCATGGCCTCGGAACACAGAAGACCGAAAGGTCGAGCATGAGTCGTATAGAAGATACGATCAACATGAAGATGTTCACCGATGTTGACTAGTCCGTCTCACATGATGATCGGACACGGCCTAGTTAACTCGGATCATGTTATACTTAGATTACAGGAGGGATGTCTATCTAAGTGGGAGTTCATTGAATAATTTGATTAGATGAACTTAATTATCATGAACTTAGTCTAAAATCTTTACAATATGTCTTGTAGATCAAATGGCCAACGTAGTCCTCAACTTCAACGCGTTCCTAGAGAAAACCAATCTGAAAGACGATGGCAGCAACTACACGGACTGGGTCCAGAACCTGAGGATCATCCTCATAGCTGCCAAGAAATATTATGTCCTACAAGCACCGCTAGGTGACGCACCTGTTCTCCCTGCAGAACAAGACGTTATGAAAGCTTGGCAGGCACGTACCGATAACTACTCCCTCGTTCAGTGCGGCATGCTTTACAGCTTAGAGCCGGGGCTCCAAAAGCGTTTTGAGAGACACAGAGCATATGAGATGTTCGAAGAGATTAAAATGGTTTTCCAAGCTCATGCCCGGGTCGAGAGATATGAAGTCTCCGACAAATTCTTCAGATGTAAGATGGAGGAAAATAGTTCTGTCAGTGAGCACATACTCACAATGTCTGGGTTACATAACCGCTTGACTCAGCTGGGAGTTAATCTCCCGGATGACGCGGTCATTGACAGAATCCTTCAGTCGCTTCCACCGAGCTACAAGAGCTTTGTGATGAACTTCAATATGCAGGGGATGGAAAAGACCATTCCTGAAGTATTTGCAATGCTGAAATCAGCAGAGGTAGAAGTCAAAAAGGAACATCAAGTGTTGATGGTGAATAAAACCACTAAGTTCAAGAAAGGCAAGGGTAAGAAAACCTTCAAGAAGGACGACAAGGGAGTTGCCGCGCCCGGCAAGCAAGCTGCCGGGAAGAAGCCAAAGAATGGACCCAAGCCTGAGACTGAGTGCTTTTATTGCAAGGAAAGTGGTCACTGGAAGCGGAACTGCCCCAAATACTTAGCAGACAAGAAGGCCGGTAAAACGAAAGGTATATGTGATATACATGTAATTGATGTGTACCTTACCAGTACTCGTAGTAGCTCCTGGGTATTTGATACCGGTGCAGTTGCTCACATTTGTAACTCAAAGCAGGAGCTGTGGAATAAGCGGAGACTGGCGAAGGACTAGGTGACGATGCGCGTCGGGAATGGTTCCAAGGTCGATGTGATCGCCGTCGGCACGCTACCTCTACATTTACCTACGGGATTAGTTTTGAACCTCAATAATTGTTATTTAGTGCCAAGTTTGAGCATGAACATTGTATCAGGATCTCGTATAATTCGAGATGGCTACTCATTTAAATCCGAGAATAATGGTTGTTCTATTTATATGAGAGATATGTTTTATGGTCATGCTCCGATGGTGAATGGTTTATTCTTAATGAATCTCGAGCGTAATGCTACACATGTTCATAGTGTGAGTACCAAAAGATGTAAGATTGATAATGATAGTCCCACATACTTGTGGCACTGCCGCCTTGGTCACATAGGTGTCAAACGCATGAAGAAGCTCCATGATGATGGACTTTTAGAGTCTCTTGATTACGAATCATTTGACACATGCGAACCATGCCTCATGGGTAAAATGACCAAGACTCCGTTCTCAGGAACAATGGAGCGAGCAACCAACTTATTGGAAATCATACATACTGATGTGTGCGGTCCAATGAGTGTTGAGGCTCGCGGTGGCTATCGTTATGTTCTCACCCTCACTGATGACTTGAGTAGATATGGGTATGTCTACTTAATGAAACACAAGTCTGAAACCTTTGAAAAGTTCAAGGAATTTTAGAGTGAGGTTGAAAATCAATGTGACAGGAAAATCAAGTTCCTACGATCAGATCGTGGAGGAGAATACTTGAGTCACGAGTTTGGCACACACTTAAGAAAATGTGGAATAGTTTCACAACTCACGCCGCCTGGAACACCTCAGCGTAATGGTGTGTCAGAACGTCGTAATCGCACTCTATTAGATATGGTGCGATCTATGATGTCTCTTACCGATTTACCGCTATCTTTTTGGGGCTATGCTTTAGAGACTGCCGCATTCACTTTAAATAGGGCTCTGTCGAAATCCGTTGAGACGACACCATTTGAATTATGGTTTGGGAATAAACCTAAGCTGTCGTTTCTGAAAGTTTGGGGATGCGATGCTTATGTCAAGAAACTTCAACCTGAAAAGCTCAAACCCAAGTCGGAAAAATGCGTCTTCATAGGATACCCTAAAGAAACTATTGGGTATACCTTCTACCTCAGATCCGAAGGTAAGATCTTTGTTGCCAAGAATGGATCCTTTCTAGAGAAGGAGTTTCTCTCGAAAGAAGTAAGTGGGAGGAAAGTAGAACTTGATGAAGTATTACCTCTTGAACCGGAAAATGGCGCAACTCAAGAAAATGTTCCTGAGGTGCCTGCACCGACTAGAGAGGAAGTTAATGATGATGATCATGAAACTTCAGATCAAGTTGCTACTGAGCTTCGTAGGTCCACAAGGACACGTTCCGCACCAGAGTGGTACGGCAACCCTGTCTTGGAAATCATGTTGTTAGACAACGGTGAACCTTCGAACTATGAAGAAGCGATGGCGGGCCCGGATTCCGACAAATGGCTGGAAGCCATGAAATCCGAGATAGGATCCATGTATGAAAACGAAGTATGGACTTTGACTGACTTGCCCGATGATCGGCGAGCCATAGAAAATAAATGGATCTTTAAGAGGAAGACAGATGCGGATGGTAATGTGACCATCTATAAAGCTCGGCTTGTCGCTAAGGGTTATCGACAAGTTCAAGGGGTTGACTACGATGAGACTTTCTCACCGGTAGCGAAGCTAAAGTCCATCCGAATCATGTTAGCAATTGCCGCATTCTATGATTATGAGATATGGCAAATGGACGTCAAAACGGCATTCCTTAATGGTTTCCTTAAGGAAGAATTGTATATGATGCAGCCGGAAGGTTTTGTCGATCCTAAGAATGCTGACAAGGTGTGCAAGCTCCAACGCTCGATTTATGGGCTGGTGCAAGCATCTCGGAGTTGGAACATTCGCTTTGATGAGATGATCAAAGCGTTTGGGTTTACGCAGACTTATGGAGAAGCCTGTGTTTACAAGAAAGTGAATGGGAGCTCTGTAGCATTTCTCATATTATATGTAGATGACATACTTTTGATGGGAAATGATATAGAACTCTTGGACAGCATTAAGGCCTACTTGAATAAGAGTTTTTCAATGAAGGACCTTGGAGAAGCTGCTTATATATTAGGCATCAAGATCTATAGAGATAGATCGAGACGCCTCATAGGTCTTTCACAAAGCACATACCTTGATAAGATATTGAAGAAGTTCAATATGGATCAGTCTAAGAAGGGGTTCTTACCTGTGTTACAAGGTGTGAAATTGAGCTCAGCTCAATGTCCGACTACGGCAGAAGATATAGAAGAGATGAGTGTCATCCCCTATGCCTCAGCCATAGGTTCTATTATGTATGCCATGCTGTGTACCAGACCTGATGTAAACCTTGCCGTAAGTTTGGTAGAAAGGTACCAAAGTAATCCCGGCAAGGAACACTGGACAGCGGTCAAGAATATCCTGAAATACCTGAAAAGTACTAAGGAAATGTTTCTCGTTTATGGAGGTGACGAAGAGCTCGTCATAAAGGGTTACGTCGACGCTAGCTTCGACACAGATCTGGATGACTCAAAGTCACAAACCAGATATGTGTATATTTTGAATGGTGGGGTAGTAAGCTGGTGCAGTTGCAAGCAGAGCGTCGTGGCGGGATCTACATGTGAAGCGGAGTACATGGCAGCCTCGGAGGCAGCGCATGAAGCAATTTGGGTGAAGGAGTCCATCACCGACCTAGGAGTCATACCCAATGCGTCGGGGCCAATCAAGCTCTTCTGTGATAACACTGGAGCTATTGCTCTTGCCAAGGAGCCCAGGTTTCACAAGAAGACAAGGCACATCAAGCGTCGCTTCAACTCCATTCGTGAAAATGTTCAAGATGGAGACATAGATATTTGTAAAGTACATACGGACCTGAATGTAGCAGATCCGTTGACTAAACCTCTCCCTAGAGCAAAACATGATCAACACCAGAATTCCATGGGTGTTCGATTCATCACAATGTAACTAGATTATTGACTCTAGTGCAAGTGGGAGACTGTTGGAAATATGCCCTAGAGGCAATAATAAAAGCATTATTATTATATTTCCTTGTTCATGATAATTGTCTTTATTCATGCTATAATTGTGTTATCCGGAAATCGTAATACATGTGTGAATAATAGACACCAACATGTCCCTAGTAAGCCTCTAGTTGACTAGCTCGTTGATCAACAGATAGTCATGGTTTCCTGACTATGGACATTGGATGTCATTGATAACGAGATCACATCATTAGGAGAATGATGTGATGGACAAGACCCAATCCTAAACATAGCACAAGATCGTATAGTTCGTTTGCTAGAGTTTTCCAATGTCAAAGTATCTTTTCCTTAGACCTGAGATCGTGTAACTCCCGGATACCGTAGGAGTGCTTTGGGTGTACCAAACATCACAACGTAACTGGGTGACTATAAAGGTATACTACGGGTATCTCCGAAAGTGTCTGTTGGGTTGACGCGGATCAAGACTGGGATTTGTCACTCCGTATGACGGAGAGGTATCACTGGGCCCACTCGGTAATGCATCATCGTAATGAGCTCAAAGTGACCAAATGTCTGGTCACGGGATCATGCATTACGGTACGAGTAAAGTGACTTGCCGGCAACGAGATTGAACGAGGTATTGGGATACCGACGATCGAATCTCGGGCAAGTAACATACCGATTGATGAAGGGAATTATATATGGGGTTGATTGAATCCTCGACATCGTGGTTCATCCGATGAGATCATCGAGGAGTATGTGGGAGCCAACATGGGTATCCAGATCCCGCTGTTGGTTATTGACCGGAGAGCAATCTCGGTCATGTCTACATGTCTCCCGAACCCGTAGGGTCTACACACTTAAGGTTCAGTGACGCTAGGGTTGTAGGGATATGTATATGCAGTAACCCGAATGTTGTTCGGAGTCCCGGATGAGATCCCGGACGTCACGAGGAGTTCCGGAATGGTCCGGTGGTAAAGAATTATATATAGGAAGTGCTATTTCGGCCATCGGGACAAGTTTCGGGGTCACCGGTATTGTACCGGGACCACCGGAAGGGTCCCGGGGGTCCACCAGGTGGGGCCACCTGCCCCGGGGGGCCACATGGGCTGTAGGGGGTGCGCCTTGGCCTACATGGGCCAAGGGCACCAGCCCCAAGAGGCCCATGCGCCTAGAGATAAAAAAGGGGAAGAGTCCCACAGGGGGAAGGCACCTCCTAGGTGCCTTGGGGAGGAGGGATTCCTCCCTTGGCCGCCCCCCTAGGAGATTGGATCTCCTAGGGCCGGCGCCCCCCTAGGCTCCCTATATATAGTGGGGGAAGGAGGGCCTCTCACACCACGCCTTTGGTGCCTCCCTCTCCCTCTCCAATACCTCCTCCTCCTCCATAGAGCTTGGCGAAGCCCTGACGGAGTACTGCAGCTCCACCACCACCACGCCGTCGTGCTGCTGCTGGAGCCATCTTCCTCAACCTCTCCTTCCCCCTTACTGGATCAAGAAGGAGAAGACGTCACGCTGACCGTACGTGTGTTGAACGCGGAGGTGCCGTCTGTTCGGCGCTAGAATCTCCGGTGATTTGGATCACGTCGAGTACGCCTTCCTCATCCCCGTTCTTTGAACGCTTCCGCGCGTGATCTACAAAGGTATGTAGATGCAATCCAAGCACTCGTTGCTAGATGAACTCATAGATGGATCTTGGTGAAACCGTAGGAAATTTTTTGTTTTCTGCAACGTTCCCCAACACTGACCCGTTTCAGGCTGCAACATTCATGTTGCAAACTTTTCAGACGACGAGTAAGGTGCTTTTAGGTCGTGGTTCTATACTCAGTGATGCCGTTGAAGTTGATGGACTCACTTATCTTCCAAGCCTTCCGCTGTTATCGTGATTAGATGGCCTTAAGCCATATTTATTGTAATGAGTTCTCTTTTGAGACAATCGATGTAATAAGTGTGTGATTGTTACTCTGTTATAAATCCTTCAAGTACTGTGTGGTGTCAGCATTACTGGTCTAGAGATGACACCGGAGCACAGAGATTGGACCGTTTGAGGTCTGGTCGCTACACTGTCGTTGATGCAGACCACAATCTGCATCCGCTCCTGGAATACCTCCCAAGCTCCACGCTGACGCTGGAGCAAACACTGTCGCAACCACGGAGCCCGAGGACACATGTCCACCACGAGGACGCCGCCGCCGCCACGCCATCCTTACTTGAACAGACTGGTTTCTAAATCTATCCCCAATCATAGGACCAATTGCCTCATGAGGGAAGGATACGAATAATATTATTTGACCAGTGTGTGTTGACAAGAAAAACGGACCAGCGTGCATGTGGTTTGGATCGGACTGTGGATTTGTTGTACTGCAAGACCACATCAAATACTTTTAGCTTCTTCTAAAGAAAATCAAATTCTTTTAGCAGCATAGTGCTTGCCCAAAATTGAGAAGATGAAGGTGCATGATAGAGGTGGCTGGTACCATGACAACATCCAATATGTATCCTAGCTGGGCATCTACGGAAGAATATATCCCAACCTACACACCCTACTTTAGTGATCTATGAACGCTTTTATATTTCTTTAAGGAGGGAGTACTAATGAAAGCAATTGTTCTCTTCTAGCTGAAAGTGCCATTACCAATAAAAATATATATCCTACACATGAGCTACTTGCATATCAATGGAGTAGCATGCTTGGTCTAGGTGTGACTTACCCCATCATCATTGGCATGAGGTTGGTCTAGGTGTAGCATGCTTCGTATTGCTTGTGGGTATACCTGGCCAAACCTCGGGCCGGGCCAGGCCTAGCCAAGCCCGACATAAAAAACCCAGGCCCGGGCCCAGGCCTGGCCCGGCCATCGAGCCTGTTTTTTGGGCCAAAGCCCGGCCCGAACACATAAAAGCCCACCAGGACTCGAGCTTCGGGCCGGGCCCCTTCAGAAAAGCGCAAAAATGATGGGCCTGGGCTTGGCCCGGCCCGGCCATCGGGCTCAAAATCTATGCCCGAGCCCGGCCCGGGAGCGGCGTCAGGCCAGGCCGGGTTTGGATTTTTCGGGCCGGGCCGGGCTTCCCATGCCACTGGGTGTGCATGGTGGTTTTAATGGCCGAGAGGTGTGGTATCCGGCTTCTTTGCCGTTTCTTCGTAATACAATGATATGCTTGCTTATGCGTATTATAGAAAAAAATATCGATGGAGAAACGAAGCTTATAAAGCACACTAAAATTTTGAAATCTAAGAGCACTTACCACTGATCATGCACTCGGTAAACTCTAGTTCTCCAAAAAAGTGTACTCCCTCCGCAACGGTGCATTAGGCATCTTAGGTTGTGCACTATGACCAAGACGGGAAGAAAAACGAGAGAGCTTGATGTTTATTTGCTAATTAATACCATTGAATGCAGATAACTAACCACTGCATGATATGCTAGATAGTCTCAAGTCATTGAAGGCATACACGCCCCATGTCCCTATTGGTTGATTACTTTTTCATGGCAAGAAACAAGGAACGAGACGTGGAGTTAATGCATCACACATAAATATTTTGGGATTATCTGGTTTTCATAATGTGCTTAATGCACTGGTACGGAGGGAGTAGTAAACATCCTTCTATAAGAAGAATCCTTAGTGATCAAGTCCTAACTCAACTTTACTACTCCCCCATTCCTAAATATAAGACGTTTTGGCAGTTGAATTTAAACTGTAAATAAGTCTTATATTTAGTAATGTAGGGAGTATAACTCTTCTCAAGTACCATCTCAAAATAAAACAACTCCAGATCGTAATATGAAAAACAAAATATACCTCTGTTGGGCCATTTGAACGGTCTATTCACACAATAGTATAATATTTCTATAAATTGCCAAGCAACAAGTATTCTGCATTGAACCAGATGGTTGGTCCTTTCAGCATAATCATTGTGGAGAACACTATGCACTCTATCTAAGGCACAATGATGAAAAGAACATAAAAAAATGTTGATGAAAGGAGTTATGGTTATAAAGTACATAACCCGCAACACGTATACAAGCATGATGAAAATTCATAATGGTGTGAACTATATGTATGACAAAGCATAATATCTGAATCTTAGGAAGATGCATCCATTAGTCATCACAACACGGAGTGTGTTGGCTGAAGTTTACCAGGGTCCCACCAAAGCATCTTAATCGATCGCTCCACAGCAGCCTCAAGCTCGAACGTTGTTCTCATTAGTTGGCAGTTTAACTTTTTAACCACTAACCTTTGAACTTTTCACAGTTGAATGTTCAACCCTTTGACCATTTGACGCCATTGGCCGTTGACTTATCAAAGAATTGGATTTTTTTATGAATTTAAAAAGATCATAAATCTGCAAAAAGTTGACAAATTTGAAAAAAAGTTTACCAATTTGGACAAAAAGTATGCACATTTGAAAAGTTCATGAATTCAAAAATTTCACCAATTTGAAAAAGTTCGCAAATAGGGGAAAGTTCACATATTTGAAAATAGTAAAAAAATGATAAAAGTTCATGAATTTTGAAGAAAAATCATGATTTTTGAATAAAGTTCATGAATTTGAAAAAATATTACAGATAAGGTAAAAGTTCACGAATTTGGAAAAGTCCTGGTTGTTGAACAAAACTTTGCGGATTATAAAACATTCGTTGATTTGAAAAAGTTCGCAGACTAGAATAAAAGTTCATGGATTTGAAAACAAGTTTGTGGGTGTAGAAAATTATCATGAATCTGTAATATATGTTCATAGATTCAAAAAAAGTTCATTAATTTTACAAAAAAATCATGAATCTGTAATATATGTTCATAGATTCAAAAAAAAGTTCACGAATTTTACAAAAAAAAATCATGGATTTGAAAAAAGTTCACGAATTTGAAAATTGTTTATGAATTTGAAGAAGGTTTGTGAGTTTTAAAAGGTTCATGAGTTTGAAAAAAGTTTGCAAATTAAGAAAATAAAAGAAAAAGGAACAGGAAAAGAAGACAAATAAGTGAAAAAAGTTGGAGAAAAACTGGACGAAAAAACAGAAAGAAAACCATGGAATGCACTGCCTTGTTTAGCGTTACATTTTCCACGCAAGAAAAAAAGAGAAGTAAGTGTGCACAACAAGTAAGTTGTTCTTCTCTCCACCTTGGTCTCGTATTTTTTGAAGGTTAAGAGAATATAAAAAAAGTAAGTAGTCCAAGCCCAGGACAGAGGGGGTTGCGCGAAGTTGCCAGAATAGTAGAAAACAACGCTAAAGGCGCGAAATAGAAATAGGTATTAGGGTACGGTCAGACAATAATGTTTTTTGTCTTTTTATTAAGGCAAATAATTTTTTTGTCTAACAGCCATTCGGCCCATGGGTATGCTGGATTCTCGATTTGTGGGGCTAGCCTGCGAAAAGTGACTGTTTGAAAACGTGGCTGTAGAACTGAACCGGCGCTCACTGCAGCGCCTAGTGGGCCAACCCATTACTACTTATTTTTTCTCCGTTTAATACCCAGAAAAGGGTGTGCACACCATGATTCAAAACGCGATGCTCCAGTTTTAACAACGAACACATTGACCAAGTCTCCCATCACACCTGATGTGCTAGACTCCTTTTATCTTTAAAATGCAACCCGTGAAAAACACAGTTATTTTCCTTTTTTTTTATTCATGACAGTTGACCGGTTCATAGTTGACTTTTGAGTCAATACGAAAAACAAACAAAAACAAAAAATTCATAGAATTCGAAAAAATACTGAATTCAAAAAATGTTCATGGAATTTAAAATTTGTTCACAAAGTTGAAGAAAAGTTCATCAATTCCGAAAAAGGTTCAACTTTTTTTTAAAATTTCATCAATTTTGAAAAAAAACCATTGGTTCAGAAGAGAGTTCACTGATTTTTGGAAAAGAGCTCAATGATTTTCGGAAAAAAGTTAATAATTTTGAAAAAAATAACCACAAACTTCAAAAAAGTTAATCATTTTGCAAAGAAGTCAGTCGAATTTGAAAAAAGTGTATCAAGTTTGTAAAAAAGTTCATCAAATTTGAAAGAAAAATTAATAAATTTGAAAAAGTTATTTCACTTTGCAAAAAGTTCATCAAATTTTTAAAAATTCATATATTTTAAAGAAGTTCATCAATTTTGGAAAACAAATCTTATATCTTATATTTACTAATTGGAGGCACCATACAAACCTCCACGTTAATCCTCACAACTAAGAAAATTGTCCGTTCGATCTTCAGATTAACTATCTACAGCCGTACGATTATTTGCCTCAAAGAGTCCTAGCCTAATGTCCCATGTCAAAGCCTATGATGACGTCCCTCAAAGAGTCCTTGGCCTTAAAAAACCAAGAAAAAGAGTCCTTGGCCTGATGTCCCACGTGCATGCCTCTTCCTAAAAATTTCTCCCTCCTAGACACCTTCCTCCACAAAGCACGCATCAATTATAAGCTGAAAAAAAAATCTAGCAAACCAAACCCGATCATCCCTTTCCTTCCTATCTCAGGCTAACCATGATGCGGTGTCTCCATCCATGTCGCCCTCCGCTTCAGTGTTCCATCGAAACTACATAATCTAGAAGAAATGGTATGATCTGATCCATCACCCCTTGGTCTCCTAGTTACTTCATATCCAATCTAGCATCTAATTTCGTTTTGTAGATGAAACCAACGGAAGTCTTGGAAGTGGACATGTCCCTGGCGTGTCCTCCATCAGCCGCACCATCCATGAGCACTAATGACAGATTAATTAGCAGGTTCCCGTGGACGGGAGTTTGCCTGCACATGCCGCTTGGGAATGCTATGCAGGCACAAGAAGACACATGGCTTGCAAAGCTGGGCACCGGATGACTACTAGCAAGGTAGGACAGCGCGGCGACGAGCAGGGGACTGGTGCAACCAACAAAGGAATAACAGCAGGTTGTGGCGACGAACAGCCACACGTGTTGAACAATGCTACAAATAGGCGCAATAACGTCAGGTTCATGCATATCCGAGCATCATACATCTCACAAGTTCTGTTTCCTTTTTTTCTTACCGTTTGTGTATATACAAAATAGTACATGAAGAAAGATGAGTTTCAGTGGCACCAAAATCAATATATGAAGGATTTGTAGCCCTTCTTGCGATGCCCAAATTGTTCGATGCATTGTTGATATGCTTTTCGAGTTTGTCTATCACAATAAATATGTAATGCAATGATAGGTAGTGTTAGTTCTTTCTGAAGTTCTTGACTTTTCTTGAACTGAATATATCACTTTGTCGTTGTTCGTCACAGTACTGTGCAGTTAGCAACCAACTACTTTCTCTTTGGATATGTTGTTAATCTATCAAGAGGAATCAAGGCCAACCATTCACACTGTCTTTGGTCCTGAGATTTAAATCTGCCCGTCTTCCTAAGAGAAGACAAAACTAAGTAGACATATCTAGAAGTCGACTCGGTTTCCCCTAGCGTAAGGCTAGGGTTTTCTATCCTCGCTGGCGATTCCGGCGCCCGTGAGTACCCGCTACTATCGATCTTCCTCCTCCCTGTAGGAGGCCTACGGACGACACCCTCAGGTCCTGCTTCCTCTCGGTAGCGATGGATCCACCTACGGTCGCCCTCTCAGGAACCAGTGTTGGCGGCGGCTCATCCGGGGCGCTGGATCTTGGTGATGTGCTGGAACAACTCAACTTGGAAGACGAAGAATTTGATGATCTGGTGATAGATGAAGCCGATCCAGAGATCAATGAAAGTGTGAGATGGCTTGCGCTGGCTAGGGTTTGCACGGACAAGACCTTCAGCCAGTCGGCTTTCTACAAAGATATGCGTGCATCATGGAATCCTGTGCAGCCGGTGAGGTTCCGCCCGGTAGGTCCGAAGCTCTTTGTCGTGCAGGCGTCATGCTTGGGAGACTGGGAATGGATGATGGATCAAGGGCCATGGCTCTTCAGGAATCTACTTGTGCTGATGGTTCCATATGATGGCTTCACAAAAGCAGAAGAGGTGCTGATGGTGTTCATGCCAATCTGGCTCCAAATTCATAAGATCCCGGAGGCGTTCTGTAAGAAAAACATTGTGGAAAATCTGCTTCGGAATTCAGGAGAGATTGTAGAGATGAGGCTCAATGGTAATACTCGTGGTGATTACATTAGGGTTAGGGTTCGGCATGATGTCCGCCGACCCCTTACCAAGTTTGTCAGTGTTATGAGGGGGAAAGAACGCCAGATTTATTTGGTGAGATATGAAAAATTGGCATGATTTTGCAGTGTATGTGGGCTGATTGGACACGACTACAAGGAGTGCGGATCCGGTGTGCATGAGGAGAAGGATAAGAAGTATGGCGCTTGGCTCTATGCGGACGGCCTGAATAAGCCTCCTTCCCATGATAGCTTTAGCCGAGGGGGGGAACCAGAAGCGGTCCGCTCCTCAACCCTCACAGAACATATCGCCAGGGGTGAAGGTGTTTGATCCGGAGACCCTGGATGCGGCAACAAGCCCGTATGAGGAGGGATGCACGAACATGCAAGTGGATCCTGCTGCTAGGAAAAGACTCGCATTGGAGGGTGACCAATCAGGGTCTAATAATGTGGCAAATAACAGTTCTCGAGGTGTTTTGCCTCTTACCGAAGGGAAGGGGGAGGATGAGATGGAGAACTCCTCTCCTTCCAGCACCAACAACAGCAAGAGAGCCCGTGTCGACTTGAGCAATGGGTCTGATGATAGATCGGCGGCCTCCTTCGAGGAGGACTGCCGGGAGCAATGAATATCCTCGTGTGGAACTGCCGGGGGGTGGGGAACCGCTGGACAGTTCATGAGGTTTTGGCCCTCTCAAAAGCCAATTCCCCAGGGCTTGTGTTTTTGTCTGAGACAAGGCAGGCCTCTACAAATATGGAGAGATTAAGATGGATGTTACATATGAAGGGTTTTGCAGGTGTTTCGAGTGATGGTCTTAGTGGAGGACTCGCACTCTATTGGGATGAGAAGCTTAACGTGACTGTGTTGGATTCATGTGCACGGTACATTGATGTGCGAGTGGAAGACAGGGCGAGTGAAAAGATTTGGAGGACGACCTTTCTATATGGCGAACCTCGAGTGGAGAACCGGCACCGCATGTGGAGTGCACTTTCCTAGTTGCGCGCGAGCTCTTCTGATCCGTGGTTGGTTTGTGGCGACGTTGTTGGGTAACGTAGTAATTTCAAAAAATTTCCTATGCACACGTAAGATCATGGTGATGCATAGCAACGACAGGGGAGAGTGTAATCTACGTACCCTTGTAGATTGACAAAGGAAGCGTTAGCACAACGTGGTTGATGTAGTCGTACGTCTTCACGGCCCGACCGATCAAGCACCGAAACTACGACACCTCCGAGTTCTAGCACACGTTCAGCTCGATGACGATCCCCGGACTCCGATCCAGCAAAGTGTCGGGGAAGTGTTCCGTCAGCACGACGGTGTGGTGACGATCTTGATGTACTACCGTCGCAGGGCTTCGCCTAAGCACCGCTACAATATTATCGAGGACTATGGTGGAAGGGGGTACCGCACACGGCTAAGAATATGATCATGTGGATCAACTTGTGTCTCTAGGGGTGCCCCTTGCCTCCGTATATAAAGGATCAAAGGGGGGGGGAGGGGGTGCGGCCGGCCAGGAGAGGGCGCGCCAGGAGGAGTCCTACTCCCTCCGGGAGTAGGATTCCCCCCTTTTCCTAGTTGGAATAGGATTCGGGAGGGGGGAAAGAGGAGAGAGAGAAGGAAGGGGGGGCGCCGCCCCCCTCTCCTTGTCCTATTCGGACTAGGGGGGAGGGGCGCGCGGCCCAGCCCTGGCCACCTCTCCTCTCTTCCACTAAGGCCCACTAAGGCCCATATACCTCCCGGGGGGTTCCGGTAACCTCCCGGTACTCCAGTAAAATCCTGATTTCACCCGGAACACTTCCGATATCCAAATATAGGCTTCCAATATATCAATCTTTATGTATTGACCATTTCGAGACTCCTCTTCATGTCCCCGATCCCATCCGGGACTCCGAACTCCTTTGATACATCAAAAACTCATAAACTCATAATATAACTGTCATCGAAACCTTAAGCGTGCGGACCCTACGGGTTCGAGAACAATGTAGACATGACCGAGACATGTCTCCGGTCAATAACCAATAGCGGAACCTGGATGCTCATATTGGCTCCTACATATTCTACGAAGATCTTTTATCGGTCAGACCGCATAACAACATACGTTGTTCCCTTTGTCATCGGTATGTTACTTGCCCGAGATTCGATCGTCGGTATCTCAATACCTAGTTCAATCTCGTTACCGTAAAGTCTCTTTACTCGTTCCGTAATACATCATCTCACAACTAACTCATTAGTTGCAATGCTTTCAAGGCTTATGTGATGTGTATTACCGAGAGGGCCCAGAGATACCTCTCCGACAATCGGAGTGACAAATCCTAATCTCGAAATACGCCAACCCAACATGTACCTTTGGAGACACCTGTAGAGCACCTTTATAATCACCCAGTTACGTTGTGACGTTTGGTAGCACACAAAGTGTTCCTCTGGTAAACGAGAGTTGCATAATCTCATAGTCATAGGAACATGTATAAGTCATGAAGAAAGCAATAGCAACAAACTAAACGATCAAGTGCTAAGCTAACGAAATGGGTCAAGTCAATCAGATCATTCACCTAACGATGTGATCCCGTTAATCAAATAACAACTCTTTGTCCATGGTTAGGAAACATAACCTTCTTTGATTAACGAGCTAGTCTAGTAGAGGCATACTAGTGACACTCTGTTTGTCTATGTATTCACACATGTATTATGTTTCCGGTTAATACAATTCTAGCATGAATAATAAACATTTATCATGATATAAGGAAATAAATAATAACTTTATTATTGCCTCTAGAGCATATTTCCTTCAGTCTCCCACTTGCACTAGAGTCAATAATCTAGATTATACAGTAATGATTCTAACACCCATGGAGCCTTGGTGCTGATCATGTTTTGCTCGTGGAAGAGGCTTAGTCAACGGGTCTGCTACATTCAGATCCGTGTGTATCTTGCAAATCTCTATGTCTCCCACCTGGACTAGATCCCGGATGGAATTGAAGCGTCTCTTGATGTGCTTGGTTCTCTTGTGAAATCTGGATTCCTTTGCCAAGGCAATTGCATCAGTATTGTCACAAAAGATTTTCATTGGACCCGATGCACTAGGTATGACACCTAGATCGGATATGAACTCCTTCATCCAGACTCCTTCGTTTGCTGCTTCCGAAGCAGCTATGTACTCCGCTTCACATGAGATCCCGCCACGACGCTTTGTTTAGAACTGCACCAACTGGCAGCTCCACTGTTTAATGTAAATACGTATCCGGTTTGCGATTTAGAATCTTCCAGATCAGTGTCAAAACTTGCATCAACGTAACCATTTACGATGAGCTCTTTGTCACCTCCATATACGAGAAACATATCCTTAGCCCTTTTCAGGTATTTCAGGATGTTCTTGACCGCCGTCCAGTGATCCACTCCTGGATTACTTTGGTACCTCCCTGCTAGACTTATAGCAAGGCACACATCAGGTCTGGTACACAGCATTGCATACATGATAGAGCCTATGGCTGAAGCATAGGGAACATCTTTCATTTTCTCTCCATCTTCTGCAGTGGTCGGGCATTGAGTCTTACTCAACTTCACACCTTGTAACACAGGCAAGAATCCTTCTTTGCTTGATCCATTTTGAAGTTCTTCAAAACTTTGTCAAGGTATGTGCTTTGTGAAAGTCCAATTAAGCGTCTTGATCTATCTCTATAGATCTTAATGCCCAATATGTAAGTAGCTTCACCGAGGTCTTTCATTGAAAAACTCTTATTCAAGTATCCCTTTATGCTATCCAGAAATTTATATCATTTCCAATTAGTAATATGTCATCCACATATAATATCAGAAATGCTACAAAGCTCCCACTCACTTTCTTGTAAATACAGGCTTCTCCAAAAGTCTGTATAAAACCAAATGCTTTGATCACACTATCAAAGCGTTTATTCCAACTCCGAGAGGCTTGCACCAGTCCATAAATGGATTGCTGGAGATTGCACACTTTGTTAGCTCCCTTTGGATCGACAAAACCTTCCGGCTGCATCATATACAACTCTTCTTCCAGAAATCCATTCAGGAATGCAGTTTTGACATCCATCTGCCAAATTTCATAATCATAAAATGCGGCAATTGCTAACATGATTCGGACAGACTTAAGCATCGCTACGGGTGAGAAGGTCTCATCGTAATCAATCCTTTGAACTTGTCGAAAACCTTTTGCGACAAGTCGAGCTTTGTAGACAGTAACATTACCATCAGCGTCAGTCTTCTTCTTGAAGATCCATTTATTCTCAATTGCTTGCCGATCATTGGGCAAGTCAACCAAAGTCCACACTTTGTTCTCATACATGGATCCCATCTCAGATTTCATGGCTTCAAGCCATTTTGCGGAATCTGGGATCACCATCGCTTCTTCATAGTTCGTAGGTTCATCATGTTCTAGTAGCATGACTTCCAGAACAGGATTACCGTACCACTCTGGTGCGGATCTTACTCTGATTGATCTACGAGGTTCAGTAGTAACTTGTTCTGAAGTTTCATGATCATCATCATTAGCTTCCTCACTAATTGGTGTAGGTGTCACAGAAACCGGTTTCTGTGATGTACTACTTTCCAATAAGGGAGCAGGTACAGTTACCTCATCAAGTTCTATTTTCCTCCCACTCACTTCTTTCGAGAGAAACTCCTTCTCTAGAAAAACTCCGAATTTAGCAACAAAAGTCTTGCCTTCGGATCTGTGATAGAAGGTGTACCCAACAATCTCCTTTGGGTATCCTATGAAGACACATTTCTCCGATTTGGGTTCGAGCTTATCAGGTTGAAGCTTTTTCACATAAGCATCGCAGCCCCAAACTTACAGAAACGACAACTTTGGTTTCTTGCCAAACCACAGTTCATAAGGCGTCGTCTCAACGGATTTCGATGGTGTCCTATTTAACGTGAATGCAGCCGTCTCTAAAGCATAACCCCAAAATGATAACGGTAAATCAGTAAGAGACATCATAGATCGCACCATATCTAATAAAGTACGATTACGACGTTCGGACACACCATTACGCTGTGGTGTTCCGGGTGGCGTGAGTTGCGAAACTATTCTACATTGTTTCAAATGTAGACCAAACTCGTAACTCAAATATTCTCCTCCACGATCAGATCGTAGAAACTTTATTTTCTTGTTACAATGATTTTCAACCTCACTCTGAAATTCTTTGAACTTTTCAAATGTTTCGGACTTATGTTTCATTAAGTAGATATACCCATATCTGCTTAAATCATCTGTGAAGGTGAGAAAATAACGATATCCGCCACGAGCCTCAACATTCATTGGACCACATATATCTGTATGTATGATTTCCAACAAATCCGTTGCTCTCTCCATAGTACCGGAGAACGGCGTTTTAGTCATCTTACCTATGAGGCACGGTTCACAAGTACCAAGTGATTCATAATCAAGTGGTTCCAAAAGTCCATCAGTATGGAGTTTCTTCATGCGCTTTATACCGATATGACCTAAACGGCAGTGCCACAAATAAGTTGCACTATCATTATCAACTCTGCATCTTTTGATTTCAAGATTATGAATATGTGTATCACTACTATCGAGATTCATCAAAAATAGACCACTCTTCAAGGGTGCATGACCATAAAAGATATTACTCATATAAATAGAACAACCATTATTCTCTGATTTAAATGAATAACCGTCTCGCATCAAACAAGATCTAGATATAATGTTCATGCTCAACGCTGGCACCAAATAACAATTATTTAGGTCTAATACTAATCCCAAAGGTAGATGTAGAGGTAGCGTGCCGACCGCGATCACATCGACTTTGGAACCATTTCCCACGTGCATCGTCACCTCGTCCTTAGCCAATCTTCGCTTGATCCGTAGCCCCTGTTTCGAGTTGCAAATGTTGGCAACAGAACCAGTATCAGATACCCAGGTGCTGCTGCGAGCATTAGTAAGGTACACATCAAAAACATGTATATCACATATACCTTTGTTCACTTTGCCATCCTTCTTATCCGCCAAATACTTGGGGCAGTTCCGCTTCCAGTGACCAGTCTGCTTGCAGTAGAAGCACTCAGTTTCAGGCTTAGGTCCAGACTTGGGTTTCTTCTCCCGAGCAGCAACTTGCTTGCTGTTCTTCTTGAAGTTCCCCTTCTTCTTCCCCTTGCCCTTTTTCTTGAAACTAGTGGTCTTATTGACCATCAACACTTGATGCTCCTTCTTGATTTCTACCTCCGCGGCTTTTAGCATTGCAAAGAGCTCAGGAATAGTCTTATTCATCCCTTGCATATTATAGTTCATCACGAAGCTTTTGTAGCTTGGTGGCAGTGATTGAAGAACTCTGTCAATGACACTATCAACAGGAAGATTAACCCCCACTTGAGTCAAGTGATTATGATACCCAGACATTTTGAGTATATGTTCACTGACAGAACTATTCTCCTCCATCTTGCAGCTATAGAACTTATTGGAGACTTCATATCTCTCAATCCGGGCATTTGCTTGAAATATTAACTTCAACTCCTGGAACATCTCATATGCTCCATGACGTTCAAAACATCACTGAAGTCCCGATTCTAAGCCGTAAAGCATGGCACACTGAACTATCGAGTAGTCATCAGCTTTGCTCTGCCAGACGTTCATAACATCTGGTGTTGCTCCAGCAGCAGGCCTGGCACCCAGCGGTGCTTCCAGGACGTAATTCTTCTGTGCAGCAATGAGGATAATCCTCAAGTTACGGACCCAGTCCGTGTAATTGCTACCATCATCTTTCAACTTTGCTTTCTCAAGGAACGCATTAAAATTCAACGGAACAACAGCACGAGCCATCTATCTACAATCAAACATAGATGTAAGTGCATCTAGTGCCACCCCTAGTTGGTTTTGGAGTATTGACGATAAACCTAGTTGAGGGACTAATGTGTTTGTGAGAATTGCAGGAAAACACAGGTAGAAGTCCCTCATTGATTCGGTTTTACTACCAGAGATGACCCCTAAAAATGTATGAAGACATTGAAGACAAAGGTGGTATATGAAGACATTCACATTGAAGACTATGACAAAACAAGACAGGCTATGAAGCCTATGGAACTCGAAGACTTAGATCTTTCGTAGTCCTTTTTATTTTTTGAGTCATAGGAACCACCGTACTGTTAAGTGGGGTCCACGAGAACCAGTCAGAATGACTGAAGTGATGCCTAAATCAAAAAAAAACTTATGTCTTCAAGTGAAGACAATGAGAGCGAATCTTGTCCAGAGCCGGACAAGTCAGCTTTGCTTGTAGCCCAAGTAAAGTTGCCATGAGAGTTTGAAATCTGACCGTTGAGACATGTGTCAGTTCCTTAGTGACCCAGGGTCATTTCGGACAAATCAGGTCGGGTTGCCAAGTGGCTATAAATAGCCCACCCCCACAACCATAAACAGTTGGCTCCTCAGATTTCAGTGCACGGCTTTTGTCGTTTGAGAGCAACCCACCTCGAAGCCTTTGAGAGAAAATTCCTAGTGAGGAGAAAAGCCCTAACCACCCAGAGCCAGAGTAAATTGGGCATCACTTAAGTCTTCTTGTCTGTGTGATCTGAAGACTTATTACACTTGAGGACTGTGAATCCTCCAGACGGTTAGGCGTCGCGTTTAGAGCATCCAAGAGACATTGTGGATTGCCAGTGAACGAAGTCTGTGAAGGTTTGGGAGTCTACCTTGAAGACTTACCAGAGTGATTGGGCGAGGACTAAGTGACCTTAGCTCAAGGAGAATACGGTGAGGACTTGGTGTCCTGAACTGTGTGTTCAGGACTGGGTGTCCGGGACTGTGTGTCCTAAGGTTTAAATACCTAGCCGCTCCAACCAGACGTACAGTTGTCACAACAACTGGAACTGGTCCAACATATCATTGTCTTCAACGAGTCACTGGTTTCGTCTTCACTTCCTCTTCTTATTGTCACACATTGTGAAGCCATTGCATGCTTGCTTTATCTTTAGTCTTCAGAACGTGAATGTATGAACTGTTTGGCTTCATAACTTCTTCCTATCTGATCCTTATTACACTGCAGTTGTTTGTCATTGTTCTTTCACTCTATTGAATATATGACCATGGCTGGCCTAGTGTAATCTAACTTCCGCTGCATAGTAATAGGCATAATCTTCGCTGTTTGTCTTCATAACTCTCATGTATTGAAGACTTTCATAAAAATCGCCTATTCACCGCCCCTCTAGTCGATATAACGCACTTTCAATAGACAAGCAAGATACTATCAGGTACTAAGTTCATGATAAATTTAAGTTCAATTAATCATATTACTTAAGAACTCCCGCTTAGAAAGATATCCCTCTAATCCTCTAAGTGATCACGTGATACAAATCAACTAAACCATGTCCGATCATCACGTGAGATGGAGTAGTATCAATGGTGAACATCAATATGTTGATCATATCTATATATGATTCACGCTCGACCTTTCGGTCTCCGTGTTCCGAGGCCATATCTGTTATATGCTAGGCTCGTCAAGTTAAACCTGAGTATTCCGCGTGTACAAATGTTTTGCACCCGTTGTATTTGAACGTAGAGCCTATCACACCCAATCATCACGTGGTGTCTCAGCATGAAGAACTTTTGCAATGGTGCATACTCAGGGAGAACACTTATACTTTGATAATTTAGTGAGGGATCATCTTATAAAGCTACCGTCAATCAAAGCAAGATAAGATGCATAAAAGATAAACATCACATGCAATCAATATAAGTGATATGATATGGCCATCATCATCTTGTGCTTGTGATCTCCATCTCCAAAGCATCGTCATGATCACCATCATCACCGGCGCGACACCTTGATCTCCATCGTAGCATCGTTGTCGTCTCGATAGCAAGGCGCGGGTTGTGAAGGCGCCAGTTTTGGGAGCGCGATATCTGAATTTTCAGGATATAACAAGACGCGTGTTGAATTTCAGGGACAAGCCTAACGTGTCGTAATATTGTACTTGTACGTACCAAATCAATTCGCACTTCCCTCAACCAAAAAGAAAACAAAAAAAATAAAACTATTCACACCACACAAAGAGAGAGTCTTGCCCCGTTTTACTACACAAATGCTATTCAAAGCTACTCCCTCCTTCCATCTATATAGGGCCTAATGCGTTTTTTGATGCTAACTTTGACCAAATATTAGAGCAATGATATATGACATGCAACTTACACAAAGCACACCGTTAAATTCGTCTGTGAAAGGTTCTTTCAATGATATAATTTTCACATTGTGCATGTCATGTACTATTAATCTTGTCAATAGTCAAAGGCGGTCTTAAAAATCTCATTACGCCCTATGTAGATGGAAGGAGGGAGTATGAATCCATGTTATGTCCGATTAAATTTTTTTCGCTTGCTGTATAATGCATGTAACCTACTCATACCAACATTTTAGTGCATTGCAAATGTCTATACTACCGCTGCAATTCGAACTAAATTTGAATTCGTTTCTATATTTCAATAAGAATCTACAATCATGATTGTTGCCAACTTCAACCATCAAAGTTTCCTTGCTATCTACCAGATATAAATCAAACAGCCTATAATGCAGGATGGCAGGCACATCATCATCAACAACTCCGTTTTTTATAAGAGTAGAGATAAAATATATTAAATGTAGTATACCAGGTTCATAACCGCACCATGTTTATCACCGTTATATATATTCACACATCCGTCGGTTTTAAACACTATGATAAATTCTTCAAATGTCCGAATTCGCCTTTTATAATGAAGTATATATGATCTCTATTCGTCTTTTACACCCACACAACCCTCTTATCTTTGTAGCTAGCGCTAACTTTCTCTTGTGCATGCACACGCCCGCATCCCTCTCACCCTCCCCCAGTATTCTCTAGCTCCATCGCGCAAATTCGTGTTTTCACTTTAGGTCGTTCACGCACGTTGTGTGTAGGCCCCCCAGCTCCTTCTTTACGGCACACATCGATTGATATGCCTCTCTAGCCAGGTATGCCTAGCACAAACACAAGCTTCCCCTCTTCTCTTGTCACCGTCCATGCCTCACTCCCACCACTCTTTCCATCGTTCTTGTACTCGCACACTCCTCCCCCTCGATATAGTATGCCTCTCGTACCACCTCCTACTTGCATCCCTCTCTCTCTATTATTCTCCTCGTGCCTCATTTGCTTCTAACACACACATGCATGTATACCGATCGATCTCCCAACATATACCTAGATCGACTTTAACTACCCCCAACATCGATCGACGTACCTCACAAGTTATGTCTCTCCTTTCTCTTACAAAGGGCGATTGATCTTCCTATGTAGTTACGTCTGCTTACCACAGCTACATCGTCCCCCTCATGCCTCCTGACCCATCTCTCACACGCACGTGCACAGACAACAAGCAGCCATCTCCTCTCTTATTGATATTGCGGGCGTGCACTCCGTTTGTCTAGCAAGCCTATCCCACCATTTGTTAGAAGCAACTCCACTACCACCCCCTCCAACACTCTAGCTCTGTCTCTCTCCCAACCTTATTCATCTCCTGCACATATGCACGGATGCCGATCGATCTCCCTTAATACATGAGGCAGATCGATCTCCTTAATACATGAGGTAGGCCTCTCTCCTCCTCCACACATATACCAGCCATTGTACCTCTATAGTTAATTGGGCCTCCCTCTTCCCCCACCACACACCGATAGTCGAGCGCTGCAGGTAGGTATCCATGCCACAGAGACAAACTGCACATGTCCCATCTCACATTCCAGTAGGCCAGCCACTCTATATCTTTGACGTGGGCACACACAAATTCGATGGCACTCTTTATCGATCGCGCGCGCGCACACACACACACATCATCCCTCTCTTCGATTCTATAGACACCTCAAGCCGATGATACATCCACTCTCTTCTCGTGGATCGCCCCCTCTATATATATGTTATATCCAGGACTCTATTTCACACACATTGCATATGTTAAATTTTTTGATTGACCCCCCCCAAAAAAACTCTCAAGAACCCACACACTATATCTCTCTAGGTTTGTATCTCTCTCACACAACCCCACGTAGGTGGTGTATGTATACAAGAAGAGAATAGGTGCACCGTGCACGTACTCACGCTTCGTGCCCAGCCACACCCGTGCGGGTACACGGTGGAGCTCATTTCTTTACAAAATGGCAGCCCACGTGCTAATTCGAACACCTGTAGCGGTTGTTTACCTAGGGAGGTCGTGTACCACGCATGCACGAAACAAAGTTCGACTTGTTGCGTTGCCGCGTTATTTTTAAATAAAGTTATAGCGCTCAATGGCACGTACACACAATATAAAACGATTTTTATGGAGGAAAAGGTAGTCCGCTCTTCAGAGTATCTCACACAAGGCTCCGGTGGCCTCTCTCTCTCTCACTGTTGGTCACTGATCCGGCCGCATCCCGTCCACCGGGGGAAAGGGAGTGCGGTGGCCTCTCTCTCTCACCGTTGGTCACTGATCCGACCGCATCCCGTCCGCCGGGGGAAAGGGAGTGCGGTGGCCTCTCTCTCTCACCGTTGGTCACTGATTCGACCGCATCCCGTCCGCCGGGGGAAAGGAAGGAAGTGCATTGTTTCTCCGTTCAACGTCGCCGAGGCAGCACGTCCCGATCTGCGGTACACGCCGTTCTCTCTGACCAAGCTCCGGCACGGCAGGGCCTACTCCACCTGCTCGTAGATTCCGCCCGCCGCCGCTCACCTAGTTACATCCCAACGACCTCCAGGTATCCCCTCCGGCCTTTCTCCACTGCCCGTTTTCCCACGTCGTTGCATGTGGATCTTCCATAGTTCTTTGCCCAAAACGTAGCTCGTCCGGTGTACTTTCCATATTGCATTCTTGTCCTCACACCATTTTAGACAAACACAACCGTGTTGTTATCTTCCCTTAGGACAAGGAATATGCTTCTTTTTTGTCGTCGCATGTGTCATCAACTATTATTGGCCAGTAATTGTTTCCTTTCTACCTCTTTTTTGCAAACAGGGCTATCCATTTCACCTCGTTGCTATTGTGACCTTTTGGTGAACTGCACAAATCACTTTTTTCTTAAGAGTGTTTTGTGCAGTTGTACTAAAATGTCACACGGGTAACGTCTCTACATTTCAGTGCGACTGCACAAAGGGAGATTGGTTTTGCTCTATCCTCCTTATCCAACTCCGAGCCTAATCTTCTCCAACTAGTTAGTCTTAAGAGAGACCGCAAAGGTGACCGACTTCTATTTGTGTGTTTATTGTTTCATCAGCAGTCCTCTGTTATCGTAATCACACTTGATATCTTTGGAATAGGGACGCTCAGCTCTATTTTAGTGGAACTGCACAAAATGATCGGAATGTCGCATGCTCCAGATAGCTATTTTTTTCCCAACATGCCTTGTTGATTTAGACAGAGCTGGGGGGACGTTGCTGCCAATGAAAGCATGGATCAATTTTAATTTAACACCTTCTCACAACTTTGTCTTCAGTTGTGATGTAATTATTAGCTCTGATCTGCTAATAATTGACATGCATTAGCAAGGAAGTTAGTTTTTTATTGTTTCCGAAAGAGCATCGATGGCAAGACACGCGAAACAAAAGCTGAAAGCTCACACCATTGTACAATTTCATGTTGCTGGAAAATTATTTGTATAGTACGTCAATTATGTAAACAAATGATGGAAGCTTGATAGCATTGCCAGAAGCCTCTTCATCATCCGGGTCCATGTGCCATGCACGAAATTATACTCCTTCGTTCCTAAATATTTGTCTTTTTACAAATTTCAAACGGGCATATTTTAGAGTGTAGATTCACTCATTTTGCTTCGTATGTGTACTCCCTCCGTTCCTAAATATTCTATTCGTCTTAACAGAGATTTCAACATATTTTAGAAAGACAAATACTCCGGAGTATATTTAAGAACTGAGGGGGCAGTGCACAACCGCATGGGAGACTCAGCCCGGTCGTTGCGCCGCATTAATAGTGAGTAATGAGCAGTCAAATCATAAGCCTCACCTTTCCCACTATAAGTTGCTCTGAAGAAGCAACCATCAATACGCTCTTCTTTGAATCCGCTCATACTACTCCATCCGTCACTGTTTATACAACGCGCTTCAGAAAAAAGAAAAAAAATCGGTGGGACCAAGGCGACTAGCGATTGGCCTGAAAAATAGCATTGGTAATTATAGCACGGCGTCTATTACTAGAGGGAGTAATGCGTACACGCATGCATGCAGTGCTTCCACCCCGGGTACACACATGCATGCACTCCGTAGTAGTACAGTACATGGAGAGAAAATTGTGGACTTCATTGTGGTTACCACGCCCTAATTAATTGAGCATTAAACCAAACGCGTCTAAAATCTCTCTGGTGCTGGAAATGCATTGAGAGAAATGCATCATAATGAAGCGCCCCCTGTAAACTGTGACGGAGGGTGGAGTAGTATGAAGGTGCAAAACCAAGTATGCGTACTAGTACTGCGCTTGGCTCTTCGCCCCTTCGTGAAGTCAAACAATGATGGTACTCCGCATGTTGGGTACTACAGTGTATGCCTCTGACAATCTGACACCGAATGGACTGATGCATGTTCACCGAGGGTAGGTTGCATTAGTCAAAAGGCGTAAGCGAGCTTCACCTTGTCCTGCAGGCTTCTCCTCGTTCTGCGAGTTGACGGGACACACCAAAAAGTAGTGCTAGTCCATACTCCCTCCTTTCCGGTTAATATGGCTTAATCTTTTTTGCGGGTAAATGAGAGAGCTTTATTCATATATAAGCATTCTTAGGACGATCAGCCAAGACACTGGTCACTAGGAAGCCAAAAAAAGATGTAGGAAGCAAGGTGTTTCATCAAGCCAGCTCTCGGCCACATTCAAAGTGCAGCAAGCACGGTTCGCACGAAGATGTGCCACAAGGTTTGCTGACCTGTTTACATGCTAAATAACAAAAAAGAGGAAATATTACTAAGCGCTACTATTTGTAACAGGATATGAGCCAGAATTAAGCGAGAATTGTGGCGAGTGTTCCATGCAATCAACTTCCATTATCACATGCGAGAACCCTCAAAGAGAACCAAATGTGTTGAAGATTGCTTTATCACATTTTAAAATTATAATAAGAGTGCAGACGCTCCTCCATCCGGTTCCTAGTAGTATAGTGTAGTATGCTTCTGGCAATCTGACACTGAATTAACTGTTGCACGTCCACCGCCTGAGCGAGGGAGAGCTTGCATTAGTCAAAAGTTTCTCCTTGTCCTACGAGCCACCGCGCGCAAGCTTCTCCGGTCCTGCAACCTTCTCCTCGTTCGGCAAGTTGACGGGACACAACAAAGTAATGCTAGTCCATGCTGCCTCCTCTCCGGTTAACATGGCTTAATTTCAAACGAGATAAATACACCGTCTGTCACTGTATATTTGTAAAAATACGGTCAGTGGACTTCATAATACGCTCATTGCATTCAATATATATATTTTCTGGTGTTCATACGGTCACTAGCTCACCCTGATTGAGTATGTGTGTGCATGCACATGTAGGTTGAGCACTTGAGCGTCACCGTGTGTGTTCCATCGTGTGCTCGGACATGCATGCATTAGGGCGTCGCGCGCGTTTTTGTGTCCGTGTGTACGTGTGACTGTTGCATACACGTAGGGGGAGTACGTGTAGGGGCCACTAAGGAGCTGTCAAATCACACAGTAAGTTAGTTGGAAGAAGCAACCATCATTTCACTCTTGAATGACATGTACGTAATATAAAATGGTTGATATGGAGAGAAAAAGAAAACCACTATACTCCCTCCTTTCCGGTTTATAAGGCTCAATTCAAAATTCTCACCAACCAAGGTAGATGGTGAGTGGTGGAATACTTTTTGTAGTTTGCAAAAGCACCCAATTAATGCTCTTATTTTCCTCAAAAAAGTATGTTTACCAATGCATTAATTGCAATGCATGCATGCATAAATTACATGCATTGGTCAATTTTCTCTTAGTACTTGCATGCAATGATTTAATGCACCTTGGAATCTGAACATGTGATGGTAAACAACCAAATTGAGCCTTATGAAATGGAAAAACTAAAATTTTGAGATAAGCCCTATAAACCGGAAAGGAGGGAGTATATATACTAGCAGGGTGCGTGTGAGAGACGGGTCAGGAGGTGAATGACACATGGCCCCAGGGGGTGGCTGGCCCACCTATCATACAGCCAAAGGCAGGTGCAGTAGAGGGCCGAGGAGTAGTACGAAATCCTACGCACCTACGCACGCTAACCAAGGGCTGAGTGATCACTCGAATTGCAAGATCAGTTGACTAGAAGCTACGCTAGACCCATGGAGGCGATGAGCGCAAGCATCAGTCGGCTGTGCCAGATGGTCCACGACGTCGGCCTGCGGCCCGGCAGGTAGTATTGCTTGAGGCCGCCAGGGCGAGGGGCTGCTTGGACGACAGCTTCGCATCCTTGTTCGACGAGGTCCTCGTCGGTTTCCTCGACAAGTTCACCATCGTCAAGAAGCTTGCGGACAACCCTGTGATGCCCGCAAGCTTCTTGACGATGGTGAACTTGTCGGTTTCCTCGACGTAACCCTGTGATGCTCTGTGATGCCCGCCACCCTCAGCGGCCACTATGGTAACAACCTCTTCGACGCACTGGTGGCCCTGCGACTGCCCGCCGTCGCGCCGGAGAATGTCCACCTCGAGGTCGCGCTCGCCGCGCAGCCCTGGCGCAGCAAGACACCATCGACATAATCACCCACGTCTACGCGCAAATCGTCCACAAGGACTAGTACATGCAAGAGGAGGACGATAGGATGCTAGCCTTCTTGGAGCGCAAGGCAACCTTGGACGGCACTGTTCAGAAGCACGTTGAGCTCGCCGCCAATGCCGGTGCTCCTCACACGTCGATTGGTGACCCGGCGCACTAGGGCGTGAGGATGTCGTTGAACGTTGATGGATCCGTATGTATTTTTATCCTTCCGTCAAATCCATGTAGTAGTATATGGTACTACAGTAATTATCTTACCTTTCGCATCAACTTCATAATTTTCGTACGTACTCCATGCATGAACGGCGCCAGAAGCAAACTTCTCATTACTCTAGGAAAAATCGTTATTTTCTATCTATCGGTCGCGCCATGGAGCAGAACCAAATTTTACAAGTTATGAGTTCAAAAGGAAAAGCCTGCCGTGTTCGCATCGCACCCCCACACGGTTGGTACGGCACGCCACTCAAGCGGGAATGCGTGCGGTGTTGCATTTTCACTTACAAGTGGGACCGCAGTTGAGGAAACCGACTATCGGCAAACCCCCACCCCGCCCATCGCGCGATGGCTGAGAAAAGAGGACAGGAGGGAGAAGAGATGGCTGTAGCATGGACTCCAAGAAAATTGGTGTCGGATGGGACTCGTCGGGGTGGCGTGTGCCGTTGCTAGACGTGAATGCTAGTTATGGCCCATGCCACCCCACTATATCGAGCCTATATCGAGGTACGTAGAACAAATTTCCTGCAGTCTGTGCTCAGCCCTCCTCTATCTCTCTTCTCAGCCAGCCAGCAGACGCGCAGAGCCCATCGTCTGTTTGCTCACATGCGTCCCCACATGTCAGTGAAAACGCAAGAGGACCCACTGAACCTGCACATCTTTCACCTCGACGTGCTGGTGATGAAAAACAAATCGAATAAAGATCTTCGGTGGCCGCTTTTGGAGTTACTCAAGAGTAGTAAGATTCTATTTACAGTTTAACCCAAGATGCACATCTCGTGGCTTCAACTACCACTCTATTTTCTTTCATGACACGACCTGGATGCTGGATGTCCCACGTGTTGGCAAAAGGAGGAAGAACCCGACCAAATCTTCAGTTCTGCTCTCAGATTAGACTAGTTGTGCTAACTTAAAATTTTTATTGTGTACTCTCTCAATTCCAAAATACTTGACTTCCATTTGTCCAAAAATGGATGTACCTATATACTAAGACATGTCTAGATACATATATATTTTGACAAATAGAAGGCATGTAGTATTGTGCAACGGAGGGAGTAGAATGGATGCAAGTTTTTGTATTGGGAAGAAGAGTACATCCATATATTGACAGAGCGCAATTTAGTAGATGTTCTATCACTTTTAGCTAGTATAGAATAGAGGCTAGACATGAGACTAGATGCGAGGAAGCAACGTCTACTTCTTTACACTCGAAGAAGAAAGAAGCACGCAAGATCGAGCCTCCGCAGATCAACAATGAATGCATCGAGAAGGCACTAATCCAACTTACTACAGGAGTAGTCAAAATTATCGTTGGAGTTCGTGCAAAACGGAGGTCCATTTGGGGTCGTGCGTTGGAGTTGGCCTTACAAGTGGGACCGCAGTTAAGGAAACCGACTATCGGCAAACGCCCACCTCGCCCGCTGCGTGATGGCTGAAGTTAGAGAAACGACAAGGTTTAAGAGATTGCTCTCGCACGGACTCCAAGAAATAATATGGTGTCAGATGGATGTCGTGGTGGTGGCGTGTGCCATACTCCTGGACGTGAATGCTTGTTCTGGCCCATGCCACCCTACTACTCCTACTACTTACTCCTACTGTTGGGGAATGTAGTAATTTCAAAAAATTTCCTACGCACACGCAAGATCATGGTGATGCATAGCAACGAGAGGGGAGAGTGTTGTCTACATACCCTCGTAGAACGGCAACGGAAGTGTTGACACAACGTAGAGGAAGTAGTCGTACTTCTTCCCGATCCGACCGATCCAAGTACCGAACGTACGGCACCTCCGAGTTCTGCACTCGTTCAACTCGGTGACGTCCCTCGAGTTCCAATCCAGCAAAACATTGAGGGAGAGTTTCGTCAGCACGACGGCGTGATGACGGTGATGATGTTCTACCGATGCAGGGCTTCGCCTAAGCACCGCTATGATATGACCGAGGTGGAATATGGTGGAAGGGGGCACCACACACGGCTAAGGAACGATCACGAGGATCAACTTGTGTCTCATGGGGTGCCCACTTGCCTCAGTATATAAAGGAGGGAGAGGGGGAGGTGCGGCCATCCCTATGGGTGCGCCTGGAGGAGTCCTACTCCAACCGGGAGTAGGACTCCCCCCTCTTGCCTTGTTGGAAAAGGAAGGAGGAAGGGAGAAAGAGGAAAGGGGGGCGCCGCCCCCCTTCCTTGTCCTATTCGGACTAGGGGGGGAGGGGGCCCGCAGCCTGCCCTGGCTGGCCCTCCTCTTCTCCCTTATGGCCCATGTAGGCCCAATAACCCCGGGGGGGGGGGGGGTGGTTCCGGTAACCCCCCGGTACTCTGGTAAAATCCCGATTGCACCCTGAACATTTCCGATATCCAAATATAGGCTTCCAATATATCAATCTTTATGTCTCGACCATTTCAAGACTCCTCGTCATGTCCATGATCACATCCGGGACTCCAAACAACCTTTGGTACATCAAAACACAAAAACCCTAATTACGATCGTCACCGAACTTTAAGCGTGTGGACCCTACAGGTTCGAGAACTATGTAGACATGACCAAGACACGTCTCCGGTCAATAACCAATAGCGCAACCTGGATGCTCATATTGGATCCTACATATTCTACGAAGATCTTTATCGGTCAGACCGCATAACAACATACGTTGTTCCCTTTGTCATCAGTATGTTACTTGCCCGAGATTCGATCGTCGGTATCTCAATACCTAGTTCAATCTCGTTACCAGCAAGTCTCCTTACTCGTTCCGTAATACATCATCATGCAACTAACTTATTAGTTGCAATGCTTACAAGGCTTGAGTGATGTGCATTACCGAGAGGGCCCAGAGATACCTCTCTGACAATCGGAGTGACAAATCCTAATCTCGAAATATGTCAACCCAACAAGTACCTTCGGAGACACCTGTAGAGCACCTTTATAATCACCCAGTTACGTTGTGACGTTTGGTAGCACACAAAGTGTTCCTCCGGTAAATGGGAGTTGCATAATCTCATAGTCATAGGAACATGTATAAGTCATGAAGAAAGCAATAGCAACAAACTAAACGATCAAGTGCTAAGCTAACGGAATGGGTCAAGTCAATCACATCATTCTCCTAATGATGTGATCCTATTAATCAAATGACAACTCATGTCTATGGTTAGGAAACATAACCATCTTTGATTAACGATCTAGTCAAGTAGAGGCATACTAGTGACTCTCTGTTTTTGTCTATGTATTCACACATGTATTATGTTTCCGGTTAATACATTTCTAGCATGAATAATAAACATTTATCATGATATAAGGAAATAAATAATAACTTTATTATTGCCTCTAGGGCATATTTCCATCAGTCTCCCACTTGCACTAGAGTCAATAATCTAGATTACACAGTAATGATTCTAACACCCATGGAGCCTTGGTGCCGATCAGGTTTTGCTCGTGGAAGAGGCTTAGTCAGTGGGTCTGCAACATTCAGATCTGTATGTATCTTACAAATTTCTATGTCTCCCACTTGGACTAAATCCCCAATGGAATTGAAGCGTCTCTTGATGTGTTTGGTTCTCTTGTGAAATCTGGATTCCTTCGCCAAGACAATTGCACCAGTATTGTCACAAAAGATTTTCATTGGACCCGATGCACTAGGTATGACACCTAGATCGGATAAGAACTCCTTCATCTAGACTCCTTCATTTGCTGCTTCCGAAGCTGTACTCCGCTTCACCTGTAGATCCCGCCACGACGCTTTGTTTAGAACTGCACCAACTGACAGCTCCATCATTCAGTAAAAACACGTATCCGGTTTGCGATTTAGAATCGTCTGGATCAGTGTCAAAGCTTGCATCAAGTTAACCATTTACGATGAGCTCTTTGTCACCTCCATATATGAGAAACATATCCTTAGTCCTTTTCAGGTATTTCAGGATGTTCTTAACCGCTGTCCAGTGATCCACTCCTGAATTACTTTGGTACCTCCTTGCTAGACTTAGAGCAAGGCACACATCAGGGCTAGTACACAGCATTGCATATACATGATAGAGCCTATGGCTGAAGCATAGGGAACATCTTTCATTTTCTCTCTATCTTCTGCGGTGGTCGGACATCGAGTCTTACTCAACTTCACACCTTGTAACACAGGCAAGAACCCTTTCTTTGCTTGATCCATTTTGAACTTCTTCAAAACCTTGTCAAGGTATGTGCTTTGTGAAAGTCCAATTAAGCGTCTTGATCTATCTCTATAGATCTTAATGCCCAATATGTAAGCAGCTTCACCGAGGTCTTTCATTGAAAAACTCTTATTTAAGTATCCCTTTATGCTATCCAGAAATTCTATATCATTTCCAATCAATAATATGTCATCCACATATAATATCAGAAATGCTACAGAGCTCCCACTCACTTTCTTGTAAATACAGGCTTCTCCAAAAGTCTGTACAAAACGAAATGCTTTGATCACACTATCAAAGCGTTTATTCCAACTCCGAGAGGCTTGCACCAGTCCATAAATGGATCGCTGGAGCTTGCACACTTTGTTAGCTCCCTTTGGATCGACAAAACCTTCTGGTTGCATCATATACAACTCTTCTTCCAGAAATCCATTCAGGAATGCAGTTTTGACATCCATTTGCCAAATTTCATAATCATAAAATGCGGCAATTGCTAACATGTGTAGGATCGAAAGTATGTCTAGAGGGGGGTGATTAGATTACTTGACCAAATAAAAACTTAACCTTTTCCCAATTTTAGTTCTTGGCAGATTTTAGCTACTGTAGGACAAGTCAAGCAATCATCACACAATTCAAGCAAGCATGCAAAGAGTATATTGGCAGCGGAAAGTAAAGCATGCAACTTGCAAGAATGTAAAGGGAAGGGTTTGGAGAATTCAAACGCAATTGGAGACACGGATGTTTTTCCCGTGGTCCGGATAGGTGGTGCTATCCTACATCCACGTTGATGGAGACTTCAACCCACGAAGGGTAACGGTTGCGCGAGTCCACACAGGGCTCCACCCACGAAGGGTAATGGTTGCGCGAGTCCACGGAGGGCTCCACCCACGAAGGGTCCACGAAGAAGCAACCACCCACGAAAGGTCCACGAAGAAGCAACCTTGTCTATCCCACCATGGCCATCGCACACGAAGGACTTGCCTCACTAGCGGTAGATCTTCACGAAGTAGGCGATCTCCTTGCCCTTACAAACTCCTTGGTTCAACTCCACAATCTTGTCGGAGGCTCCCAAGTGACACCTAGCCAATCTAGGAGACACCACTCTCCAAGAAGTAACAAATGGTGTGTTGATGATGAACTCCTTGCTCTTGTGCTTCAAATGATAGTCTCCCAACACTCAACTCTCTCTCATAGGATTTGGATTTTGTGGAAAGAAGATTTGAGTGGAAAGCAACTTGGGGGAAGGCTAGAGATCAAGATTCATATGGTAGGAATGGAATATCTTGGTCTCAACACATGAGTAGGTGGTTCTCTCTCAGAACATATGAGTTGGAATTGTGTATGTGTTCTGATGGCTCTCTCAAATGAGAGAGGTGGAGGGGTATATATAGCCTCCACACAAAATCCAACCGTTACACACAGTTTTCCAATCTCGGTGGGACCGAATCAACAAACTCGGTCGGACCGAAAAGGTAAACCTAGTGACCGTTAGAGATTTTCGGTGGGACTGACATGCAACTCGGTAGGACGTATGGTTAGGGTTTGGGCATAACGTAATCTCGGTGAGACCGATTACACAAACTCGGTGAGACCGAGTTTGGTAATAAGCTAACCAGAGAGTTGGTCAGGCAAACTCGGTGGGACTGATTTGCTCTTTCGGTGAGACCGAAAAGTTAAAAAGGAAACAAAGAGTTTACATTGCAATCTCGGTGGGACCGATTCGCTCTTTCGGTGAGACCGAAAAGTTACGAAAGGGAAACAGAGAGTTTGCAATCCCATCTCGGTGAGACCGAGATCCCTATCGGTAGAACCGAATTGCTAGGGTTTGGCAGTGGCTTATGACAAGTGAAACTCGGTGGCGCCGGATAGAAAGAATCGGTAGGACCGAGTTTGGCTTAGGGTTTAGGTCATATGTGGATATGGGAAAGTAGTTGAGGGTTTTTGGAGCATATCACTAAGCACATGAAGCAAGAGGCTCATTATGCAACACCTCATCCCTCCTTGATAGTATTGGCTTTTCCTAAAGACTCAATGTGATCTTGGATCACTAAAATATAAAATGAAGAGTCTTGAGCTTTTGAGCTTGAGCCAATCCTTTTTCCTTAGCATTTTGAGGGTTCCACTTTCACATCCATGCCATGCCAATCATTGAGCTTTCCTGAAATAATCATCTTGGAATAGCATTACCTCAATGAGCTATATGTTGTTATGAATTACCAAAACCACCTAGGGATAGTTGCACTTTCAATCTCCCCCTTTTTGGTAATTGATGACAACATATAGATCAAAGCTTCGACAAATGATAATAAGCATGATATATATCGTCGCTTTGAGAAGTATGTGATAAGTAAGAGCTCCCCCTAAATTTGTGCATATTTAAAATTTGCTTTGGACTGCAAATGCACAAGGAGTTAGAGTCATGGGTTACTCTTCCATGTCACATACATCTTGGTGGAGCGCTTAAAATGATAAGAATGAAATATATGCACTCATCACCAAGAATAGTGAAATGATCACATAAGATAGATAAGATGATAATATTAAGCAAACATTAAGTGTAGCTTATGATCAAACACATGATCATCAATGTCTCACGAGCAATGACATAGTATCTCACACAAAAGCAAACAAAGTTCGAAAAACCACCAAATAAAACAAGAGAGAATAAAAGCAACACTCTCTCTCGAAGCCTATGATCTATACATTTTCTCCCCCTTTGGCAACAAGTTACCAAAAAGTTCCTAGAAAATGCATAGTGCTAAGTCGACACTCAGGCTTGATCTTCAGGTGGTGGTGGAGTCCGGAGCACTCCAAGGACGAAGCCTTCTGTAGACGTGGTCGGAGTCGAGGCTGAAGTGGACGCCGGAGCTGGTGGAACTGAGGCTGTAGCTGGTGCAGACGTGGTGGCTCTGGGGTCAGCAACTGGCACTGCAGACGACCTCGGACCTCGTGGCACTCTGGCAAAGGAATCAGTTGTAGTCTTGCCTCTCCTCTCCTGCATGTCATCCTGGAGCTGCTCCACTGCAGTCTGAATCTCTGTCACTTTGACATCCATACAATCCTGCCATCTGGATAGAAATGGGCTGTGGAGTAGAACTGCATGATGAGTTCCTCGTTCCACTTTGTGAGCTTCTGCCCAACAAAGTCCTCTACTCCACATGCCTTGAAGCTGTCCTGCACTCCAGGGTAGTACTCTTCGTTGTCCTTGATGTATTTCCAATCAACCCATCTCATATCACAGACAATTAGCTTCTTGTCTAGCAGCACTGTCTCATAAAAGTCTTGCTGCTCCTTGGTGTGAAACCTGTAGTCAACTGCAGTCCTTCTCCTTGAAGCATACGGGTCTGCTTCTCTCCACTTCCGGAGCCCTGAATCTCTCCTGAGTTTCATATCCTCAGCCACAGGATGAGCGTCGTTGTGGTCTGGGATCTTGGGCTTGAGCTTTCTAAGAACATTCTCTTCTTCTTCTTCTGCAGCTTCAGGCACTGGGGCCTTGTTCTTCTCAGTAGCTGGGATGCTTCTTGTGTTCCACTTTGGCTTTGGCTTTGGAGTTGGCTTGGCCTTGGAAGCAGCTGCCCCTGTTCTTATGGCATCACCCATCAGCTTGGGTGCCTTAGGTGCTGGTGCAGCTACCTCTTCTTCTTCCTCCTCATCTTCCATGATGGAAGCCTTGCCAAGCACTCTGGCTACAGTTTTCTTCACCCTTTCTTTCCTCTTCTTGCCTTCAGCAGCAACTGGCTCAATGGGAGTGGGCTTCTCAGTTGAAGCTTTGGCCTTTGACATAGGCTGCCTGCCTGCTGGCCTTTTGATCTTCATCCCTGGTTTTATGCCCTGTGCTGGCTCAACTCTCTTGGAAGTTGCTTCCTCTTCTGCCACATAATCCTCATCTTCTGAGTCTGAGGTTCTCTTCTTTCTCTGTCTTGTGGCAGCTTTAGGCAGATTGCCACGGGTGCTCCTGCTGCCATCATCTGAGGAACTTGAGGGACTAGTGCCCTCACTCATCTGCACTTGCTGCTCTGACATGTTCTGGCTATCACTTTGGTCTGACATGATGCAAACTCTGACTGCCGACCCTGTGAATAGGTTATAGATGAGATAGAGTGGATGAGCATCACAAAATGCAGAGATTTTTGCAAAAGAATAATTCAAAAACTTAGTTTTAGTTACCCACTGAAAGCATCTCGGATCTAACGATTTCTAAACTCGGTGATACCGAAGCAGTTTTGGCACCTAAACTAGTGAACTCGGTCAGACTGAGTCACAGTTCGGTGGCACCGAGACTGCTAGGGTTTCATAGAGTTCCAAAATCGGTCACACCGATAAGTAATTCTCGGTCAGACCGAGTCTCACTTGTGCAATGGCATAAGCCAAATCGGTGGGACCGAGTTTTTCAACTCGGTGGGTCCGAGATGGTTTCGGCGGAAACCTAACCCTAAAATTTTCGAATTAAACCTAATCTACGAGTTCATTGACTAGATAGAAGTTTAACAAACGTGGCAAGAATCATGATGATCACAATGTGCTAAGAATCGGATTGGGGAATAGCACAAAGATCGAGTCCATACTCTAGTTCGGCGGAGACTCGCTACGGCGGCAACGGCGGGGTTGAATTTCCGTTGACGGCGACGGAGACCAGCGACTGGAGGCGGCTGGCGGCGAGGAGACGATCCGAAGACCAAGTTGGTAGAGCAGGCTATCGCGCGGGCGAAGGGGTTCGGAGAAATTTCCAAATTTTTGCCCGTGACTATATATAGCCCGACCCTGTCGGGGTGACCGAGTGGAACAACTCGGTGGCACCGAGATGCAAAACTGTATACAGTTGTTGCAACTCGGTGTGACCGAATGGTTCAAATCGGTTGCACCGAGATCGAAAACCTAGATCAGCTTAATGATCTCGGTAGGACCGAAAGTAGGGTATCAGTCAGACCGAGAATCATAAAGAGGTTTTGGAAGTTTAAGTCTATGACGAATCGGGGACTCCGAGCGCTCCTCACACAGAGTGGTTCGAATCTGACTTGATCAAATTTTGTGATGTAGCATGAATAGAGTTTGAGATGAGAAAAGCATAGATAGCTGGAGGAGGTTCTTAGGCATTCTTGTCCATCCACTTGGCAAAAGGAAATAAAACCAAACAATCAAAACAACAAGTGGATGTCCTCGAATGAGTAAAATATGCAACCAACATGCTCACACAATAAGATGGCAATTGAAATATGTGACAAGGCATGCACAACCAATTCTAGCATCTATCAAGCAATTTGCGATGACAAGGTCATCTATATATGAGTATATTGACTTAGGAGTCAAGTGAGAACACTTGATCATAGGTCATACTCATCGTTTAAGCTCAAGTGGGGTTACCACTTTTACATAAAGCATTGTTGTGTTCACATCTTTAGAGTTGCTTTAGCTCAAGTCTTAGAGTAAAGCTCCCCCTAGATGTGATATCCCCCCTTAGAGGGATGAAGTAACCTCGGGTTTTGTTGATGATGACTTCATGTAGATGTTGAAGATGTGGATGCTCAATGTTGATGTAGATCACTTGGAGCTATCCATTTGAGTGAATTGCACTTTCAATACCTACATGGGTTAGTCCCACAAGGAACAAACAAGGATATCCATAGACATAGAGTTATGCACACACAAGATGATGTCCATGAAAACTTTTAGGTTACCTTGTCCCTTGTCTTACCAACAAGAGGGTTTGTGACTCCTTGAACTAGTGCAAGGTGTGGAAGTTGATTGCACTTGTTCTTGCCAAAATGATAAGAGTGAAGTATGTTGGCGGAGTCACCCTCAAGAACTCTCTAGTTCTTCTTATTTTGGATCCACACCATCTTGATGGGAATCCTTGGAGTTGTAGTCGTACTTGATGAAGTGGAACTTGAAGTAGTCTTGGGAATGCACTTGACTAAGGTCTTAGGAGCTTCTTCAAATGCATCAATTTCCTCTTGAAGCTTGTCCTTGCCTTTTTGCTTGTAGTCTTGTGGTGGAAGATCATCTTGAGCTTGTGTCCCCTTGAAAGAAGTATCATACTTCTCTTGTTGAGGAACAAACTTTGTCTTGGGGTATTGATCTTCTTCCCACTCAACTCCATTGGCATTGAACTTTCGTTCAAAACCAACACCTTGATTCTTCCGGTGCATTCCTTGCTTGCGCACAATTTCCTCGAATTGCTTACTCCCGGCAAGGCTTTTGTATACTCCTTTCTCTATAATTCCCTTCAATAAGCTATTTTCTTGCTCAAGTGTAACTTGGCTAAGAGAATCATTAGTGGAATCAAGAGAACTACTAGAAGCAAAAATATTGGATTTAGCATGATCATTGTTACTGCTAGAGGAAGAATCTTTCTTGTTCTTGTTACTAGACTTGACTTGAGGCATGTAAGTGGATAAGAGTAAACGCTTGGCAATGTAAGAAGAAGTTTTCTTGCGGAGATCATCATTGATTGCTTTTAAGAACTCATGCTCTTGCTCAAGATTGAGCTTTTCAAAGCGTAATTTCTCATGAGCTCTTAAAAGTTCTCGATGATCTTTGAAGATAGTTTCATGAGCTAACTTAAGAGTGTTTAGTTCTTTAGTTAGAGCCTCAATCTTCTCCTTATCACTGTCATTCGTTTTATCTTGATTAGCATGATTAATTGACGTTTCATCATAGTATTCATCACTAGAGTTGTCAACAAGCAAATCATCACCTAACAAGTCATCTTCATCACTATTGAAATCAACATACTCGGGGTGTGTTACCTTAGGACCTTTGGCCATGAAGCATCTTCCAATTCCTTCATTTGGTGAGTCAAATATGTCATAGGAGTTGGTTGACACAAGTGCTAGACCGGCAACACCTTCATCTTGAGTATCTTCGGAGTCGGAGTGATAACTTCTCTCGGAGTGGCTGTCAGAGTCGGAGCCGGATACCCATTCACCAACATGAGCTTGATGTCTTCGTTTTGTGTAGCTCCTTGATGATTTTTCCTTCCTTTCCGAATCCTTGCTTCTCCGTGAGTATCTTCGTTCATAACGATCATCTCTACTCCTTCTCTCTCTTGGTGGTGATTCTTTGCTTCTTCTTTTTGGAGAATCTTCTCTTCTCTTGTAGGGAGCCGTACACTCATTGGAATAGTGTCCGGGTCTTCCACAACTGTAGTAGTTTCGCTCTCGACTAGAAGATCTTTTGTCATTGTAGGACCTTGACTTGAAGCTTCTATCTTTGCTTCTACTCTTGTAGAACTTGTTGAAGTTCTTCACCATTAAGCTCAATTCTTCATTGAAGTTTTGTTTCTCACTTGATGATGTAGGGGCTTCACATGAGGCTTTGTAGGCACCACTTGATTTGTTGTGAAGTTCCTCTTTATCCTTAAGTGACATCTCATGGGCAACAATTCTTCCAATCACCTCCGTTGTCTTGAGATCTTTGTAATTGGGCATCATTTGGATCAATGTGCACACGGTATCATATTTTCCATCCAAGGCTCTTAGAATCTTCTTGATGATGAATCTATCGGTCATCTCTTCACTTCCTAAGCCGGCAATCTCATTTGTGATGAGAGCAAGCCTAGAGTACATTTCAGCGACACCTTCACCATCCTTCATTTTGAACTTGTCAAGTTGACTTTGAAGCACATCCAACTTGGATTCCTTGACGGAGTCGGTACCTTCGTGCATATCAATCAAAGTGTCCCAAATTTCCTTTGCATTCTCAAGACGGCTGATTTTGTTGAATTCTTCGGGGCACAATCCGTTGAAGAGAATATCACAACCTTGAGCATTGTATTGCAACATCTTCAACTCATCCACGGTAGCTTCACGGTTTGGTTCTTTCCCATCAAAGAAGTCACCTTGCAAACCAACACACACAATAGCCCAAACGGCGGGGTTATGTCCAAGAATATGCATTTTCATTTTATGCTTCCAACTAGCAAAATTAGTACCATCAAAGTAAGGACCTCTATGGTGATAATTTCCCTCGCTAGACGCCATACTCTCCTAGGTTGTGAAACCAAGGCTATGACCACCAAAAGCTATGGAGATCAAAGAAAATGGAGATCAAAGCTCTGATACCACTTGTAGGATCGAAAGTATGTCTAGAGGGGGGGTGATTAGACTACTTGACCAAATAAAAACTTAACCTTTTCCCAATTTTAGTTCTTGGCAGATTTTAGCTATTGTAGGACAAGTCAAGCAATCATCACACAATTCAAGCAAGCATGCAAAGAGTATATTGGCAGCGGAAAGTAAAGCATGAAACTTGCAAGAATGTAAAGGGAAGGGTTTGGAGAATTCAAACACAATTGGAGACACGGATGTTTTTCCCGTGGTTCGGATAGGTGGTGCTATCCTACATCAACGTTGATGGAGACTTCAACCCACGAAGGGTAACGGTTACGCGAGTCCACGGAGGGCTCCACCCACGAAGGGTAATGGTTACGCGATTCCACGGAGGGCTCCACCCACGAAGGGTCCACGAAGAAGCAACCTTGTCTATCCCACCATGGCCATCGCCCACGAAGGACTTGCCTCACTAGCGGTAGATCTTCACGAAGTAGGCGATCTCCTTGCCCTTACAAACTCCTTGGTTCAACTCCACAATCTTGTCGGAGGCTCCCAAGTGACACCTAGCCAATCTAGGAGACACCACTCTCCAAGAAGTAACAAATGGTGTGTTGATGATGAACTCCTTGCTCTTGTGCTTCAAATGATAGTCTCCCCAACACTCAACTCTCTCTCATAGGATTTGGATTTTGTGGAAAGAAGATTTGAGTGGAAAGACACTTGGGGAAGGCTAGAGATCAAGATTCTTATGGTAGGAATGGAATATCTTGGTCTCAACACATGATTAGGTGGTTCTCTCTCAGAACATATGAGTTGGAATTGTGTATGTGTTCTGATGGCTCTCTTCACGAATGAAGAGGAGGTGGAGGGGTATATATAGCCTCCACACAAAATCCAACCGTTACACACAGTTTTCCAATCTCGGTGGGACCGAATCAACAAACTCGGTCGGACCGAAAAGGTAAACCTAGTGACCATTAGAGATTTTCGGTGGGACTGACATGCAACTCGGTAGGACTGATATGGTTAGGGTTTGGGCATAACGTAATCTCGGTGAGACCGATTACACAAACTCGGTGAGAACGAGTTTGGTAATAAGCTAACCAGAGAGTTGGTCAGGCAAACTCGGTGGGACCGATTTGCTCTTTTGGTGAGACCGAAAAGTTACAAAAGGGAAACAAAGAGTTTACATTGCAATCTCGGTGGGACCGATTCGCGCTTTCGATGAGACCGAAAAGTTACGAAAGGGAAACAGAGAGTTTGCAATCCCATCTCAGTGAGACCGAGATCCCTATCTGTAGAACCAAATTGCTAGGGTTTGGCAGTGGCTTATGACAAGTGAAACTCGGTGGCGCCGGATAGAAAGAATCGGTAGGACCGAGTTTGGCTTAGGGTTTAGGTCATATGTGGATATCGGAAAGTAGTTGAGGGTTTTGGAGCATATCATTAAGCACATGAAGCAAGAGGCTCATTAAGCAACACCTCATCCCTCCTTGATAGTATTGGCTTTTCCTAAAGACTCAATGTGATCTTGGATCACTAAAATATAAAATGAAGAGTCTTGAGCTTTTGAGCTTGAGCCAATCCTTTGTCCTTAGACTTTTGAGGGTTCCACTTTCACATCCATGCCATGCCAATCATTGAGCTTTCCTGAAATAGTCATCTTGGAATAGCATTAGCTCAATGAGCTATATGTTGTTATGAATTACCAAAACCACCTAGGGATAGTTGCACTTTCAACAGATTCGGACAGACTTAAGCATCGCTACGGGTGAGAAGGTCTCATCGTAGTCAATCCCTTGAACTTGTCGAAAACCTTTTGCAACAAGTCAAGATTTGTAGACAGTAACATTACCGCCAGCATCAGTCTTCTTCTTGAAGATCCATTTATTCTCAATTGCTTGCCGATCAACGGGAAAGTCAACCAAAGTCCACACTTTGTTCTCATACATGGATCCCTTCTCAGATTTCATGGCTTCTAGCCATTTTGCGGAATCTGGGCTAACCATCGCTTCTTCATAGTTCGTAGGTTCATCATGATCTAGTAGCATGACTTCCAGAAAAGGATTACTGTACCACTCTGGTGCGGATCATACTCTGGTTGATCTACGAGGTTCGGTAGTAACTTGATCTGAAGTTTCATGATCATTATCATTAGCTTCATCACTAATTGGTGTAGATGTCACAGAAACCGGTTTCTGTGATGTACTACTTTCCAATAAGGGAGCAGGTACAGTTACCTCATCAAGTTCTACTTTTCTCCCACTCACTTCTTTCGAGAGAAACTCCTTCTCTAGAAAAACTCCGAATTTAGCAACAAAAGTTTTGCCTTCGGATCTGTGATAGAAGGTGTACCCAACAATCTCCTTTGGGTATCCTATGAAGACACATTTCTCCGATTTTGGTTTGAGCTTATCAGGTTGAAGCTTTTTCACATAAGCATCGCAGCCCCAAACTTTCAGAAACGACAACTTTGGTTTCTTGCCAAACCACAGTTCATAAGGCGTTGTCTCAACAGATTTCGATGGTGTCCTATTTAACGTGAATGCAGCCGTCTCTAAAGCATAACCCCAAAACGATAACGGTAAATCAGTAAGAGACATCATAGATCGCACCATATCTAATAAAGTACAATTACGACGTTCGGACACACCATTACACTGTGGTGTTCCGGGTGGCGTGAGTTGCGAAACTATTCCGCATTATTTCAAATGTAGACCAAACTCGTAACTCAAATATTCTCCTCCACGATCAGATCGTAGAAACTTTATTTTCTTGTTACGATGATTTTCAACTTCACTCTGAAATTCTTTGAACTTTTCAAATGTTTCATACTTATGTTTCATTAAGTAGATATACCCATATCTGCTTAAATCATCTGTGAAGGTGAGAAAATAACGATATCCGCCACTAGCCTCAACATTCATTGGACCACATACATCTGTATGTATGATTTCCAGCAAATCCGTTGCTCTCTCCATAGTACTGGAGAACGGCGTTTTAGTCATCTTACCCATGAGGCACGGTTCGCAAGTACCAAGTGATTCATAATCAAGTAGTTCCAAAAGTCCATCAGTATGGAGTTTCTTCATGCGCTTTACACCGATATGACCTAAACGGCAGTGCCACAAATAAGTTGCACTATCATTATCAACTCTGCATATTTTGATTTCAACATTATGAATATGTGTATCACTACTATCGAGATTCATCAAAAATAGACCACTCTTCAAGGGTGCACGACAATAAAAGATATTACTCATATAAATAGAACAACCATTATTCTCTGATTTAAATGAATAACTGTCTCGCATCAAACTAGATCCAGATATAATTTTCATGCTCAACGCTGGCACCAAATAACAATTATTTAGGTCTAATACTAATCCCGAAGGTAGATGTAGAGGTAGCGTGTCGACCGCGATCACATCGACTTTGGAACCATTTCCCACGCGCATCGTGACCTCGTCCTTAGCCAATCTTCGCTTAATCCGTAGCCCCTGTTTCGAGTTGCAAATGTTAGCAACAGAACCAGTCTCAAATACCCAGGTGCTACTGCGAGTATTAGTAAGGTACACATCAATAACATGTATATCACATATACCTTTGTTCACTTTGCCATCCTTCTTATCCGCCAAATACTTGGGGCAGTTCCGCTTCCAGTGACCAGTCTGCTTGCAGTAGAAGCACTCAATCTCAGGCTTAGGTCCAGACTTGGGTTTCTTCTCCTGAGCAGCAACTTGTTTGCTATTCTTCTTGAAGTTCCCTTTCTTCTTCCCTTTGCCCTTTTTCTTGAAACTGGTGGTCTTATTGACCATCAACACTAGATGCTCCTTCTTGATTTCTACCTCCGCGGCTTTTAGCATCGCGAAGAGCTCAGGAATAGTTATATTCATCCCTTGCATATTATAGTTCATCACGAAGCTTTTGTAGCTTGGTGGCAGTGGTTGAAGAACTTTGTCAATGACACAATCAACAGGAAGATTAACCCCCAGTTGAGTCAAGTGATTATGATACCCAGACATTTTGAGTATATGTTCACTGACAGAACTATTCTCCTCCATCTTGCAGCTATAGAACTTATTGGAGACTTCATATCTCTCAATCCGGGCATTTGCTTGAAATATTAACTTCAACTCCTGGAACATCTCATATGCTCCATGACGTTCAAAACGTCGTTGAAGACCCGGTTCTAAGCCGTAAAGCATGGCACACTGAACTATCGAGTAGTCATCAGCTTTGATCTGCCAGACGTTCATAACATCCGGTGTCGCTCCTGAAGCAGGCTTGGCACTTAGCGGTGCTTCCAGGACGTAATTCTTCTGTGCAGCAATGAGGATAATCCTCAAGTTACGGACCCAGTCCGTGTAATTGCTACCATCATCTTTCAACTTTGCTTTCTCAAGGAACGGATTAAAATTCAACGGAACAACAGCACGAGCCATCTATCTACAATCAAACATAGACAAGCAAGATACTATCAGGTACTAAGGTGATGATAAATTTAAGTTCAATTAATCATATTACTTAAGAACTCCCACTTAGAAAGATATCCCTCTAATCCTCTAAGTGATCACGTGATCCAAATCAACAAACCATGTCCGATCATCACGTGAGATGGAGTAGTATCAATGGTGAACATCAATATGTTGATCATATCTACTATACGATTCACGCTCGACCTTTCGGTCTCCGTGTTCCGAGGCCATATCTGTTATATGCTAGGCTCATCAAGTTAAACCTGAGTATTCCGCGTGTGCAACTATTTTGCACCCGTTGTATTTGAACGTAGAGCCTATCACACCCGATCATCACGTGGTGTCTCAGCACGAAGAACTTTCGCAACGGTGCATACTCAGGGAGAACACTTATACTTTGATAATTTAGTGGGGGATCATCTTATAATGCTACCGTCAATCAAAGCAAGATAAGATGCATAAAAGATAAAGATCATATGCAATCAATATAAGTGAGATGATATGGCCATCATTATCTTGTGCTTGTGATCTCCATCTCCGAAGCACCTTCATGATCACCATCGTCACCGGCACTACACCTTGATCACCATCGTAGCATCTTTGTCGTCTCGCCAATCTTATGCTTCCACGACTATCGCTACCGCTTAGTGATAAAGTAAAGCATTACAGCTCAATTGCATTGCATACAATAAAGCGACAACCATATGGCTCCTGCCAGTTGCTGATAACTCGGTTACAAAACATGATCATACTCATATAATAAAATTTAGCATCATGTCTTGACCATATCACATCACAACATGCCCTGCAAAAACAAGTTAGACATCCTCTACTTTGTTGTTGCAAGTTTTACGTGGCTGCTACGGGCTTAGCAAGAACCGTTCTTACCTACGCATCCTCTACTTTGTCAAGTTGGTGCTGTTTTAACCTTCGCAAGGACCGGGCATAGCCACACTTGGTTCAACTAAAGTTGGAGAAACTGACACCCGCCAGCCACCTGTGTGCAAAGCACGTCGGTAGAACCAGTCTTGCGTAAGGGTACGTGTAATGTCGGTCCGGGCCGCTTCATCCAACAATACTGCCGAACCAAAGTATGACATGCTGGTAAGGAGTATGACTTATATCGCCCACAACTCACCTGTGTTCTACTCGTGCACAACATCAACACATAAAACCTAGGCTCGGATGCCACTGTTGGGGAACATAGTAATTTCAAAAAAAATCCTACGCACACGCAAGATCATGGTGATGTATAGCAACGAGAGGGGAGAGTGTTGTCTACGTACCCTCGTAGACCGACAACGGAAGTGTTGACACAACGTAGAGGAAGTAGTCGTACGTCTTCCCGATCCGACCGATCCAAGTACCGAACATACGGCACCTCCAAGTTCTACACACATTCAACTCGGTGACGTCCCTCGAGTTCCGATCCAGCAAAACGTTGAGAGAGAGTTTCGTCAGCACGACGGCGTGATGACGGTGATGATGTTCTACCGACGCAGGGCTTCGCCTAAGCACCGCTACGATATGACCGAGGTGGAATATGGTGGAAGGGGGCACCGCACACGGCTAAGGAACAATCACGAGGATCAACTTGTGTCTCATGGGGTGCCCCCTTCCCTCAGTATATAAAGGAGGGAGAGGGGGAGGTGCGGCCGACCCTATGGGTGCGCCTGGAGGAGTCCTACTCCAACCAGGAGTAGGACTCCCCCCTATTGCCTTGTTGGAAAAGGAAGGAGGAAGGGAGAAAGAGGAAAGGGGGCTGCCGCCCCCCTTCCTTGTCCTATTCGGACTAGGGGGGGAGGGGGCCCGCAGCCTGCCCTGGCTGGCCCTCCTCTTCTCCCTTATGGCCCATGTAGGCCCAATAACCCCGGGGGGGGGGGGGGGGGTTCCGGTAACCCCCCGGTACTCTGGTAAAATCCCGATTGCACCCTGAACATTTCCGATATCCAAATATAGGCTTCCAATATATCAATCTTTATGTCTCGACCATTTCGAGACTCCTCGTCATGTCCGTGATCACATCCGGCACTCCGAACAACCTTCAGTACATCAAAACACAAAAACCCTAATTACGATCGTCACCGAACTTTAAGCGTGTGGACCCTATGGGTTCGAGAACTATGTAGACATGACCAAGACACGTCTCCAGTCAATAACCAATAGCGGAACCTGGATGCTCATATTGGCTCCTACATATTCTACGAAGATCTTTATCGGTCAGACCGCATAACAACATACGTTGTTCCCTTTGTCATCGGTATGTTACTTGCCCGAGATTCGATCGTCGGTATCTCAATACCTAGTTCAATCTCGTTACCGGCAAGTTTCTTTACTCGTTCCATAATACATCATCCTGCAACTAACTTATTAGTTGCAATGCTTGCAAGGCTTGAGTGATGTGCATTACCGAGAGGGCCCAGAGATACCTCTCCGACAATCAGAGTGACAAATCCTAATCTCAAATACGCCAACCCAACAAGTACCTTTGGAGACACCTGTAGAGCACCTTTATAATCACCCAGTTACGTTGTGACGTTTGGTAGTACACAAAGTGTTCCTCTGGTAAACGGGAGTTGCATAATCTCATAGTCATAGGAACATGTATAAGTCATGAAGAAAGCAATAGCAACAAACTAAACGATCAAGTGCTAAGCTAACGGAATGGGTCAAGTCAATCACATCATTCTCCTAATGATGTGATCCTGTTAATCAAATGACAACTCATGTCTATGGTTAGGAAACATAACCATCTTTGATTAATGAGCTAGTCAAGTAGAGGCATACTAGTGACTCTCTGTTTTTGTCTATGTATTCACACATGTATTTTGTTTCCGGTTAATACATTTCTAGCATGAATAATAAACATTTATCATGATATAAGGAAATAAATAAAAACTTTATTATTGCCTCTAGGGCATATTTCCTTCACCTACTATATACTATACTACTAGTATATCGAGGATTCGAGGTGCTGGTTACGTACAACGAACACATTAACATACGGCTACAGTAGAAACACCTGCCCGACGCGCGAAGCTAGGTCAAATAGTGTACTACTATTGTTGATTGGCCTCATCCGATAACCTGTTGCAATGCACGTACAATTATGTATTCGGAAAATATTTTTTTGCCTCGTCGCACCACTCACTCAGAGAAGCAACTCGAAAGCCATTCATAAATTTAGTAAGTTTATCACATGCATATCATTTTATTACATAGTACAACAGGTCATCAACCCACATCGACAACGAGGATACATTATAAATACTAAAGTTTTCACCACACAACAAATAACAAGCCATGAAATGAACTTCAACTCAACCATTCCGCGGTGTTGGAAACGCTTGCTTTGAACCACAAGTGATTCTCTGGGACGGGCCATCCGTTGTCGATCTGGAGACCAACTCAGGACTGATCATCCAGGCTGAAGCGGCCTACTATATCAGTACCAAGGTAGGGAACCACCCAAATTTCTGAGGTATAGACACAGTTGCTTCTCATAAATGTGTCAACAGCAGTTGGATCGCCTTTCACCATCATCGGATAGTTTTGTCCAAGGAAGAGCGAGTTTTCTCCAAGACTATCAATTCTGTGCCAGGGAGAACGAGTTGGCGCTAGCACCCTAGTATCCATCCCGAATACCATGCAACGGGTGTTGCAATAGGTCCGGAGAGTGCGACCATGGGAGACTACACCTGCTTCCTTAGCAGTAATATCATCAGTGGGCTGTATACACACAAGAAGAGGTGATCCATCGGAATTAGTTCCCAGGCGCCACAGAGTATATCGGCGCTGCTCGTCCTCATGCTCATGATCATCACCATCGTCATCTCCCCCTTGGTTATAAAAATCTTCAAGTATAGGTGGTGGGATGTTCACAGGACCTTGGAAACACAAGAAGAAGGTTAATTAGTAAAGGGAAACTTGCTAACCCGCATGCATGTGGATGAAACAATTATAATTACGATGGAAGAAAAATGTACCGAAACAATGAGGATGCCATGCAAAAACAGTGCCACGAGTGGTGGCAGCAAACACAAGGCCCTCGTATTCAATTGCATCACAGTAGTCATCCATTTACAGAAACTGATTTTTGAGCAATATCCATCGAGTGAAACCATCAAGGACGGCAACAAGCTTGTCGAATATAGCAACAACATCATAGTTTTTGTAATTCCAAGAGCGGTTCGGAACTCGACAAATTGCTATCTTCCGTAGACGACAGTCACCATGATCATATTTGAACGTGCGTACATTACCGGTGTGCTCAACCTCTGGGCAGTGTGCTGAGATTTTTGGAAGTGGAACCCGGTGACGAGTGTACACATTCACAAGTTCCCACTCGCAGTTAGACCCAATGTAAACAACCCAATTTACATTTGCGCCTGCCCAAGCCTTTCCCTCAAGCGATGGCATCTTAACATCACACGTATCATTATCAAGCGGCATCAACTTGCACAGGGCGAGGACTCCGTCGTGCCGGTGCCAGTCATCAGGGTCACGGCGAAGAAGATAGGGGAGATCAAACCGCTCCTTGACCCTTGGGTTCCTTGCAATGATGTTATTAGTTGAGTCGACAATGGGCTAGAATGAACCTGCCATGCTAGCCGAGGTGATGACGTCGCACCGATCAATGAGTTCCTCCACCACGTCATCTTTCAGATCGGGGCAATAATAACGAGGTCGTTTCCGGCCTGTTCCCTCCGTGGAGAAGACGATCGAACAATGGCAGAAGAAAGGGCGAAGGGCTGAAGGAAAATGGAGGAGGGAGAGGTAGAGCGTGCGACAGCAGTTCCAAATCGAGAGGGAAAGGCGAAGAGTCGGTGGACGGTTGCGAGTTTGCCATGGTTCACGAATAGGCGCCCCGGCCTACACGTCCATTCGGAAATACTCCTACTACTCGCCGTCGTCTCACTGATATGTTGGAACGGGACCACATGTTAATGAAACATGGTGTGTAATTTCTCGTGCAAAATGCGATCTGGCCGCGTTGGCCCGAAGTGCCGTATTAGTTATCGACCTTTATTTTTTTAATGGCGTGCCGATCAGTTTTGAAGCACAACTAACTGGTACTGTACGCAGAGAAAATATAAACTACTCTACCACTAGTCCACCTCCAGTACTAGTAGTATAAAAAAGATATATATAGGCTGGAGCTTCAGTGCTTTCTTGCTAAGGGCTGCCCACTTGCTTCTCACACTACCACCCTCTCTCTCGATCAAAAAAAGACGGCCCCTCTCTCCCTCCTCACCGGTGGTCACAGATCCGTCGGGGAAGAAAAGGACATGCAGCGTTGACGCACTCGTCGTCGGCGAGCGAGGTCACGCACTCATGACAAGGCCGTCCTCTCAGACCTAGCGCCCGCGCGGGATGGCCTCCGTCCCCAAGCTCGCTGTCGTAGTGTGTGCGGAGGACGAAGACCACGAGCGAAGCCACTTCCCGCCGACCCTCAGGTATGCTACCTCTTTTCGAGCCATAACCTTGTTCTATTGTCCCATCTGCTATGTCGTTGCATGTGGATCTTTTTCCACTCCACCATCTTCCCAATTTGCTATCCTCTACTCTGCTGGCCACGCAGACGAAAACCATAATTTGCACTATTAAAGGAAACCCTACATCATGCAGACTAATCCATGTCTGGGTTGAATAAGGAAAGGAAGGGAGACTGTATTGTCCAAGAGAGTAGGCATCGAACCCGCATCTAGGTTGAAAAGGGGAAAATCAGTAGCTAAGGAACAAGTTTCGTGTCTCTTGATTGAAGAAGGGTTGAAAGGCATGACAACACAATAGAGAATGACCAGATCGATTGGTTTGTTGTCCTCGCATAGGAAAAAGGTGGCTAAAGAGAACAAAAATGGGACCGTAATCCACATATGCTGCCTGGATATTTGTTGCTCTGGGAAACCTTACCTCCCTCACCACTCTGCGTCCGTGGAGGTACATCGTACTGGTGCCTCCCATGCTCTTATTGCCACTTTTTTTGCTGTTAGTATAACGCCAGCAGTCAAGTCAAGCAATGCTACTACTAAAGTGATGCCACATTTAACTAATGCCGCTCTTAGTCTAATGCCACCCATAAATTTAAGCAATGCCATTTAAAGTCACTGGATTATTTCAGGGTTAGCTGTTGATTGTGGATGTATTAAAGATTTTTCAGCTATAAGGCATTCTAATGCTGTTGCACAACTTGTATACGAACGATGAAACTTGTTACTCCCATCAGATTTTTGCACTGTTAATGCTTATAGATTACATACCTCACTTTCATGAGATAAGTTAATTTTTTGTACAGTGTCACCAAAATGCCAAGGCGCTGATGTCATTTTATTTTGGTTAAACTGCACAGACAATTATGAAGACAAGAGGAAAGGTCAAGAGTGGGCACCTCCTCCTCCGGCTGTTCTCTTGAGGAGGTCTGTATGTTTGTCTCTAATGCCTGTCGACTACATACCTGACATCATGATGTAATGTTAAGTCATTTCCTTTTGTACAGTGTCACTGAATTGTCAAGGCGGTGATGGCATTTTATTTTAGTAGAACTGCACAAAATTTGCTTAAAAGAAGAGGAAAGGTCAGGAATGGCTCACTTTTCCAGAAAAAACTATGTATGCCTTCCTCACATCAGCCGCTGTTGCTTTATTTATTCCTTCAAATAGGTGGTTAGAAACAGTCTTACTACCTTTTCCCATTAAGAAATTGGAATGCTTATATTTGTGAGTCTATGCTTTAACTAGTGCCACTTTTAGAGTAATCACACTTTCAATATCTATGCAAACAGGGATGCTCGATTTTAGTGGAACTGCACAAAAAGTCCAACTGGTTCAACATTAGGAGCATATTTTTTCCCAACCTTTATATCCAATTGGTGGCACTATGAGCTGTTCATTACGAAGGTACATGGTTTGCTACTATCTTGCTACTCTTTTTGTACTGTCATTAGATAGTAATACTAGTGGTTTGCATGTGAATTTATTGCAGGGTGGACCTACATTGGAGGTGCAGGACAGGATTCAATGATTGGATGCTCAGTTTCGGTTGTATCGATTTCACCTCTTCCATCACTGCGAACATGGATATCCTTGGTCTGATGAAGAATAGGCGCTATATTTCTGCTCTGAACCAGCAAATCAATTCAGTATGAAATTGTCCAGGGCAAAACATAACTGTATCAGATTGTCCAGTGCAGAACATGACAGATGCTAAGCGGAAGAGACATGTTTAAACCGAAAATACAAGGTGTGGTATATGTTTACTAGCTGCTTGATATTTGTGCAGACAGAGATGTCTGCCCGTTGCTATTTGGCAAACCAACAAAGTGCCTGCAATTTTGGTTGAACTAGACAAGAGAATAGTATAGTCACTGCATGCAGTGCCATTTGAAAATAGACACAGAAAGATTGGATAGTCACTTCATGGACTGCAGAAAAGTAGTACTGTACTATTTATTGGCCAACACTAGGTGCTTCATTGCTTTGGTCTGATTATACAATGGACATCATTTTGCCTAAGTTAAAGTTTGTATTCCGAAAATAGTCTCGTAGTGTGATCCAGGGAAGACCAAATCATATTGCAGTGCATGTTCTTCCATCATGTCTGGTTCATTCTCATGGTTCCAGCTGTTGGTGAAACCACTTATGTTTGCAAGAGGAATTGTAGACTTCACAAAAAAATTTGTCTTTCAGTCTGTACTGAATGTTGGCCAATAGAAGCATCCATGTTAGTAGGAAGAACAGATGTTTTTTCTAGATCTTTGCTTTTGGAGCTACATATTTGTATATGATCCTTGAGTCATTGATATGCATTAACATGTTGATCTTATGTATGGGAATCGTACTAGTTAGTTTTAGTTGCGACGCAAGATCCAAAGTGGCTGATCTTTGCTTTTGGAGCTACATATTTGTATATGATCTGTGAATCATTGAGATGCATTAACATTTACTTATTTCTGTTCGCTCAGTGTTTACAAGTTACTGATCGATCACTAGCTAGCCTACAAATGCGCTCCTGGCAGTTTTATTTGCGACGCAAGATGCGAAGTGGCAGTTTTTTGAATAAAAATGCCTACCTCTGAAGAAACTGACAAGCTCGTACGCAAGCAAGTGCCTCCTATCGCACCTCTAGCAAGTCTGAGGTGTGGCGGAGGACGCCGGTGCCGGCGTTTAGCATGGAAAACAGATGCCGGCCGGCACCGTCTAGTTAGCTAAGAGTAAGTTAGTACTTGTTCGTTACTAGAGTGTTAGTGGGAGTAGATAGTTAACTTGGCTATGATGATTGTGAACGTGGAAGTTCAGTACTCTATATGTGGATGAGACTTGTTACTTTGGTCTGAATGTTGAATGTTGAACTTTCTGTTTGAACGTATGGAATGGGCTGTAATTTTTTTAAAATGGGTTGTATTTGTCCTCCACGGTTTAGAGGCTGACTTGTGGGCCTATCAAGTTGATGCGCACACAATCAGGAGATGATTGTACGTGGAGAGGATGACAGCAGGGACCCGCCAAGGTCATGGCAGTACGCAAGCAAGTGCCTCCTTATTTCAAGCCAATAAAAGATGGCTCTTCCTAGTGGATTTCTGACATCTGGGTCCCATGCCATTGTCAACGTAGTCAATAAACGAGAGAATTGCACAACAAGCGGCTGACACCAGGGACCCAGCAGCTCGCCCAATTATTTTTGTTTTGGGTTAATTTGATAAATGCCACTCCAAATCTGGTGTATCCGAGAAATGCCACTGCAATTTCCAAACTTTGAAAAATGCCATTTCATGCCATTTCTAGTGGCATTTTTCGAAGTCTGGAGTGACGTTTTTCAAAGTTTGCAAACTGCAGTGGCGTTTTTCAAAGTTTGCAAAAATTGCAGTGGCATTTTTCAAAGTTTGGAAATTGCAGTGGCATTTTTATGAATCGCCATAATTGGAGTGGCATTTATCTAATTTGTTTTTGAGACGGAAGCAGGGCGTCAACTGGGCTGTGCTCTGGCCTGTCTAGAAAGCCTTTTCTTTTATGTTTACCACAGACCAGCCCAGTAGTTTTTTTTCTTTATGAAAATGGCTAGCCCAGTTTTTTTTGATTTGTCAAGTAAGTCGCTTTATCAGGCCTGTTGGGATGCAAATCTTTCAAGACGAGGAGAGCTTCAGAAAATGGCCTATCAGTAATGAGAAATGGGCTGTACATTTTTAAAACACATCAAACCGGCAATTATTTTCAAATATATTTTTTTCATTTCGAGATTTTAAATTGCATTGATTTTTATGTGTGGACAATTTATTGGATTTTATATTGATATACATTTATTTTTAGAATTAGTCTGAATGTGACTCGAAATTTCGGGATTAAAAACAGTTCAGACCGCACGGACATATGCAAAATTTCGTATAATTTTTTAACCGTGGCCACAATATGGGCTGTAATGCTAACATAAAGAATATGGGCTCCAAAAAAACCCATAAGAATTAGCAAATGGGCTGTAAATTATTTGAAATAATGGCAGATGGGCTGTATGCTGTTTTCCACAGATTTGAGGCTTTCCACAGATGGCCTGTATACTGTTGGATGTCCATCCAACGGCCGTCGTGCTTCTTCAATCTCTGCTCTTCCTGCTCCAGCTGCTCAAACAAGCGCCGACGGGACTTCTTGCTCCCTCCTCCCCGCGGCCGGCTGTGCTGCCGCGCAGGCCTCACCGCCCCACCGTACTCCCATTGCTGGCCTAGCCATCCCTCTACTCACCCACACCTGCTGTTATTCTCCGGCGACGGCAGACTGTAAGTGCATCTAGTGCCACCCCTAGTTGGTTTTGGAGTATTAACGACAAACCTAGTTGAGCGACTAATGTGTTTGTGAGAATTGCAGGAAAACACAGGTAGAAGTCCCTCATTGATTCGGTTTTACTACCAGAGATGACCCCTAAAAATGTATGAAGACATTGAAGACAAAGGTGGTATATGAAGATATTCACATTGAAGACTATGACAAAAGAAGACACGTTATGAAGCCTATGGAGCTCGAAGACTTAGATCTTTCGTAGTTCTTTTTATTTTGTGTTGAGTCATAGGAACCACCGTACTGTTAAGTGGGGTCCAGGAGAACCAGTCAGAATGACTGAAGTGATGCCTAAATCAAAAACATATGTCTTCGAGTGAAGACAATGAGAGCGAATCTTGTCCAGAGCCGGACAAGTCAGCTTTGCTTGTAGCCCAAGTAAAGTTGCCATGAGAGTTTGAAATCTGACCGTTGAGACACGTGTCAGTTCCTTAGTGACCCAGGGTAATTTCGGACAAATCAGGTCGGGTTGCCAAGTGGCTATAAATAGCCCACCCCCACAACCATAAACGGTTGGCTGCTCAGATTTCAGTGCACGGCTTTTGTCGTTTGAGAGCAACCCACCTCGAAGCCTTTGAGAGAAAAATTCCTAGTGAGGAGAAAAGCCCTAACCACCCAAAGCTAGAGTAAATTGGGCATCACTTAAGTCTTCATGTCTGTGTGATCTGAAGACTTATTACACTTGAGGACTGTGAATCCTCCAGACGGTTAGGCGTCGCGTTCAGAGCATCCAAGAGACATTGTGGATTGCCAGTGAACGAAGTTTGTGAAGGTTTGGGAGTCTACCTTGAAGACTTACCAGAGTGATTGGGCGAGGACTAAGTGACCTTAGCTCAAGGAGAATACGGTGAGGACTTGGTGTCCTGAACTGTGTGTTCAGGACTGGGTGTCCGGGACTGTGTGTCCTAAAGTTTAAATACCTAGCCGCTCCAACCAGACGTACAATTGTCACAGCAACTGGAACTGGTCCAACATATCATTGTCTTCAACGAGTCACTGGTTTTATCTTCACTTACTTCTCTTACTGTTACTCATTGTGAAGCCATTGCATGCTTGCTTTATCTTTTGTCTTCACAACGTGAAAGTATGATCTGTCTTCATAACTTCTTCCTACCTGATCCTTATTACACTGAAGCTGTTTGTCATTGTGCTTTCACTCTATTGAATACATGACCATGGCTGGCCTAGTGTAATCTAACTTCCGCTGCATAGTAATAGGCATACTCTTCGCTGTTTGTCTTCATAACTCTCATGTTTTGAAGACTTTCATAAAAATCGCCTATTCACCCCCCCTCTAGTCGATATAACGCACTTTCACAGACGAACCAGTAAACCCTCGTACAGTCGTACTCCCCTCCGCGTGGGAAACAAAAACAACGGCCGAGTCTTCCCTGCCTCCGTGTCATTCCCTTCCTAGGCCTCGCCGTCGTCCACCGCCCTGGTGCTCTCGGCGTGGCGTGGTCAGCGTGGTCAACGACTGACATGCATTTGAAGTGGACTGTACGTGGAGAGGCTGACAGCTGGGTCCACGGCCGCACGCAAGGAAATGCCTCCTTATTATGCGCAAAATAATGATTTCCTCCACCTGACATCTGGGACCCACCGAAACGGCCTCTGTATTTTGCGAAAAAAACGTTACTGCCGCTGACAGCTCGGACCCACCAGCTATATCTTCGCACGCAAGGAAGTGCCTCCTTATTACGCACAAAAAAAATGAATACTCCCCCTGCTAGCTGGGACCCAGTATAGTGGGCCTACTAAGCTGACGGGGATGAAGGGCTTTGTCAACTTAGTCAATATGCACGATTCTAGCTCGACTGACCGTACGATGTCCATCCAACGGCCGTAGTGCTTCTTCAACCTCTGGTCTTCTTGCTCCAACCGCCCAAACCAGCGCCGGTCGTGCCGCCTGCTCCTGCCTCCCGTGGCCGGCTGTGCTACCGCGGAGGCCTCACCGCCCCCATACTACTCCCACCGCTGGCTAGGCCATCCCTCCACTCCACTCACCCACACCCCCTATTATTCTGCAGCGACGGCAGCGCAGCCGAACCAGTGAACCCTCGTACTCCTCTCCGTGTGGGCATCCACTGTCGCGTCTTCCCCGGCTCCGTGTCGTCCCCTTCCTAGGCCTTGCCGTCGTCCACTGCCGTGGTGCTATCGGCGCGCCATGGTCAATGTGGTCAACGACCGAATTCCATCGGAAGAATACTGTACGTGGAGAGGCTGACAGTTGGGTCCACGGCAGCCGCAAGGAAGTGCCTCCTTATTATGCGGAAAATAATTATTCCTCCACCTGACAGCAGGGACCCATCGGATGGGCCACCAGTATTTTGCGAAAAAAATCGTTTCCCCCTGACTGTTGGGACCCATTGGACGGGCCACCGTATTTCATGAAAAAAAACGTTCCCCCCGCTGTTAGCTCAGACCCACCGGAAGTGCCTCCTTATTACGCAGAAAAAAATGAATACTCCCCCGGCTAGCTGGGACCCACCTTGCTGGGAGGCTGACTTGTGGGCCTACTAATTTGACGGGGACAGAGGGCTTTGTCAACTTAGTCAATATGCATGATTCTAGCTCCAGTTACCGTATGATGTCCATCCAACGGCCGTATTGCTTCTTCAACCTCTGGTCTTCTTGCTCCAGCCGCCCAAAGCAGCACCGGTCGTGCCGCCTGCTCCTGCCTCCCGTGGCCGGCTGTGCTGCCGCGGAGGCCTCACCGCCCCCTACTATTCCCACTGCTGGCTAGGCCCTGCGGCGACGGCAGCCTCACACCGCAGCCGAACGAGTGAACCCTCATACTCCTCTCCACGTGGGCATCCACTGCCGCATCTTCACCGGCTCCGCGTCGTCCCCTTCCTAGGTCTCGCCGTCGTCCACCGCCCGGGTGCTCTCGGCGCGGCGTGGTCAACATGGTCAAGGAACGACTTCCATCGGACGTGGACTGTACGTGGAGAGGCTGACAGCTGGGTCCATGGCGGCAGCAAGGAAGTGCCTCCTTATTACGCGGAAAATAATGATTCCTCCACCTGACAGCAGGTACCCACCGGACGGGCCACCGTATTTCGTGAAAAAACGTTTCCCCCCTGACTGCTCGGACTCACCAGCTACACCTTCGCACGCAAGGAAGTGCCTGACAGTCGGGACCCACCTGGTCGAAGCATACGTAGCGTTGTCATTCTGGTCGCGAACGCGTACATACATATATACTGGTGGATGTAGAGGCGCGCACGTGTCGTAGTAGAGGCGCACACGTAGCATGTACAAGTACGTACAGCAGCCAGGGTGCAAGAAAGAAAATACGGCCACGTATGTGTACATACGGGCGGGGTCTCGAACGCCTACTCGCGCATACGTACGGCGAGGGCTCGTGTACATGGCTGGGTCGGAACGGATAAATAGCGTCGTCGTCGTGTTCATGGGTCGGAACAGAATGCGTGGTCGTGTTCATCAGGAGGGCTTGGGCGGAAGAGGCGATGGAAACGAGGCCTGGCATACCGCACAACGGAGGAAACGGACCTCCTACGGTCGAAACAGGGGTCCTGTTGATCGGGAGGGGTGTGGTGTACCGCAAAACAGAGGAAACGGACCTCCTACGGTCGAAACAGGGGTCCTGTTGATCGGGAGGGGTGTGGCGTACCGCAAAACGGAGGAAACGGACCTCCTACGGTCGAAACGGGGGTCCTGTTGATCGGGAGGGGTGTGGCGTACCGCAAAACGGAGTAAACGGACTTGTGTTGGAGCGCTATTATCGAAATGGGGGTCCTGTTCATCGGGAGGGGTGTGGCGTACCGCAAAACGGGACTCCACGGGATACTGTTCATCTCCACCGTCGACCCCCTCTAGCCTCCACGAGCTACTGTTCATCCACCGTCGACCTCCTCCAGCCTCCACGGGCTCCTGTTCATCCATCCTCCACCGCGCGCTACTCCACCGGCTACTGTTCAACCACCCCTCCACCGTCTACTGTTCATCCAGCCCTCCACACCACGGGGTCCTGTTCAACCACCCCTCCACGGGCACCCCTCCACCGTCTACTGTTCATCCTGCCCTCCACACCACGGGGTCCTGTTCATCCACCCCTCCACGGGCACCCCTCCACCGTCTACTGTTCATCCAGCCCTCCACCACACCACGGGGTCCTGTTCATCTAGAGGCAATGCCACCGCTCACTGTTCATCCAACCCCCCCGCAACGCTCACTATTCATCCCATCGATCGGCTTCAGTTAGCAGCAGTAGCCAAGGAATCGCTCGATCGGGTTCAGTTAACAGCCATCGATCGATCACTCAGGTTCAGTAACGCGTAGCCTGCAATGCAATCGCTCGGGTTCAGTTAGAGCCCAACGCCTCGCTCGGGTTCAGTTAGAGCCAACGCCTCGCACACACGCGTGTACGTGTACGAGAGAAACGCGCATCGCTCGGCCCCCGACCTCCCACCGTAACCGGGAACTCCCCGAAATTTTCCTCCCCCTCGCCTCTACCATGGTTTTTTCCGTCATGGACGGCCCAAAGAATGTCATGCAGCTGCGTCTCCGGCCCGCCCAGGATGAAAAGCCCATTTTCTTTCATGATTTTTTGTCATAGAAGTAGGAGCCCACCACATCTATGATGATACCGGGTTTTGTCACAATTATCATCATAGAAGTGTCATATATATGATAGAAATTTTTTTCGTTCGGCCCAAAATGTCACGAATGTGTCTTTTTTTGTAGTGAAGACAACAACACTAACCTGAAGTTGTAAAGAAAGAGTATTTTCTGTTTGTTTTGATTTTGAAGTAACGATTGTAGCAAGTTGTCCTCAGTATCTTTGACTCAGTTTTGAACCGACCATTCATTTACGGTATTTGGGTTCATGAACCCAATGTCATAGATTTGTCCTTTTTTGCATTCGATGATATTCAATGTGCATAATATAGCGAGGATAATTATATATACATGCACTACTGGAGGATGTGATAACCCACAAGTATAGGGGATCGCAATAGTTTTTGAGGGTAGAGTATTCAACCCAAATTTATTGATTCGACACAAGGGGAGCCAAAGAATATTCTCAAGTATTAGCAGCTGAGTTGTCAATTCAACCACAACTGGAAACTTAATATCTGCAGCAAAGTGTTTAGTGGCAAAGTAATATGATAGTAGTGGTAATGGTAGCAAAAGCTAACGATAGCAAAAGTAATGTTTTTGGTATTTTGTAGTGATTGTAACAGTAGCAACGGAAAAGTAAATAAGCGAAGAACAATATATGGAAAGCTCGTAGGCAATGGATCGGTGATGGAGAATTATGCCGGATGCGGTTCATCATGTAACAATCATAACATAGGGTGACACAGAACTAGCTCCAATTCGTCAATGTAATGTAGGCATGTATTCCGAATATAGTCATACGTGCTTATGGAAAAGAACTTGCATGACATCTTTTGTCCTACCCTCCCGTGGCAGCGGGGTCCTAGCGGAAACTAAGGGATATTAAGCCCTCCTTTTAATAGAGTACGGACCAAAGCATTAACACATAGTGAATACATGAACTCCTCAAACTACGGTCATCACCGGTACGTATCCCGATTATTGTCACTTTGGGGTTAACGTATCATAACACATAATAGGTGACTATAGACTTGCAAGATAGGATCAAGAACTCTCATATATTGATGAAAACATAATAGGTTCAGATATGAAATCATGGCACTCGGGCCCTAGTGACAAGCATTAAGCATAGCAAAGTCATAGCAATATCAATCTCACAACATAGTGGATACTAGGGATCAAACCCTAACAAAACTAACTCGATTACATGATCGATCTCATCCAACCCATCACCGTCCAGCAAGCCTACGATGGAATTACTCACGCACGGCGGTGAGCATCATGAAATTGGTGATGGAGGATGGTTGATGACGACGATGGCGATGGATTCCCCTCTCTAGAGCCCCGAACGGACTCTAGATCAGCCCTCCTGAAAGGTTTTAGGGCTTGGCGGCGGCTCCGTATCGTAAAATGTGATGAATTCTTCTCTCTGATTTTTTTCTCCCCGAAAGCAAATATATAGAGTTGGAGTTGATGTCGGAGGGGCTCCATGGGGCTCACGAGGTAGGGGGCGCGCCCTAGGGGGGCAGGCGCGCCCCCACCCTCGTGGACAGGTGGTGGGCCCCCTGGTCTTCATCTTTTGCAAGGATTTTTTATTATTTCCTAATAGATGTTTCGTGAAGTTTCAGGTCATTCCGAGAACTTTTGTTTTTGCACATAAATAACACCATAGAAATTCTGCTGAAAACAGTGTTAGTCCGGGTTAGTTCCATTCAAATCATGCAAGTCAGAGTCCAAAACAAGGGCAAAATTGTTTGGAAAAGTAGATACGACGGAGACATATCAACTCCCCCAAGCTTAAACCTTTGCTTGTCCTCAAGCAATTCAGTTGACAAACTGAAAGTGATAAAGAAAAACTTTTACAAACTCTGTTTGCTCTTGTTGTTGTAAATATGTAAAGCCAGCATTCAAGTTTTCAACAAAGATTATGACTAACCACATTCACAATAACGCTTAGGTCTCAAGTTTATTCATATCAATGGCATAATCAACTAGCAAGCAATAATAATAAATCTCGGATGACAACACTTTCCAAAACAATCATAATATGATATAACAAGATGGTATCTCGCTAGCCCTTTCTGAGACCGCAAAACATAAATGCAGAGCACCTTTAAAGATCAAGGACTGACTAGACATTGTAATTCATGGTAAAAGAGATCCAGTCAAGTCATACTCAATGAAAACTAACAGTAATGAATGCAAATGACGGCGGTGCTCTTCAACTGGTGCTTTTTAATAAGAAGATGATGACTCAACATGAAAGTAAATAGATAGGCCTTTCGCAGAGGGGAGCAGGGATTTGTAGAGGTGCCAGAGCTCGGTTTTGAAATAGAGATGAATAATATTTTGAGCGGTATACTTTCATTGTCAACATAACAACCAAGATATGGCAATATCTTCCATGCTACACATATTATAGGCGGTTCCCAAACAGAATGGTAAAGTTTATACTCCCCCTCCACCAACAAGCATCAATCCATGGCTTGCTCGAAACAACGAGTGCCTCCAACTAACAAGAGTCCCAGGGAGAGTTTTTTTTGCAATTATTTTGATTTAGTTTGCATAAAGCATGGGACTGGGCATCCCGGTGACCAGCCACTTTCTCGTGAGTGAGGAGCGGAGTCCACTCCTCTTGAGAATAACCCGCCTAACATGGAAGATACAGACAGCCTAGTTGATACATGAGCTATTCGAGCATACAAAACAGAATATTTATTTGAAGGTTTAGAGTTTGGCACATACAAATTTACTTGGAACGGCAGGTAGATACCGTATATAGGTAGGTATGGTGGACTCATATGGAATAACTTTGGGGTTTATGGAGTTGGATGCACAAGCAGTATTCTCGCTTAGTACAGGTGAAGGCTAGCAAAAGACTGGGAAGCGACCAGCTAGAGAGCGACAACAGTCATGAACATGCATTAAAATTAATCAACACCGAATGCAAGCATGAGTAGGATATAATCCACCATGAACATAAATACCGTGAAGGCTATGTTGATTTTGTTTCAACTACATGCGTGAACATGCGCCAAGTCAAGTCACTTAAATCATTCAGAGGAGGATACCACCCTATCATACCACATCACAACCATTTTAATAGCATGTTGGCACGCAAGGTAAACCATTATAAGCTCCTAGCTAATCAAGCATGGCACAAGAAACTATGATCTATAGTTGTCATTGCAAACATGTTTATTCATAATAGGCTGAATCAGGAACGATAAACTAATCATATTTACAAAAACAAGGGCGGTCGAGTTCATACCAGCTTTTCTCATCTCAGTCAGTCCATTATATATCATCATAATTGCCTTTCACTTGCGCGACCGAATAGTGTGAATAATAATAATAGTGCACGTGCATTGGACTAAGCTGGAATCTACAAGCATTCAATAAACAGGAGAAGACAAGGCAATATGGGCTCTTTTGTCAGATCAACAATAATGCATATAAGAGCTACTTCAACAATTTAATCATGGTCTTCTCCCATCGACCCCCAAAGAAAAGAAAAGAAATAAAACTATTTACACGGGAAAGCTCCCAACAAGTAAAAGAAGAACAGGAAATCTTTTTGGGTTTTCGTTTTAATTACTACTACAAGCATGGAAAGTAAAACTAGCTAAAAGATACAACTAATTTTTTTGGTTTTTCTTAAGGTTTATTAAACACACAAGAAGAAAACATAAAAAGGAAAATAAACGAATCATGGATGATACAATGAAAAAGTATGAGCACCGACATCTAGCAATGAGTGTGTGAACATAAATGTAATGTCGGTGAGAAATATGTACTCCCCCAAGCTTAGGCTTTTGGCCTAAGATGGTCTATGGCCACGGTTGGCCTGGCTGATATCCATAGTAATAGTTGGGGTCGTACTGAGATGCAGCGGCTATCGCCTCCTGAGCTGCAGCGTGGCGACGAGCGGCCTCTGCCCTCCTCTCGTACTCATCTGCCTCCTCTCTGGTAATAACATATCTTCCTTTTGCCTGATAATCAAAGAAGGCAGGAGCAGGGAGAGTAATATGGACATCACGGCGTCTGTCAAATATTAAGCAATACTTGAGAGGTGATTCATTCCTCTCGACAAACTGGTGGTGAACCATAGCCTCATAATCCAAATAAGCAGGAGGCAACTCAATATCATCTTCGCGTATGGCTATACCAATAAAATTAGCTATGCGGGTTGCATAAATTCCACCAAAGAAATCTCCATTAAATCTATTAAGATGCAACCTACATGCAACAATGGCTCCCAAATTATAAGATTTATCTCCTAACACAGCACTCCTAAGAATGCTAAGGTCGGGGACACACATGTGACATGCCTCATCTTTACCATTAATGCATCTACCTATGAAGAGAGCAAAATAATGTATAGTAGGAAAGTGAATGCACCCTATAGTAGCTTGTGTTATATCTCTAGACTCCCCCACAGTTATACTAGCAAGAAAATCTCTAAATTCAGATTTGCGAGGTTCCCTGACACTACCCCATTGTGGAAGTTTGCAAGCAGTGGTAAAATCCTCTAAGTCCATAGTGTAAGAATTTTCATAAAGATCAAACAGGATAGTTGGAGAATTACGTGAAGATGAAAATTCAAACCACCTCACAAAGGAACTAATGAGATAGTGATACTGGCTGCACTTTTCTTCCTTGAAGCTCACAAGATCAGTGTTACGCAAATATGCGTTAAATTCTTACTTAATTCCCGCTCGATCCATAAGGTTTTCCGAAGGCCATTCACAAGCACGCACTGGAGCGTTTCTTGGTGGCTCATCATCAGCATCATGCATTGCAAGCCTGGGCTCTTGTTTCCTCGAAGAGCCCCCTTGGTACATTTTCCTAAACATATTTCTTCCTCTGAAAAATTTCTGAAATTTTAGTAACTTCAAAATAGAAGTGAACCAAACTCAATAATATTGATAGCAACTACTCCTACAAGTGCCTAGAGCCTATATCATGCATCAAAACTACTTTTGACCATATAAATTTGACATGCAAGCTCAAGAACAGGGTCACCTAAGCAGCCCAAATTTGCAATGAATAAAGCACTAGAACAAAAACTAATTGGACCAATGGAGGAGTCACATACCAAGGAACAATCCACCCAAGCAGTTTTGTGAGAGGTGCTTTGAGCAAGGAGATCGAAAATGACAGAAAAATGAGCTTGGACTCAGGTATGAACTGGATATTCGTGTTTGTGGGAGGAAGAAGGAGTGTGTGTGCAGGAATAAGTGGAGGAGGGCCATCGTGGCCCCACGAGGCAGGGGGGCGCGCCCAGGGGGGTAGGCGCGCCCCTGACCCTCGTGGGCAGGTGCCAGCTCCTCCTGCTGTGTTTTCAGTGCCAAATATTCTAGAAAAAAATTATATTTAAATTTCAGGGCATTTGGAGAACTTTTATTTTCGGGGTATTTTTATATTGCATGGATAATTCAGATAACAGGCAGAAAATACTATTTTTACTTTATTTAATATAAATAACAGAAAGTAAAAGGAGGGTACAGCAGGTTGTGCCTTCTAGTTTCATCCATCTCATGCTCATCAAAAGGTATCCACTAACAAGGTTGATCAAGTCTTGTTAACGAACTCATTCCGAATAACATGGAACCGGAGAAATTTCAAATAACACCATGTTACCTCAACGGGGATATGCACATCTCCAATAATAAGAATATCATATTTCTTCTTCACAGTAGGAAGAGGAAATTGAAAACCTCCAAATATAATCGATGGAATTTTTCCAATAGAGTTGATACTATGAACTTGAGGTTGTTTCCTCGGAAAGTGTACCATATGCTCATTACCATTAACATGAAAAGTGACATTGCCTTTAGTGCAATCAATAACAGCCCCTGCAGTATTCAAAAAGGGTCTTCCAAGAATGATGGACATACTATCGTCCTCGGGAATATCAAGAATAACAAAGTCCGTTAAAATAGTAACGTTTGCAACTACAACACGCACATCCTCACAAATACCGACATGTATAGCAGTTGATTTATCAACCATTTGCAAAGATATTTCAGTAGGTGTCAACTTATTCAAATCAAGTCTACGATATAAAGAGAGAGGCATAACACTAACACTGGCTCCAAGATCACATAAAGCAGTTTTAACATAGTTTCTTTTAATGGAGCATGGTATAGTAGGTACACTGGGATCTCCAAGTTTCTTTGGTATTCCACCTTTAAAAGTATAATTAGCAAGCATGGTGGAAATTTCAGCTTCCGGTATCTTTCTTATATTTGTAACAATATCTTGCATATACTTAGCATCAGGATTCATTTTGAGCATATCAGTTAATCGCATACGCAAAAAGATAGGTCTAATCATTTCAGCAAAGGGCTCAAAATCCTCATCATCCTTTTTCTTGGATGGTTTGGGAGGAAAAGGCATAGGTTTCTGAACCCATGGTTCTCTTTCTTTATCATTTTTCCTAGCAACAAAGTCTTTCTTATCATAACATTGATTCTTTGATTGTGGGTTATCAAGATCAACAACAGGTTCAATTTCTATATCATTATCATTACTAGGTTGAGCATCATCATGAACATTATCATTAACATTATCACTAGTTTCAAGTTCATTACCAGATTGTGTTTCAGCATCAGAAATAGAAATATCATTTGGATTCTTAGGTGTTTCAGCAATAGGTTCATTAGAAGCATGCAAAGTCCTATCATTATTCTTTTTCTTTCTTTTAGAAGGACTAGGTGCATCTATATTATTTCTCTGAGAATCTTGCTCAATTCTCTTACGGTGGCCTTCAGGATACAAAGGTTCCTGAGTCATTCTACCACTTCTAGTCATAACTCTAACATCATTATCATTATTCTTGCTATTCAATTCATTGAGCAAATCATTTTGAGCCTTAAGTACTTGTTCTACTTGAGTGGTAACCATAGAAGCATGTTTACTAATAAGTTTAAGTTCACCTTTTACATTAGCCATATAATCACCTAAGTGTTCAAGCATATTTGAATTGTATTTCCATTTTCTACCAAAATAATCATTAAAATCTTCTTGCTTAACCATAAATTTATCAAACTCATCTAAGCATGGGCTAGCAAACTTAGTAAATGTGATTTTAGCTTTATCATATCTATAGAGAGAATTTACCTTTACTACCTGTGTCGGGTTATCAGGACCATGTATTTCTTCAATAGGTGATGGATTAAGATCATGTGTTTCTTCAACACGCAGTAAATTAATACCATGTATTTCTTCAATAGGAGGTAAATTCTTAACATCTTCAGCTTTAATAACTTTTTCTTTCATAGATTTCTTTGCCTCTTGCATATCTTCAGAACTGAGAAACAGAATACCCCTCTTCTTTGGAGTTGGTTTAGGAATAGGCTTAGGAGCTGGCTCAGGAAGTGTCCAATTATTTTCATTTGTCAACATATTATTCAATAGAATTTCAGCTTCATCCGGTGTTCTTTCCCTGAAAACAGAACTAGCACAACTATCCAGGTAATCTTTGGAGGCATCGGTTAGTCCATGATAAAGGATATCAAGTATTTCATTTTTCTTAAGAGGATGATTAGGCAAAGCATTAAGTAACTTGAGAAGCCTCCCCCAAGCTTGTGGGAGACTCTCTTCTTTAATTTGCACAAAGTTATATATATATATATATCCCTTAAGGCAGCTTGTTTCTTATGAGCAGGGAAATATTTAGCAGAGAAGTAATAAATCATATCCTGGGTACTACGCACACAACCAGGATCAAGAGAATTAAACCATATCTTAGCATCACCCTTTAATGAGAACGGAAATATTTGAAGGATATAAAAGTAACGAGTTCTCTCATCATTAGTGAACAGGGTGGCTATATCATTTAATTTAGTAAGATGTGCCACAACAGTTTCAGATTCATAGCCATGAAAAGGATCAGATTCAACCAAAGTAATTATATCAGGATCAACAGAGAATTCATAATCCTTATAAGTAACACAGATAGGTGAAGTAGCAAAAGCAGGGTCAAGTTTCATTCTAGCATTAAGAGATTACTGCTTCCATTTAGCTAATAACCTCTTGAGTTCGTATCTATCTTTGCAAGCTAAAATAGCTAAAACAGCTTCTTTTTCAAAAACATAACTCTCGGGAATAACAGGTGAGTCTTCATCATCACTTTCATCAATATTATCAGATTCAATATTTTCATTCTCTCTAACCCTAGCGAGTTGTTCATCAAGAAATTCACCAAGTGGCACCATAGTATCAAGCATAGAAGTAGTTTCATCATAAGTATCATGCATAGCAGAAGTGGCATTATCAATAACATGCGACATATCAGAACGAATAGCAGAAGCAGGCTTAGGTGTCGCAAGCTTACTCAAAACAGAAAGTGAATCAAGTGCAGAGCTAGATGGCAGTTCCTTACCTCCCCTCGTAGTTGAGGGATAAATCTTGGTTCTTGGATCTTTCAAGTTCTTCATAATGATAAGCAGATATAAATCCCAAGTGACTCAAAGGATAGAGCTATGCTCCCCGGCAACGGCGCCAGAAAATAGTCTTGATAACCCACAAGTATAGGGGATCGCAACAGTTTTCGAGGGTAGAGTATTCAACCCAAATTTATTGATTCGACACAAGGGGAGCCAAAGAATATTCTCAAGTATTAGCAGCTGAGTTGTCAATTCAACCACACCTGGAAACTTAATATCTGCAGCAAAGTGTTTAGTAGCAAAGTAATATGATAGTAGTGGTAACGGTAGCAAAAAGTAACGATAGCAAAAGTAATGTTTTTGGTATTTTGTAGTGATTATAACAGTAGCAACGGAAAAGTAAATAAGCGAAGAACAATATATGGAAAGCTCGTAGGCAATGGATCGGTGATGGAGAATTATGCCGGATGCGGTTCATCATGTAACAATCATAACATAGGGTGACACAGAACTAGCTCCAATTCATCAATGTAATGTAGGCATGTATTCCGAATATAGTCATACGTGCTTATGGAAAATAACTTGCGTGACATCTTTTGTCCTACCCTCCCGTGGCAGCGGGGTCCTAGCGGAAACTAAGGGATATTAAGGCCTCCTTTTAATAGAGTACCGGACCAAAGCATTAACACATAGTGAATACATGAACTCCTCAAACTACCGTCATCACCGGTAAGTATCCCGATTATTGTCACTTCGGGGTTAACGGATCATAACATATAATAGGTGACTATAGACTTGCAAGATAGGATCAAGAACTCTCATATATTGATGAAAACATAATAGGTTTAGATCTGAAATCATGGCACTCGGGCCCTTGTGACAAGCATTAAGCATAGCAAAGTCATAGCAACATCAATCTCAGAACATAGTGGATCTAGGGATCAAACCCTAACAAAACTAACTCGAATTACATGATAGATCTCATCCAACCCATCACCTTCCAGCAGGCCTACGATGGAATTACTCACGCACGGCAGGTGAGCATCATGAAATTGGTGCTGGAGGATGGTTGATGATGACGATGGCGACGATTCCCCTCTCTGGAGCCCCGAACAGACTCCACATCAGCCCTCCCGAGAGGTTTTAGGGCTTGGCGGTGGCTCCGTATCGTAAAACGCAATCACTACAAGAAATATGTCAACTTATGACCTTCTGTCAGTGACCCTGGAAGAATTGGTCATAAATCTATGACCATTTTAGACCAATTGGTCAAAAGCTGTTCGGGGGCTCCAAACCCTAAACCATTGCGACCATTTTGGTCAGAAAGGTCATAATTTCCACACGAAATGGTCATAAAGCAGACAGCACTAGTCCGATGCCTTATTTCTAGCTGATCATGACCAATATAGACGGTCATAACCTTGTAAATTGTGGTGGGTTGCTATGACTAGGCGCCACCTCATCAGTTTTGCCTATGTGTCATGTCCATGTGGCAGTTTTTGCCCTAGGTTGTGAAGCAACCTATATTTCTGTCATTCCCAAAATTCCCAAAAAAATCTCATAAATTCTTTGGGTCATATCTTCATAAAATATGTAAAAGTCCTTCCTTTCCTAGTTCAAAACTAATTCAACAATATTCATTTTCCTATTCTGTTCACAACAACACTTTATGAAGGAAGTGCTATTTATATATTCTTGATTGACCTAGGAATTTTTGGGCACTCTTTTCTATCAAAATCATTACTGCATGACAAAATTCAGCTCCATTTGCCTAGCAAATCTTCCTCGGCAAACTTCCAAAGTTTTTGTCCACCTAGAAGCATTGTGAAGGAAGTACCTTTTTTATATCTCTAAATGACATGAAATTTATACAGTTCCTTCATATGCCCAAATTATCACCCTCCTCCAAATTGTAGCTCAGTCAAATCATCAATGTGAGCCCAGGTTCAATTTATATTTTATGGCCAAATTGGCACGTTGCAAAGCAAGTGTTATATAGACCCCTCCTATTACCCTCAAACTTTTCGGGCACGCTTCCATACCCAAATCATTGCCACATGATAATATTCAGCTCAATTTTCCTAGTAAATCTTTCTCAGGAAATTTCCAAAGTTTCTACCTCGAGAGAAGCTTTGTGAATTAAGTACTAGCTAGGCTTACCCAAATGATCTGAAAATTTACCAGCGCATGACCATACCTATGTAACTTACCTACACCAATTTTTAGATCATTTAATTCATCCAATCTCTCTCACTAGTTTTCCCAAGTTTTTGTCCATAGAAGAGCATTGTGAAGGAAGTACTACTTTGGCATGTCCAAATGGTATCAATTTTCTACAATGCTTTCTTATGCCCAAATAACCATCCTCCACTAAATTTTAGCTCAATCCATTCATTATTTTGAGCCCAGCTTCAACATTCATAATTTTTTCCAGTGTGGTACTTTGCAAAGCAAGTACCACCTAGGATCCTCCTTTTGAGCTAAAACTTTGTGAAGACATTCTCCTTAGTAGATGATCATTCTCAGCCAAAACTCACCCCCATTGGCCATGTGCATTTCCCGTACCGCTAATCAAACACTTGGCTACTTATTCATGTTTGAGCATCGATCGGTCTCCTTGTGAGAATCTTATGTTGTGATTTTCTTCCCATCACCTACCTGGGGAGTGCCCAACCCACTAGACATGCCTAGGATGCCCAGAACACATGGCAACGCCACGGTCACGCGGTGACCACGCGGCGGGCATGCGAGTTTATGTGCTCTAGAGTTGGGGGCCTCGACCACCGCCCAAACCTCGACGTATCGCCACCAAACCATGTATTTATGATTAAATAGGTACTTATGTAACTAGAAATGATTTTTGGACAAAATAAATAGAAAACTATGAGGCAGCTGCAGTTCAAATTTGACCCGCTTCCTACTGAATCGGCGGGAATTTGTCTTTTTCACCAGAGGTGGATCAAAACTTTTGACACCCAACCATTTTGTCAATTGTGCATTATATATGGCCTAGTATTTTATAAAATTGATTAGGTCCAATTTTGCAACAAATATATGGTAGGTCCTTCACAAAAAAACTCATTTTGGACACTCAGAAAAATGGAAAATGAATTTTTCGTGCAAAGAAAATGAAAACTTCCTTAGGCAACATTGTTTGGAATTCCAAGATGCACCCTTGTGCACAATATGAGATCATTTGAACAAACTATGCCATGAATGTGGCCATAAGATTGATCATTTGGATTGAAAGCCATGAATCTTCACGCATGATAGCTCATTTCTGAGAACACTTTTTTAAAATAATTGTCGTAGTACAAGTTTATTATTTTTCCTGGGAACTTGGCCATATATAATGACACAATGCGAAGGTTTCCCAATTTTTTGATTTTTTTGAACTTTTTATGCCCGTTTCAAAATGCGGTCAAAACGGTGGGAATGACCGTTCCTAGCTAGTAGTTGAATCTTGAATTTTTTTTGGTGTTTCTCTGATTAAATAGATACTTATGTACCTAGAAATGATTTTTGGAAAAAATAAAGAGCAAACTATGAGGTAGCTACAGTTCAAATTTGACCCGCTTCCTGCTGAATCGGCAGGAATTTGTCTTTTGCACGAGGTGGATCAAAACTTTTGACACCCAAACATTTGGTCAATTGTGAATTAAATATGTCCTAATATTTTATAAAATTTATTTGGTGCAATTTTGCAACAATTATTTGGGAGGTCCTTCACAAAAAATCCTCCTTTTGGGCACTCGAAAAATGGAAAATGGTTTTTTCGTCCAAAGAAAATGGAAACTTCCTTAGGCAACATTGTTTGCCATTCCAATATGCACCCTTGTGCACAATATGAGATCATTTGAACAAAGTATGCCATGAATTTGGCCATAAGTTTGATCATTTGGCTTGAAAGCCATTGATCTCCACACGTGATAGCTCGTTTCTGAGAACACTTTTTTAAAATAATTGACGTATTACAAGTTTGTTATTTTTCCTGGGAACTTGGCCACATATAATGACACAATGCGAAGGTTTTCCAATTTTTTGATTTTTTTTGAATTTTTTATGCCCGTTTCAAAATGCGATCAAAACGGTGGGAATGACTGTTCCTAGCTAGTGGTCGAATCTTGGAATTTTTTTGGTGTTTCTCTGATAAAATAGATACTTATGTACCTAGAAAAGATTTTTGGAAAAAATAAAGAGCAAACTACAAGGCAGCTACAATTCAAATTTGACCCGCTTCCAGCTGAATCGGCGGAAATTTGTCTTTTTCACCAGAGGTGGATCGAATCTTTTGACACCCAACCATTTGGTCAATTGTGCATTAAACATGGCCTAGTATTTTATAAAAATGATTTGGTCCATTTTTACAACAATTATTTGGTAGGTCCTTCACAAAAAAACCTCATTTCGGGCACTCGAAAAATTGGAAATGAATTTTCCGTGCAAAGAAAATGAAAACTTCCTTAGGCAACATTGTTTGTCATTCCAATATGCACCCTTGTGCACAATATGAAAGCATTTGAACAAACTATGCCATGAATGTGGCCATAAGATTGATTATTTGACTTGAAAGCCATGAATCTTCACACATGATAGCTCATTGCTGAGAAGATTTTTTTTAAAACAATTGCCGTATTACAAGTTTGTTATTTTTCCTGTGAACTTGGCCACATATAATGACACAATGCGAAGGTTTCCCAATTTTTTGATTTTTTTTGAATTTTTTATGCCCGTTTCAAAATGCGGTCAAAACAATGGGAATGACCGTTCCTAGCTAGTGGTTTAATCTTGGAATTTTTTTTTGATGTTTCTCTAATTAAATAGCTACTTTTATACCTAGAAATGATTTTTGGAAAAAATAAATAGAAAACTATGAGGCAGCTGCGGTTCAAATTTGACCCGCTTCCAGCTGAATCGGCGGAAATTTGTCTTTTTCCGGAGAGGTGGATCAAAACTTTTTACAACCAACCATTTGGTCAATTGTGCATTAAATATGGCCTAGTATTTTAGAAAATGGATTTGGTCCAATTTTGCAACAATTATTTGGTAGGTCCTTCACAAAAAAACTCATTTTGGGCACTTGGAAAATGGAAAATGATTTTTTCGTCCAAAGAAAATGAAAATTTCCTTAGGCAACATTGTTTGCCATTCCAATATGCACCCTTGTGCATAATATGAGATCATTTGAACAAACTATGCATCTTCATATATGATAACTCGGTTTTGAGAACACTTGGCTTAAAAGCCATTGATCTTCATACATGATAACTTGGTTCCGAGAACAGTTCTTAAGACATTTACTGTAGTCAATGTTTATTATTTTTCGTGTAAACTAGGTCAGATATAATCCCACATTGCGAAAGTTTTTTTGTTTTTTTGAATTTCTTTCAAAATGTTGTCAAAACGGCGGGTATGACTACGAGTCTTCGGTCACCGGGAAGGTGACGACGACGAACTCCTTGCTCGCGACCACCTCCTCGATGCCCTGCTCTTCTATGTGCTGAGGTCCTTGCTGGCAGCCTTGCCGGATAAAAATCCAGAGCTTCTTTATTTAGTATTGCCGCCCCCGCCCCTGATCACCACCTAAAGTTAAAATGATCCACACACGCGGGATCCGACGACCCTCCTCACCGCCGATGACCAAGAGGTCACCGGCGGAGGGGAACCACCGAAAGACGGCGCCAAAAGAGTCGGTTCTCTTAGCCAAAGAGATCTGCACTTTATTTTCAGCCGGTTACGACCTACTTAGATGGTCATGGACGTCGCACACATGTACTCTATTTCGATTGGTTCAGAGGCATGTCACGCGGATCATGGATCGAGCACCGTCCGATCCACCCGGATCCAACGGCAGCGCTCCCTCCTCACCTTCTCACCCCACCTAGCCCAACAACCCACAGGCCACAGCCCGCACTCCTCCCTCGTCCCCCGCGAACCCTAGCGCTCCCCGATCCCTCCCACCCCCTCCCCTCGCCGCCACCCACCCCTCCCCTCGCTCTCCTCCCTCCCTCCCTCCCTCCCCTCCGGCAAGATCCAGCGCGCTCCAAGATCCCCATGCTCTACTCCTTCCTCCCTTCCCTCCGGCAAGATCCAGCGCGCGGCCTCCCTCTCCTCGATCCAGATCGAGGCAGATGCTCCCCATATCCGTCTCGATCCACCTCCCCCTCGACTCTAGCCGCCTCCCTCGGCGCCACCCTCCCCGCCACTGCCGCCGCATCCGCCAAGCCCAAGCCCACGCCTAAGGTGCCGATCCAACGTCCCTTCTCCTCCCCCGGCACCGATCCTCAAATTACTTGCTTGTATGATCCACTTTTTTGGGTTGGATTTGCACCGGTAGGCGAGGTCCATGGACGACATCGACGACGACGACGAGGAGGAGGAGGAGGACGACCAGGACATGCGCGACTCCACCCCCGAGCCCGACGAGCTGGACGAGGAGATCATTGAGTCCGACCTCGAGCTCGACAACGATGGCGTCGTCCATCCCGACCACGACGACGCGCCACAGAAGGTCCTTCCCCTGCTCACCCCCATCTCTGTTACCTTGTTTCCATCACTGCTCCGCTCTGCTCTGCTAGTGTAGATCCGCAGCCAAACTCCCATCGTAGCAAGCGGCCCCGTCGCGGGATCATAGTGGCCTGACCAGACGCGGGATCACTACACATGATGCTCTTTTCTTTTTTCCTTTATTAGTTCCTCAAGCTTAACTGCCCTGTTCCTGTTCTAGGAGTAGTCTTAGTTGATGCTCAGAATTTAGTTGATGCTCAAAATTCTTCACAGTACTATATGCGCGCGCATGCGCCTCTCACTTTGACCGGCGCGCCAGGGCATGGCGCCGCTGCATGGCATGGCAGCATGGCTGTTTTTGTTTCTTTGCATTTGTAGTACCATGACCACAACAATGGCCCATTTATTACGTTGGCCAGTACCCAGTAGGTAGTAGAATATGAGCCTGTTGGTTGCGTATATATATAAAGCAGCTTGCGCTCGTCAAGATTTGCACTTGTTTTTTACACTCCTATAACCTATTGCATGAGGGGTAGTTTTATATGCAAGTGGGAACTGCACCGCATGCTAGTTATCAATAAAATGTTGAGATGCAAGTGCGTCAAGATCGTGTGGCTGATGGCGAGATCCACCACACATATGTATGATGTATTATCGTTTGTTGCCTGACATGACAATGACAATGACGTTGTATTGGAATGGATGCAGGTGGGTTGCCGAGGAGGACCACATCGTCAACTTCCCCACCGTGCGCCTCAAGGGAGGCATGCCCATCAGGGTCACCGCCAAAGACTAGCTGTCTGTCAATCGGACCACCGTCCTTGATCAACTCCCCACGGCAGTCAAGCCATCCATGCATATATATGATGCTGCTGCTACAAGTATGGTATCTTCCATAGAAAGGTTGAAAGGATCCTTAAAACAGGCTAGCTAGGCAACATCCGATCTGAGAGTACATAGTTATGGGCATGCATGTATAAGTGCTGTAGGGAAGGGTTAATTAGCCATGGAGTAGTTGCCAGTAACCTCTTTTTGTTTATGGAGTGTAAACAAAATAAGAGCCCACATACACTTGCATCCTTTCTGAACACTCAGCCCGTCCTGTTTAGTCGAACGAAGAAAAAATGCAAGGACACCAAAAGGTGTGTAGATACACAGATAACAAATATGTGGTTCCATACTAGTTGGAACACTTTTCGCTTAAATGATGTGCATGACAGATTTATCCAGCCGCTGCACTTTACTGAACAGTTGTTTCCTAGACATGTTGGGTTTTTCAAACCTTCTCTTGGGAGTAATTATACATGTTAACTGCTGTCCTTTTGCAAGAAAAAGAAAAGCTGCTGTCCTGAATGAATGTAAAAATACTATAACAAGCCCTTCTTTGTTGCATTTAGGGGCATTGCAAGGCACTGCAATTACCTCGGAGATCTACTCTTGGCGCTGATTAGCTACAGAACAAGAAGGGCATGCTGTATTGTTATTGTAGACCGTGATGATCATGCAGAACTAAATGGCAAGTTCTTCTCTACATTGTTCTTTGATATCCAGTTTTGAATTGAAGTTGCATCGATCTATAGCTTTGACGCCGCGTTGTGATCTAATCTGGTGTGTGCAAGCGCTGCGGGCCAAGGACCTGAACGAGATGTTCCCGCTGGTGGACACAGAGGCGGCGCCCATGGAGGACGCCCCTCCACCACTGGTCCGACGCCATCCAGGTCTTCTTACCTTCAGTTTCTTCTTCTTCCCTTACCCTCCATTCCTTTGACTGAGATGTGATGTGATTTCCTACCATGAATGAGCAGTTGTCGCCGGATGGATGTAGGACGACCGACCATGGATGAGCAGCAGCAGCACCCCCATGGTGAGCCCCTCCACCCAATTGTTCCCCTCTGCTTTCTGTGATGCTAGAGTTTGGCCTCGGTTCCATGGCTGATTACTTGTTGTACGCCACGTCGAGGACCGAGTGTTTGAGCTGATTTGTGATGTTGGTGGTCATCTAGCTACTGATTTTCTGCTGCAAGTTAGAATGGCTACTGTTCTGTGCTGTAGAAGACTACTAAATTATCTAGTTTGCATCCCTTTGATGTCATGTATGCTACTGATTTGTTGCAGGTAATTAGAATGTTGTAGGTTCAGTACTAACATGGCATAATCCATTGGAATAAATTAGATGGGAATATATCTAGTTTGTTAGTATAAATCTAATTAGTATGTTTGCTGCCATTTTGTATAAATTAGATGGGAATAAATTAGATGGGCATAATCTATAACAAGCCCTAATTGAACGAATCAATCTGATTAGTATGTTTGCTGCCATTTTGTTAGTCTGCAGAAGCATATCTAGTTTGTTAGTCAGCCACTTTTTTGCTGGAACCATAAATCCTGATGCATGCTGATTATGGTCTGGTCTGTTAAATCTGTTCTACTGTTGCTAAAAATTTGACTGGATTCTGAATGTGTATCTGCTGTTGCCTGGATTCTGAATGAACATGTCAGTATACTATATACCCAAAAAAACATGCTTACAGTTCTTTTCATTTCTATGATCAATTTAGTTAGAGTTGCACATGTCAGTATACTATATACCAAAAAAATCCTAGCTAGTGAGAACATTTGTCACTCCATGAACACATGCTGGTTAGTGTTAGTCATACTATTTATCTACATGGCATTTGATGTCAATTCTTGCTTATAAGTTATTGGATCACTCCATGAACACATTCTTATTCTTATATTTTCACTCTTATACTTTGCACAGGTGAAGTGTGAATCCAAGGCCGAAGCTGTGAATCATATCAACAAAGAGGAGCATATTAAGTGTTGTAATTGTACGCATATCTGGGTTGTAGTACACTGAATTGTAATAGACTAATGTAGTCTTGTTTTGGACGAATTTCATTTGCTCTCTAGTCTGTTCAAAACAATGATTGTGTATGTGATTTGAATACCTGTGAAATGGAAACCTGACAAGAGGGTCCAAGTTATAATGGTTGTTTGACAAATTTCGAAATTTCTGACATGTGGGACATACTTTGAGATAAGCATGACATGTGGGGCTGGCTTACTAGTGGTACCCCAATGTATAATGGCTGAAACTAGAAAAATCAATGGACTAAAAAGGCTATGGCCCAAAAATAAAATGGCTTAAATGTTGGGCCTAGCCCATGTAGTTGACCAAAATTAATCAAGAAAAAATATATAAAAGGCCGAATTGTTGGGCTAGGCCCATGTAGAAAACCGAATTGGACCGGGCTGAATCTTGTGCCACATCAGCTTGCCACGCTGGATGCCTACGTTGCCTAGGGAGGTTGCTAGTGACCAAAACGCCACAGTAGACATATTTTGGTCATAAATGTCTTCGACCATTCCAGAAGAAAGGTCGCTATAGTCAGTTTATGACCGCCAGCTTTTGACCTTCTGTTTTTGGTCACAAAAAGGTCGCAAATGAAAAACCATGACCTTTCAGTGACCAATAGTGGTGGTCACAAGTTGACATATTTCTTGTAGTGAATGAATTATTCTCTCTGATTTTTTTCTCCCCGAAAGCAAATATATAGAGTTGGAGTTGAGGTCGGAGGAGCTCCAGGGGAACTGCGTTGTCCACTCTCAAATCGAATAGTACTTGCCGCCCCGCTAGTGATTCACATGGGTCATCCAAAAGAACCGTTTGTCTTCAAGAGATGCACAAATCCTGCTCTCACTTTGCATACGGGTGTTCTATCTGAAACCATCATGCTTGTTGTGAGAAGCATATACCCAAACCTGCCCCAAATGGGACAAAAACTTTACCACGGTATGTTGATGCCGCTCCATGATAGCATGCCAAGGTTCATGAATTTCATACGAGTTTTGGATTTACTAGAATTTAAAAACTAGGTATCTCAATGTTTGCGGCCGAGTGATGGTGGCACAATGCTTGACATTCATTCCCATTTCTGCAATTGGACCTAAGCATGCACCTGAGGACCAAACATTGGATTTTGAACCAATTTATATGCACCGGAGCATGTGCATGTAGTTCAAATTTCAATTATGCACATAAATTCATTGAAAACTCACTTAATGCATAAAAATGTCCAAACGAACCCCAAAAAATCACAAAATATAACACAACACTCATGTTGTTCTATGTTGACACGAGAAAAAACTTGAAAGCAACTAGAGGCAATGGATGTTGTTTCGCCCCCAAAGTTGGGGCGTTCCCTACCGAAACCATCATGCTTGTTGTGAGAAGCTCTAGTTTGTGAGAAGCATATACCCAAACCTGCCCGAAATGGGACAAAAACTTTACCACAACATGTTGATGCCGCTCCATGATAGCATGCCAAGTTTCATGAATTTCAGACGATTTTTGGATTTACTAGAATTTAAAAACCAGGTATCTCAATGTTTGCGGCCGAGTGACGGTGGTATGGTGCTTGACATTCATTCCCATTTCTTGCATGGGACCGAAGCATGCACCCAAGGACCAAAGATTTGATTTTTTAACCAATATTTATGCACCGGAGCATGTGCATGTTGTTCAAATTTGAATTATGCACATAAATGCATTGAAAACTCACCTAGTGCATAAAAATGTCCAAACGAACCCCGAAAAATAAAAAAATAACACAACACTCCTGTTGTTCTATGTTGACACGAGAAAAAATTTAAAGGCAATTAGAGGCAATGGATATCGTTTCACCCCCAAAGTTGGGGCGTTCCCTACCGAAACCATCATGCTTATTGTGAGAAGCTCTGGTTTGTGAGAAGCATATACCCAAACCTGCCCCAAATGGGACAAAAACTTTATCACGGCATGTTGATCCCGCTCCATCATAGCATGCCAAGTTTTATGAATTTCAGACGAGTTTTGGATTTACTAGAATTCAAAAACCAGGTATCTCAATGTTTGCGGCCGAGTGACGGTGGCACGGTGCTTGACATTCATTCCCATTTCTTGCATGGGACCTAAGCATGCACCCAAGGACCAAAGATTTGATTTTTCAACCAATTTGTATGCCCCGAAGCATGTTCATGTAGTTCAAATTTGAATTATGCACATAAATGCATTGAAAACTCACTTAATGCATAAAAATGTCCAAACAAACCCCAAAAAATCACAAAATATAACACAACACTCATGTTGTTCTATGTTGACACGAGAAAAAACTTGAAAGCAACTAGAGGCAATGGATGTTGTTTCGCCCCCAAAGTTGGGGCGTTCCCTACCGAAACCATCATGCTTGTTGTGAGAAGCTCTAGTTTGTGAGAAGCATATACCCAAACCTGCCCAAATGGGCCAAAAACTTTACCACGCCATGTTGATGCCGCTCCATGATAGCATGCCAAGGTTCATGAATTTCAGACGAGTTTTGGATTTACTAGAATTTAAAAACCAGGTATCTCAATGTTTGCGGCCGAGTGACGGTGGCACAATGCTTGACATTCATTCCCATTTCTGCAATTGGACCTAAGCATGCACCTGAGGACCAAAGATTTGATTTTCAACCAATTTATATGCACCGGAGCATGTGCATGTAGTTCAAATTTCAATTATGCACATAAATGCATTAAAAACTCAATTAATGCATAAAAATGTCCAAACGAACCCCAAAAAATCACAAAAAATAATACAACACTCCTGTTGTTCTATATTGACACGAGAAAAAATTTGAAAGCGATTAGAGGCAATGGATATCGTTTCGCCCCCAAAGTTGGGGCGTTCCCTACCGAAACCATCATGTTTGTTGTGAGAAGCTCTGGTTTGTGAGAAGCATATACCCAAACCTGCCCCAAATGGGACAAAAACTTTACCACGGCATGTTGATGCCGCTCCATGATAGCATGCCAAGTTTCATGAATTTCAGACGAGTTTTGGATTGACTAGAATATAAAAACCAGGTATCTCAATGTTTGCGGCCGAGTGACGGTGGCACGGTACTTGACATTCATTCCCATTTCTTGCATGGGACCAAAGCATGCACCCAAGGACCAAAGATTTGATTTTTCAACCAATTTCTATGCACCAGAGCATGTGCATGTAGTTCAAATTTGAATTATGCACATAAATGCATTAATAACCCACTTAATGCATAAAAGTGTCAAAACGAACCCTGAATAATTCCAATTCTTTTATGATCACTGCAGATAAAAGGACTAGCAATTCAAACATTGTCCATGGCCGCTATGACCCCATTATGTAATTCAAATCAAGACGAAGAGTCAAGTAGATCCCACACAGTTTATTATAACCAACCGTGTGAGATGCAGCACGAAATATCTTCGGACCGTGTCTGAATAAGGTGCCGTGTCTGATGACACTTTGCGCGCCAATTTTTTTGGCTAAAGCGATTCCAAATTTTCGGCTTCCACAGAAATATCTACCTCCCCACCCCCCTTACCAAAAGCCACATTTCCCCCCTTTCCGCCTTCCTTTACAAGTTGAAACCTTCACTCCTTGCTTGCAGCGCCGCCGCCTCCTCACCGGCGACCCTCCTTCACGCTGCTCGGCCTTGCCTACTCAGCCAGGTAATCCACACCCGACCCCCATCCTCCTCGTCCTTCCACAACCCATATGCCCCGACCGCCGGCGCGAGCGTGACACCTTCCACCCAAATCACCGAGCTCTCCACTAAATAAGCGCAGGCCTAAGCCATGGTGCACGCAGTATAGCCAAGACCTCAAGGAGCATTTGGTAGCGTAGAAGCAAATAACGGCTGCATGCGCGATGAGGTCGCGATGGATGCCATTCGTGCCGACCCCCTGATCTTGGAGGAGCACCTCGCTGTCGTGGCCACCGTTGACGCCTCGCGCGACGCCGCCGCGACGCGATTGGCTGCTTTAAATGATAGTTCATGGCGTTTTATCGAAGCCACCGTTGGTGCCTTCGACGAGGACTACGAGGTGTTTTCTCAGCGTGCATGTCCTTACCTCATCTCGAGAGCCAGCAGGTTGGTGCCCAGAGCGGCTCAAGCAACTCACCACTACAACGAGGGCACCCACGATGCGGAGGCCTCGCCCTCTTCCATGTCCAAGGAGCCAATCGTCATCGATATCTCCGACAATGCGGAGTAGCTTGTCTTATTAGCTCACTATAAGGACCCATGCTTAGTTTGCTAGCTACTGCATTTCCTTAACAAATTCTAGTGAATTGTGCTATCTACTTTCACCATGCAATCTTCTGCTATAGTGTATATGTTCTATATGTCTTGCAATGTGGTGTTCAATTATCTGCTTGGTTCAATTCTGCAAATGTGATGTTCAATTCTTCAGGGTGCAATATTTCCAAGCTGTTAAGTATGCTTGGTTTGGTTAACTGTCTGATCTTCTATTAGGAGTATGTTATATTGTTCAATTGGTGTTTTGTTAACTACTTGGTTCACTTGTTGTGGTGTTTAGTTAACTGCTTGGTTCAATTCTGCAATGCGATGTTCAATTGTTGTGGCTGCATTCTCTTATTGCATACCATGCGAGGAATAAATCGAAATTGGCTGTACTGAAAACATGAGAAACAAATACAATTGCTATATTTCCAAGTTGTTAAGCATGCTTGGTTTGGTTAACTATCTGATCTTCTATTAGGAGTATGTTATATTGTGCAATATGGTGCTCAGTTAACGTTTGGTTCATTTGTTGTGGTGTTTAGTTAACTGCTTGGTTCAATTCTGCAATGCGATGTTCAATTGTTGTGGCTGCATTCTCTTATTGTATACCATGTGAGGAATAAATCGAATTTGGCTGTACTAAATACATGAGAAACAAATACAATTGCTATATTTCCAAGTTGTTAAGCATGCTTGGTTTGGTTAAATGTTTGATCTTCTATTAGGAGTATGTTATATTATGCAATGTGGTGCTCAGTTAACGTTTGGTTCATTTGTTGTGGTGTTTAGTTAACTGCTTGGTTCAATTCTGCAATGCCATGTTCAATTGTTGTGGCTGCATTCTCTTATTGTATACCATGTGAGGAATAAATCGAATTTGACTGCACTTAATACATGAGAAACATATACAAGTGCTATATTTCTTAGTTCTTAATCATTCTTGGTTTGCATAAATGGGTTTTCCATGTGGCTTAAATTAATCTGATGAATCTGCAATGTGCTTATTTTTCATCAACATATTTTACTGATAGCATGCGAACCCTTACTTGACTAACTGCCTTATATGTGTTGCAAGGAAACAATGGGAAGCACTGAGGTTTACAAGATGGTACTAACTATTATACCCTGCATTTTTTATTCCTTTCCCCCGTTTCCAATATAGAGAAGATATTTATGAACATCCTTGTTTTCAGGGTTCACTGTTGATTGCCTCTCAAACCACCTCTGTGGTCAGGTTGCGAGGAAAGTTTTCACACAACACCCACGGTCCAATATTGAAGTGTTCCTGAAGAGGTCGAAGGATGGACGGTCAATCATCCACAAGCACTGGCCTAAAGTTGCAAAGACCTTAAACATGAATGAAGGCTCAATATTCGCCTTTCACTTCAGCAGTTTTCCAGATGAGATGCATCTCTCTATGTACCGTCTATGATGCTAATTTGAGAGGTTCTAGATGTTGCATGTGAAACTTGCTGCTGTTGCAGTTGTGTAATGGGGTAGCTGAGTGCTAAAGCTATATCATGTTGTACTCCGATGCATTTCAATTATGAAATCCAGCTTCCTTAATATGGAAATGGAATATATTATGTGCTTAATATGAATGTCAATTAGATTAGTAAATGGATTATTAATAATAGTCCAATTAGCTTGCTAATTGGGTTTTCTTATTGCAAATGGTTAATGAGAAAACACCGTGGGCGATGGCCTAATGCAACGCACACAGTTTCTAGGAATAAACCGTGTTGGATCAATGAACAATCATACACGACATTCGCTTCAAAACTGTTTGCGTTACGCCACCTTGCGCAAACGTTTTCCTTGTAGTGACTGTGTGGGATGTATATACGAACGGAAACGTTTAGTGGTGACTGACTCTGTGGGATGTACTTACGACCAGAAATGATTTTGCCTATATAATTGTATTTTTTGAACACTACTGTACATATTTCTGTATTTTAGTGCTAGCCGGTCGCACACGACCTCATTTTGCCGAGTGTGTGTGCCAGGAGGGCATATCCCCAACGGTTTCTGGGTCATGTGGGAAGGACCCCCCTATCGCCGACACTCACTTGGCGACGGTTCCAAATGCCGCCGCGGAAAGGGATAAAAAACCGTTTGTTTAGGACCGACGCGCACCAGTGATGCAATGAAAGAGCTAAGCTATAGAGACTTAATTACAGAGGTAATACTTATAGACAGTATCAAGTCATGAGTTGTTTGTCAAGGGCCTCTTGATTGAATAACTGAAATAAATCCACAAATTCAACATGCATCAGATCAACTCCAATGAAGTCGTGCTCCTATTTAATTCTCACCATCAAACTATCCTTCCCAGACTTCCTGCAGGTATCCATGTACCATTCATGCAATCTTCGCATCATCGTTGTTAGAGGAGGATGATCAGGTTTGACGAGAGGCTTCCCAGACTCATATCTGAAGATCTATACCACCTCTAACATTTCAAACTATACATCACCGCCCAGGTAATCACCAAGATTGGTATCAGGCAATAGCCCTGGATGATTAGCGACAATATCGCTAGACACCTTGAGCAAGGCGCACGATTGCTTCGCCTGTTCGCCGAGCTAGGGAATTGTTTTCCCACTTCTTCATTGTGCTAATCTTGCATCACTGGAAGTACTTCCTGATCACCACGCTTCATCATATGTCTTTTTAATACAACAGACATAGTTGGAAGCTGACGGCGGCGGTGGTGGTCGCTTCAGGGCACTCAGAGTGCGCTTCGCTTTCACCGGATCTATTGTTTCCTTCGGAGGTGGAGGTTGACATGTCTCCATCGTATCTATAATTTTTTATTGTTTCATGCCAATATTATACAAGTTTTACATACTTTTGGTAAACTTTTTTTATGATTTATTGGACTAACCTATTGATTCAGTGCCAAGTGCCAGTTCCTATTTTCTGCATGTTTTTTGTATCGCAGAGTATCCATTTCAAACGAAGTCCAAATGCAATAAAATTTCACGGAGAATTATTTTCGAATATGTGTGATTTTTGGGAGTTGGAATCACCGCAAACAGAGGCCCACATAGGGCACAAAACACCAGGGTGCGCCAGAGGCCCCTTGCGTGCGGTGGTGAGTTGTGCCCACCTCGTACGTCGGTTGGACCTCTACTTCAGGCGCAAGGAAGCATATATCCGGAAAAAATCATGTTAAAATCTCAGCGCAATCGGAGTTACGGATCTCCGAGAATATAAGAAACGGTCTTCGGCCAGATCTGGGGAATGCGAAACAGAAGAGAATAGAGAGGGGGATCGAATCTCGGAGGGGCTCTCGCCCCTCCCATGCCATGGAAGCCAAGGACTAGAGGGGAAATCCTTCTCCCAGCTAGGGAGGAGGCCAAGGAAGAAGAAGAAGAAGAAGAAGAAGAAGAAGGAGGGGGGCTCTCTCCCCCTCTCTTCCGGTGGCGCCGGAATGCCATCGGGCAATGAACAGGACGACGATCTACATCAACAATCTTGCTACCGTCAACACCAAATCTCTCCCCCTCTATGCAGCGATGTAACACTTCTTCCCCCCATTGTAATCTCTACTTGAACATGGTGCTCAACTCCATATATAATTTCCCAATGATCTATGGTTATCCTATGATGTTTGAGTAGATCCGTTTTGTCCTGTGGGTTAATCGTGATCTTGGTTGGTATGATTGTATATTTTATTTATGGTGCTGTCCTACCGTGCCCTCCGTTCACGCAAACATGAGGGCCCCCTGCTGTAGGGTGTTGCAATATGTTCATGGTTCGCTTACGTTAGGTTGCGAGAGCGACAAAAACTTAAACCAGAGTAGGTGGCTTATGGTGTATGGGAGTAAAGAGGACTTGTGTTGGGGAACGCAGTAATTTCAAAAAATTTCCTACACACACGCAAGATCATGGTGATGCATATCAACGAGAGGGAAGAGTGTTGTCCACGTACCCTCGTAGACCGTAAGCGGAAGCGTTATGACAACGCAGTTGATGTAGTCGTACGTCTTCACGATCGACCGATCCTAGCACCGAAGGTACGGCACCTCCGCGATCTGCACAAGTTCAGCTCAGTGACGTCCCACGAACTCACGATCAAGCAGAGTGTCGAGGGAGAGCTTCGTCAGCACGACGGCGTGATGACGGTGATGATAATGCTACCGGAATAGGGCTTCGCCTAAGCACCACTACGATATGAGTGAGGTGGATTATGGTGGAGGGGGGCACCGCACATGGCTAAGAGATCAATGATCAACTTGTGTGTCTTTGGGGTGCCCCCCTCCCCCGTATATAAAGGAGTGGACGAGGGGGAGGGCCGGCCCTCCTATGACGCGCCCCATGGGGAGTCCTACTCCCACTGGGAGTAGGATTCCCCCTTCCCTAGTTGGATTAGGAGTGGAAGGAAGGGGGAGATAGGGGGAAGGAAAGGGGGGGCACCCTATTTGGATATGGCTTGAGGGGAGCGCGCCCCCTCCTAGGACTCCCTCTCTTCTCTCCCACTATGGCCCAATAAGGCCCATATACCTCCCGGGGGGTTCCGGTAACCTCCTGGTGCTCCAGTATATGCCCAAACTCACCCGAAACCATTCTGACGTCCAAATATAGTCATCCAATATATCAATCTTTATGTCTTGACCATTTCGAGACTCCTCATCATGTCCGTGATCATATCCGGCACTCTGAACTACCTTCGGTACATCAAAACACATAAACTCATAATACCGATCGTCATCGAACATTAAGTGTGCGGACCCTACGGGTCTGAGAACTATGTAGACATGACCGAGACACAACACGTCTCCGGTCAATAACCAATAGCGAAACCTGGATGTTCATATTGGCCCCCACATATTCTACGAAGATCTTTATCGGTCAAACCGCATAAGAACATACGGTGTTCCCTTTGTCATCAGTATGTTACTTGCCCAAGATTCGATCATCGGCATCTCAATACCTAGTTCAATCTCGTTACCGGAAAGTCTCTTTACTCGTTCCATAATGCATCATCCGGCAACTAACTCATTATTCACATTGCTTCCAAGGCTTATAGTGATGTGCATTAACGAGAGGTCCCAGAGATACCTCTCCGCTAATCGGAGTGACAAATCCTAATATCGATCTATGCCAACTCAACAAACATCATCGGAGACACCTGTAGAGCACCTTTATAATCACCCAGTTACGTTGTGACGTTTGGTAGCACACAAAGTGTTCCTCCGGTACTCGGGAGTTGCATGATCTCATAGTCATAGGAACATGTATAAGTTATGGAGAAAGCAATAGCAACAAACTAAACGATCATCGTGCTAAGCTAACGGATGGGTCAAGTCAATCACATGATTCTCTAATGATGTGATCCTGTTAATCAAATGACAACTCATGTCTATGGTTAGGAAACATAACCATCATTGATTCAACGAGCTAGTCAAGTAGAGGCAAACTAGTGACACTCTGTTTGTCTATGTATTCACACATGTAATAAGTTTCCGGTTAATACAATTCTAGCATGAATAATAAACATTTATCATGATATAAGGAAATATAAATAACAACTTTATTATTGCGTTTAGGGCATATTTCCTTCTGTCTCCCACGTGCACTAGAGTCAATAATCTAGATTACATTGTAATGATTCTAACACCCATGGAGTCTTGGTGCTGATCATGTTTTGCTCGTCAGAGAGGCTTAGTTAACGGGTCTGCAACATTCAGATCTGTGTGTATCTTGCAAATCTCTATGTCTCCCTCCTTGACTTTATCGCGGATGGAATTGAAGTGTCTCTTGATGTGCTTGGTTCTCTTGTGAAATCTGGATTCCTTTGCCAAGGCAATTGCACCAATATTGTCACAAAAGATTTTCATTGGACCCGATGCACTAGGTATGACACCTAAGCAGCTCTGCATGGAACTGCACCAACTGACAGCTCCACCATTTAATAAAAACACGTATCTGGTTTGTGACTTAGAGTCATCCGGATTAGTGTCAAAGCTTGCATCAACGTAACCGTTTATGACGAGCTCTTTGTCACCTCCATATATGAGAAACATATCCTTAGTCCTTTTTAGGTATTTCAGGATATTCTTGACCACTGTCCAGTGATCCATTCCTGGATTACTTTGGTACCTCCCTGCTAAACTGATAGCAAGGCACACATCAGGTGTTGTACACAACATTGCATACATGATAGAGCCTATGGCTGAAGCATAGGGAACACCTTTCATTTTCTCTCTATCTTCTACAGTGGTCAGGCATTGAGTCTGACTCAACTTCACACCTTGAATACAGGCAAGAACCCTTTCTTTGCCTGATGCATTTTGAACTTCTTCAAAACTTTATCAAGGTATGTGCTTTGTCAAAGTCCAATTAAGCGTCTTGATCTATCTCTATAGATCTTGATGCCCAATATATAAGCAGCTTCACCGAGGTCTTTCATTGAAAAATTCTTATTCAAGTATCCTTTTATGCTATTCAGAAATTCAGTATCATTCCCGATCAACAATATGTCATCTACATATAATATCAGAAATGCTACGACGCTCCCACTCACTTTCTTGTAAATACAGGCTTCTCCAAAAGTTTGTATAAAACCATATGCTTTGATCACACTATTAAAGTGTATATTCCAACTCCGGGAGGCTTGCACACTTTGTTAGCACCTTTTGGATAGGCAAAACCTTCTGGTTGCATCATATACAACTCTTCTTTAAGATATCCATTAAGGAATGCAGTTTTGACATCCATTTGCCAAATTTCATAATCATAAAATGCGGCAATTGCTAACATGATTCGGACGGACTTAAGCATCGCTATGGGTGAGAAGGTCTCATCGTAGTCAACTCCTTGAACTTGTCGAAAACCTTTCGCAACAAGTCCAGCTTTGTAGACAGTAACATTACCATCAGCATCAGTCTTCTTCTTGAAGATCCATTTATTCTCTATGGCCTTCCGATCATCGGGCAAGTCAACCAAAGTCCATACTTTGTTCTCATACATGGATCCCATCTCAGATTTCATGGCCTCAAGCCATTTTGCGGAATCTTGGCTAATCATCGCTTCCTCATAGTTCGTAGGTTCATCATGATCTAGTAGCATGACTTCCAGAACAGGATTACCGTACCACTCTGGTGCGGATCTTATTCTGGTTGACCTACGAGGTTCGGTAGTAACTCGATCAGAAGTTTCATGATCATCATCATTAGCTTCCTCACTTACTAGTGTAGGAATCACTGGAACTGATTTCAGTGATGAACTACTTTACAATAAGGGAGAAGGTACAATTACCTCATCAAGTTCTACTTTCCTCCCATTCACTTCTTTCGAGAGAAACTCCTTCTCTAGAAAGGATCCATTCTTAGCAACGAATATCTTGCCTTCGGATCTGTGATAGAAGGTGTACCCAACAGTCTCCTTTGGGTATCCTATGAAGACACATTTCTCCGATTTGGGTTCGAGCTTATGAGGTTGAAGCTTTTTTTTACATAAGCATCGCAGCCCCAAACTTTAAGAAACGACAACTTGGGTTTCTTGCCAAACCACAGTTCATAAGGTGTCATCTCAACGGATTTAGATGGTGCCCTATTTAACGTGAATGCAACCGTCTCTAAAGCATAACCCCAAAATGATAGAGGTAAATTAGTGAGAGACACAATAGATCGCACCAAATTTAATAAAGTGCGGTTACAACGTTCATACACACCATTACGTTGTGGTGTTCCAGGTGGCGTGATTTGCGAAACTATTCCGCATTGTATCAAATGAAGTCCAAACTCATAACTCAAATATTCACCTCCACGATTAGATCGTAGAAACTTGATTTTCTTGTTACGATGATTTTCAAATTCACTATGAAATTCTTTGAACTTCATGTTTCAGACTTATGTTTCATTAAGTAGATATACCCATATCTGCTCAAATCAGCTGTGAAGGTGAGAAAATAACGATATCCACCGCGAGCTTCAATGTTCATCGGACCACATACATCAGTATGTATGATTTTCAATAACTCTGTTGCTTGCTCCATTGTTCCGGAGAACAGAGTTTTAGTCGTCTTGCCCATGAGGCATGGTTTGCAAGTACCAAGTGATTCATAATCAAGTGATTCCAGTGAAGGAAATATGACCTAGAGGCAATAATAAAGTTATTATTTTTATTTCCTTATATCATGATAAATGTTTATTATTCATGCTAGAATTGTATTAACCGGAAACATAATACATGTGTGAATACATAGACAAACAAACTCACTAGTATGCCTCTACTTGACTAGCTCGTTAATCAAAGATGTAATCCTATAGACATGTGTTGTCATTTGATTAGGGATCACATCATTAGGAGAATGATGTGATTGACATGACCCATTCCATTAGCTTAGCACGATCGTTTAGTATGTTGCTATTGCTTTCTTCATGACTTATACATGTTCCTATGACTATGAGATTATGCAACTCCCGTTTGCCGGAGGAACACTTTGTGTGCTACCAAACGTCACAACGTAACTGGGTGATTATAAAGGAGCTCTACAGGTGTCTCCAAAGGTACATGTTGGGTTGGCGTATTTCGAGATTAGGATTTGTCACTCCGATTGTCGGAGAGGTATCTCTGGGCCCTCTCGGTAATGCACATCACATAAGCCTTGCAAGCATTGCAACTAATGAGTTAGTTGTGAGATGATGTATTACGGAACGAGTAAAGAGACTTGCCGGTAACGAGATTGAACTAGGTATTGAGATACCGACGATCGAATCTCGGGCAAGTAACATACCGATGACAAAGGGAACAACGTATGTTGTTATGCGGTCTGACCGATAAAGATCTTCGTAGAATATGTAGGAGCCAATATGAGCATCCAGGTTCCGCTATTGGTTATTGACCGGAGACGTGTCTCGGTCATGTCTACATTGTTATCGAACCCGTAGGGTCCGCACGCTTAAGGTTACGATGACAGTTATATTATGAGTTTATGCATTTTGATGTACCGAAGGTTGTTCGGAGTCCCGGATGTGATCACGGACATGACGAGGAGTCTCGAAATGGTCGAGACATAAAGATTGATATATTGGAAGCCTATGTTTGGATATCGGAAGTGTTCCGGGTGAAATCGGGATTTTACCGGAGTACCGGGAGGTTACCGGAACCCCCCCGGGAGCCATATGGGCCTTATGGGCCTTAGTGGAAAGGAAGAGGGTGAGCCAGGGCGGCCGCGCGCCTCCTCCTTCCCTCCAAAACTCCCTCAAGCAATGAAATATTGGACATAGTGGTAAAGACTCTGGCATGACCACCGCCGTTCCGTCCACCTTTCCCGAAATTTCTCTCTCATCCTCTTTCACCATTATCTTACATCCAATACTATGCGAACGTATGGGGAAGTTCACTCCCAAGGTACGCAGACCAGTCGGACTCGTCAACTGGCGCCTCCGGTCCTGAGGCGGCCAAGGCTAGCAGCCCTTCTCTCCAAATTTTTCCTTGACAATTATACCGAGGGATCATCCTTATTTTAGAAGGACAGGTTTAGCTAGGGAAGCGGTGTGGACACCTCTAGTCACAACATAAGACTTATGAATCTGCTCCAATCAATAGTGTATGATCGTTTTCTTATGGCCGATTGCGACCGCGACATATCCTCCTCTCCTCCTTTCTCACCATTCTCTCCCGCACTCAATATTGATGTACAGCTGGCTTGGTCTTAACGCGCGAGAGAAGCCCTTGCGCATTGAGTGTCCCATCTGTTTCTTCTAGAACGATCACATATTCATCGTCATCCTACCGCCTTCTTACTACTATGGCTAAACGCTTAGCAATAAAGTAAAGTAATTACATGACTATTTGACATGTAGGTCGGTAAATAAATTAATGTGACTGACGGAATCTGCTCCTCTCGCCGATCACCTCCTGCTGTGTATTTGTGATTCGAGCTAGGGTCGGCCGTTGGCCTATATCCCGTACATACGAGAACCTTCTGATATCCATCGTGCTGATGCTTTAAAAACTCCCCAGAGGTGCCGTAATATCAATTAACGGTTGTGTCATTGACTACCGTTGGGAATCGAGTCACATATCAAGACGCTAACTGCTGGCCAAATGACAATCAGTTATAAGCACAGTTCCTCAAACATCTCTGTTGGCACAGTATTTATCGCTGTGCGCAACTTTATAGTCCTGCTCTACCGAGGGTACGTAGACAGAACACATCCCCGCTCTTCTCCTGTTAACTTACGTGCACCCTAAGACAATCCAACCATGAATTTGTGAGATATGGTAAGCGTCCAAGTGATAAAAAAATCTATGTTTGATCTCGAAGTATTTTACATATCTGTCTCCGCCCAATCAGCCTGCCTAGTCGTGAAGCATAAGGGTACAGATCTTATAATAAGGTTGATGTTGGCTCCAGGCCCTATGGAGAAAGCAACATCTGAGAGTGGTCAAGTGGTGCGGCGTAGTATACAGTCCATGAGCTGCTAGTGAACAGAGCACCTGGTCTTATTAACATACTGGCTTACCAATGTCATACTTTGGTTCGGCGGTATTGTTGGACTGAAGCGGCCCAGGACCGACATTACGCGTACGCTTACGCGAGACTGGTTCTACCGAGCTGCTTTGCACACAGGTGGCTGCGGGTGTCAGTTTCTCCAACTTTAGTTGAACCGAGTGTGGCTACGCCCGGTCCTTGCGAAGGTTAAAACAACACCAACTTGACAAACTATCGTTGTGGTTTTGATGCGTAGGTAAGATTGGTTCTTGCTAGCCCGTAGCAGCCACGTAAAACTTGCAACAACAAAGTAGAGGACGTCTAACTTGTTTTTGCACGGCATGTTGTGATGTGATATGGTCAAGACATGATGCTAAATTTTATTGTATGAGATGATCATGTTTTGTAACCGAGTTATCGGCAACTGGCAGGAGCCATATGGTTGTCGCTTTATTGTATGCAATGCAATTGCGCTGTAATGCTTTACTTTATCACTAAGCGGTAGCGATAGTCGTGGAAGCATAAGATTGGCGAGACGACAACGATGCTACGATGGTGATCAAGGTGTCGCGTCGGTGACGATGGTGATCATGACGAGTGCTTCGAAGATGGAGATCACAAGCACAAGATGATGATGGCCATATCATATCACTTATATTGATTGCATGTGATGTTTATCTTTTATGCATCTTATCTTGCTTTGATTGACGGTAGCATTTTAAGATGATCTCTCACTAATTATCAAGAAGTGTTCTCCCTGAGTATGCACCGTTGCGAAAGTTCTTCGTGCTGAGACACCACGTGATGATCGGGTGTGATAGGCTCTACGTTCAAATACAACGGGTGCAAAACAGTTGCACACGCGGAATACTCAGGTTATACTTGACGAGCCAAGCATATACAGATATGGCCTCGGAACACGGAGACCGAAAGGTCGAGCGTGAATCATATAGTAGATATGATCAACATAGTGATGTTCACCAATGAAACTACTCCATCTCACGTGATGATCGGACATGGTTTAGTTGATTTGGATCACGTGATCACTTAGAGGATTAGAGGGATGTCTATCTAAGTGGGAGTTCTTTAGTAATATGATTAATTGAACTTAAATTTATCATGAACTTAGTACCTGATAGTATCTTGCTTGTTTATGTTTGATTGTAGATAGATGGCCCGTGCTGTTGTTCCGTTGAATTTTAATGCGTTCCTTGAGAAAGCAAAGTTGAAAGATGATGGTAGCAATTACACGGACTGGGTCCGTAACTTGAGGATTATCCTCATTGCTGCACAGAAGAATTACGTCCTGGAAGCACCGCTGGGTGCCAGGCCTGCTGCTGGAGCAACACCAGATGTTATGAACGTCTGGCAGAGCAAAGCTGATGACTACTCGATAGTTCAGTGTGCCATGCTTTACGGCTTAGAATCGGGACTTCAACGACGTTTTGAACGTCATGGAGCATATGAGATGTTCCAGGAGTTGAAGTTAATATTTCAAGCAAATGCCCGGATTGAGAGATATGAAGTCTCCAATAAGTTCTATAGCTGCAAGATGGAGGAGAACAGTTCTGTCAGTGAGCATATACTCAAAATGTCTGGGTATAATAATCACTTGATTCAATTGGGAGTTAATCTTCCAGATGATTGCGTCATTGACAGAATTCTCCAATCACTGCCACCTAGCTACAAGAGCTTCGTGATGAACTATAATATGCAAGGGATGAATAAGACATTCCCGAGCTCTTCGCAATGCTGAAAGCTGCGGAGGTAGAAATCAAGAAGGAGCATCAAGTGTTGATGGTCAACAAGACCACTAGTTTCAAGAAAAAGGGCAAAGGGAAGAAGAAGGGGAACTTCAAAAGAACAGCAAGCAAGTTGCTGCTCAGAGAAGAAACCCAAGTCTGGACCTAAGCCTGAAACTGAGTGCTTCTACTGCAAGCAGACTGGTCACTGGAAGCGGAACTGCCCCAAGTATTTGGCGGATAAGAAGGATGGCAAGGTGAACAAAGGTATATGTGATATACATGTTATTGATGTGTACCTTACTAATGCTCGCAGTAGCACCTGGGTATTTGATACTGGTTCTGTTGCTAATATTTGCAACTCGAAACAGGGACTACGGATTAAGCGAAGATTGGCTAAGGACGAGGTGACGATGCGCGTGGGAAATGGTTCCAAAGTCGATGTGATCGCAGTCGGCACGCTACCTCTACATCTACCTTCGGGATTAGTATTAGACCTAAATAATTGTTATTTGGTGCCAGCGTTGAGCATGAACATTATATCTGGATCTTGTTTGATGCGAGACGGTTATTCATTTAAATCAGAGAATAATGGTTGTTCTATTTATATGAGTAATATCTTTTATGGTCATGCACCCTTGAAGAGTGGTCTATTCTTATTAAATCTCGATAGTAGTGACACACATATTCATAATGTTGAAGCCAAAAGATGCAGAGTTGATAATGATAGTGCAACTTATTTGTGGCACTGCCATTTAGGTCATATCGGTGTAAAGCGCATGAAGAAACTCCATACTGATGGACTTTTGGAACCACTTGATTATGAATCACTTGGTACTTGCGAACCGTGTCTTATGGGCAAGATGACCAAAACACCGTTCTCCGGTACTATGGAGAGAGCAACAGATTTGTTAGAAATCATACATACAGATGTATGTGGTCCGATGAATGTTGAGGCTCGTGGCGGATATCGTTATTTTCTCACCTTCACAGATGACTTAAGCAGATATGGGTATATCTACTTAATGAAACATAAGTCTGAAACATTTGAAAAGTTCAAAGAATTTCAGAGTGAAGTTGAAAATCATCGTAACAAGAAAATAAAATTCCTACGATCTGATCGTGGAGGAGAATATTTGAGTTACGAGTTTGGTGTACATTTGAAACAATGTGGAATAGTTTCGCAACTCACGCCACCCGGAACACCACAGCGTAATGGTGTGTCCGAACGTCGTAATCGTACTTTACTAGATATGGTACGATCTATGATGTCTCTTACTGATTTACCGCTATCGTTTTGGGGTTATGCTTTAGAGACGGCCGCATTCACGTTAAATAGGGCACCATCAAAATCCGTTGAGACGACGCCTTATGAACTGTGGTTTGGCAAGAAACCAAAGTTGTCGTTTCTGAAAGTTTGGGGCTGCGATGCTTATGTGAAAAAGCTTCAACCTGATAAGCTCGAACCCAAATCGGAGAAATGTGTCTTCATAGGATATCCAAAGGAAACTATTGGATACACCTTCTATCACAGATCCGAAGGCAAGACTTTTGTTGCTATTCGGAAACTTTCTAGAGAAGGAGTTTCTCTCGAAAGAAGTGAGTGGGAGGAAAATAGAACTTGACGAGGTTACTGTACCTGCTCCCTTATTGGAAAGTAGTACATCACAGAAACCAGTTTCCGTGACACCTACACCAATTAGTGAGGAAGCTAATGATAATGATCATGAAACTTCAGAACAAGATACTACTGAACCTCGTAGATCAACCAGAAGTAAGATCCGCACCAGAGTGGTACGGTAATCCTATTCTGGAAGTCATGCTACTAGATCATGATGAACCTACGAACTATGAAGAAGCGATGGATGAGCCCAGATTCTGCAAAATGGCTTGAAGCCATGAAATCTGAGATGGGATCCATGTATGAGAACAAAGTGTGGACTTTGGTTGACTTGCCCAAGGATCGGCAAGCAATTGAAGAATAAATGGATCTTCAAGAAGAAGACTGACGCTGACAGTAATGTTACTGTCTACAAAGCTCGACTTGTTGGAAAAGGTTTTCGACAAGTTCAAGGGATTGACTACGATGAGACCTTCTCACCCGTAGCGATGCTTAAGTCTGTCCGAATCATGTTAGCAATTGCCGCATTTTATGATTATGAAATTTGGCAAATGGATGTCAAAACTGCATTCCTGAATGGATTTCTGGAAGAAGAGTTGTATATGATGCAGCCGAAGGTTTTGTCGATCCAAAGGGAGCTAACAAAGTGTGCAAGCTTCCAGCGATCCATTTATGGACTGGTGCAAGCCTCTCAGAGTTGGAATAAACGCTTTGATAGTGTGATCAAAGCATTTGGTTTTGTACAGACTTTTGGAGAAGCCTGTATTTACAAGAAAGTGAGTGGGAGCTCTGTAGCATTTCTGATATTATATGGTAGATGACATATTACTAATCGAAAATGATATAGAATTTCTGGATAGCATAAAGGGATACTTGAATAAGAGTTTTTCAATGAAAGACCTCGGTGAAGCTGCTTACATATTGGGTATTAAGATCTATAGAGATAGATAAAGACGCTTAATTGGACTTTCACAAAGCACATACCTTGACAAAATTTTGAAGAAGTTCAAAATGGATCGAGCAAAGAAAGGATTCTTGCCTGTGTTACAAGGTGTGAAATTGAGTAAGACTCAATGCCCGACCACTGCAGAAGATAGAGAGAAAATGAGAGATGTTCCCTATGCTTCAGCCATAGGCTCTATCATGTATGCAATGTTGTGTACCAGACCTGATGTATGTCTTGCTATAAGTCTAGCAGGGAGGTACCAAAGTAATACAGGAGTGGATCACTGGACAGCGGTCAAGAACATCCTGAAATACCTGAAAAGGACTAAGGATATGTTTCTCGTATATGGAGGTGACAAAGAGCTCATCGTAAATGGTTACATTGATGCAAGCTTTGACACTGATCCGGACGATTCTAAATCACAAACCAGATATGTGTTTACATTAAACGGTGGAGCTCTCAGTTGGTGCAGTTCTAAACAAAGCATTGCGGCGGGATCTACATGTGAAGCGGAGTACATAGCTGCTTCGGAAGCAGCAAACGAAGGAGTCTGGATGAAGGAGTTCATATCCGATCTAGGTGTCATACCTAGTGCATCGGGTCCAATGAAAATCTTTTGTGACAATACTGGTGCAATTGCCTTGGCAAAGGAATCCGGATTTCACAAGAGAACCAAGCACATCAAGAGACGCTTCAATATCATCCGGGATCTAGTCCAGGTGGGAGACATAGAGATTTGCAAGATACATACGGATCTGAATGTAGCAGACCCGTTGATCAAAAGATGATCAGCACCAAAGCTCCATGGGTGTTAGAATCATTACTGTGTAATCTAGATTATTGACTCTAGTGCAAGTGGGAGATTGAAGGGAATATGCCCTAGAGGCAATAGTAAAGTTATTATTTATTTCCTTATATCATGATAAATGTTTATTATTCATGCTAGAATTGTATTAACCGGAAACATAATACTTGTGTGAATACATAGACAAACTAAACGTCACTAGTATGCCTCTACTTGACTAGCTCGTTAATCGAAGATGGTTATGTTTCCTAACCATAGACATGTGTTGTCATTTGATTAACGGGATCACATCATTAGGAGAATGATGTGATTGACATGACCCATTCCATTAGCTTAGCACCCGATCGTTTAGTATGTTGCTATTGCTTTCTTCATGACTTATACATGTTCCTATGACTATGAGATTATGCAACTCCCGTTTGCCGGAGGAACACTTTATGTGCTACCAAACGTCACAATGTAACTGGGTGATTATAAAGGAGCTCTACAGGTGTCTCCAAAGGTACATGTTGGGTTGGCGTATTTCGAGATTAGGATTTGTCACTCCGATTGTCGGAGAGGTATCTCTGGGCCCTCTCGGTAATGCACATCACATAAACCTTGCAAGCATTGCAACTAATGAGTTAGTTGTGAGATGATGTATTACAGAACGAGTAAAGAGACTTCCCGGTAACGAGATTGAACTAGGTATTAAGATACCGACGATCGAATATCGGGCAAGTAACATACCGATGACAAAGGGAACAACGTATGTTGTTATGCGGTCTGACCGATAAAAGATCTTCGTAGAATATGTAGGAGCCAATATGAGCATCCAGGTTCCGCTATTGGTTATTGACCAGAGACGTGTCTCGGTCATGTCTACATTGTTCTCGAACCCGTAGGGTCCGCACGCTTAACGTTACGATGAGAGTTTCATTATGAGTTTATATATTTTGATGTACCGAAGTTTGTTCGGAGTCCCGTATATGATCACGGACATGATGAGGAGTCTCGAAATGGTCTAGACATGAAGATTGATATATTGGAAGCCTATGTTTGGACATCAGAAGTGTTCCGGGTGAAATCGGCATTTTACCGGAGTACCGGGAGGTTACCGGAACCCCCCGGTAACCTAATGGGCCTTAATTGGCCTAGTGGAGGAAGAGGAGAGGAGGCCTAGGGGCTGCCGCGCGCCCCCCCCCCCCCCCCCCCCCCCCCCAAGTCCGAATTGGACAAGGAAGGGGGGCGCCCCCCCCCTTTTCCTTTCCCCCCTCTCCTCCTTCCCCCCAAGTCCTAATCCAACTAGGGAAAGGGGGGGGAGTCCTACTCCCGGTAGGAGTAGGACTCCTCCTGCGCGCCTCCTCCTAGGGCCGGCCGCACCCCCCTTGCTCCTTTATATACGGGGGCAGGGGCACCTCTAGACACACAAGTTGATCCTTGTGATCGTTTTCTTAGCCGTGTGCGGTGCCCCCCTCCACCATACTCCTCGATAATATTGTAGCGGTGCTTAGGCGAAGCCCTGCGATGGTAGAACATCAAGATCGTCACCACGCCGTCGTGCTGACGGAATTCTTCCCTGACACTTTGGTGGATCGGAGTCCGGGGATCGTCATGGAGCTGAACGTGTGCTAGAACTCGGAGGTGACGTAGTTTCGGTGCTTGATCGGTCGGGCCGTGAAGACGTACGACTACATCAACCGCGTTGTCATAACGCTTCCGCTTCCGGTCTACGAGGGTACGTAGACAACACTCTCCCCTCTCATTGCTATGCATCACCATGATCTCGCGTGTGCATAGGATTTTTTTTTGAAATTACTACGTTCCCCAACATCCAGAAGTCCATCAAAATGGAGTTTCTTCATGCGCTTTACACCAATATGACCTAAACGGCAGTGCCACAAATAAGTTGCACTATCATTATCAACTATGCATCTTTTGGCTTCAATACTATGAACATGTGTATCACTACTATCAAGATTTAGTAAAAATAGACCACTCATCAAGGGTGCATGACCATAAAAGATATTACTCATATAAATAGAACAACCATTATTCTCTGATTTAAATGAATAACCATCTCGCATCAAACAATATCCAAATATAATGTTCATGCTCAACGCTGGCACCAAATAACAATTATTTAGGTCTAAAACAAATCCCGAAGGTAGATGTAGAGGTAGCATGCCGACGGCGATCACATCGACTTTGGAACAATGTCCCACGCGCATCGTCACCTCATCCTTAGCCACTCTTCGCTTATCTGTAGCCCCTTTTTCGAGTTGCAAATGTTAGGAACTGAACCAGTATCGAATACCCAGGCACTACTGCAAGCATTAGTAAGGTACACATCAATAACATGTATATCAAATATACCTTTCATTTTGCCATCCTTCTTCTCCGCCAAATACTTGGGGCAATTCCGCTTCCCGTGACCAGTTCCTTTGCAGTAGAAGCACTCAGTTTCAGGATTAGGTCCAGACTTGGGTTTCTTCACTTGAGTAGCAACTGGCTTGCTGTTCTTCTTGAAGTTCCCCTTCTTCCCTTTACCCTTTTTCTTGAAACTGGTGGTCTTGTCGACCATCAACACTTGATGCTCCTTCTTGATTTCTACATCCGCAGCCTTTAGCATTGCGAAGGATTCAGGAATCGTCTTATCAATCCCTTGCATATTATAGTTCATCACGAAGCTCTTGTAGCTTGGTGGCAATGATTGAAGAACTCTGTCAATGACACTATGATCGGGAAGATTAACTCCCAGTTGAGTCTAGTGGTTGTGGTAGCCAGACATTCTGAGTATATGTTCACTGACAGAACTATTCTCCTCCATCTTGCAGCTGTAGAACTTATTGGAGACTTCATATCTCTCAATCCGGGCATTTTCTTGAAATATTAACTTCATCTCCTGGAACATCTCATATGCTCCATGACGTTCAAAACGTTGTTGAAGTCCCGGTTCGAAGCCGTAAAGCATGGCACACTGAACTATCGAGTAGTCATCAGCTTTGCTCTACCAAGTGTTCACAACATCTGGCTTTACTCCTGCAGTGGGTTTGTCACCTAGCGGTGCTTCTAGGACGTAATTCCTCTGTGCAACAATGAGGATAATCCTCAAGTTACAGACCTAGTCCGTGTAATTTCTACCATCATCTTTCAACTTAGCTTTCTCTAGGAACGCATTAAAATTCAATGGAACAACAACACGAGCCATCTATCTACAACAACATAGACATGCAAAATATTATCAGGTACTAAGTTCATGATAAATTAAAGTTCAATTAATCAAATTACTGAAGAGCTCCCACTTAGATAGACATCTCTCTAATCATCTAAGTGATCACGTGATCCATATCAACTAAACCATGTCCGATCATCACGTGAGATGGAGTAGTTTTTGAATAGTGAACATCACTATGTTGATCATATCTTCTATATGATTCACGCTCGACCTTTCGGTCTCGGTGTTCCGAGGCCATATCTGCATATGCTAGGCTTGTCAAGTTTAACCCGAGTATTCTGCATGTGCAAAACTGGCTTGCACGCGTTGTATGTGAACATAGAGCTTATCACACCCGATCACCACGTGGTGTCTCGGCACGAAGAACTGTAGCAACGGTGCATACTCAAGGAGAACACTTATACCTTGAAATTTAGTGAGAGATCATCTTATAATGCTACCGCCGAACTAAGCAAAATGAGATGCATAAAGGATAAACATCACATGCAATCAATATAAATGACATGATATGGCCATCATCATCTTGTGCCTTTGATCTCCATCTCCAAAGCACCGTCATGATCACCATCGTCACCAGCTTGACACCTTGATCTCCATTGTAGCATCATTGTAGTCTCGCCAACTATTGCTTCTACGACTATCGCTACCACTTAGTGATAAATTAAAGCAATTACATGGCGATTGCATTTCATACAATAAAGCGACAACCATATGGCTCCTGGCAGTTGCCGATAACTATGTTACAAAACATGATCATCTCATACAATAAAATTTAGCATCATGTCTTGACCATATCACATCACAACATGCCTTGCAAAAACAAGTTAGACGTCCTCTACTTTGTTGTTGCAAGTTTTACGTGGCTGCTACGGGTTGAGCAAGAACCGTTCTTACATACGCATCAAAAACCACAACGCGGTATAGTGATTGCTTTTTGATCATCAGAAAGAACCCTGTTCATTGAATCCGATTCAACTAAAGTTGGAGAAACTAACACCCACCAGCCACTTGTGTGCGAGTCACGTCGGTAGAACCAGTCTTGCATAAGCGTACGCGTAATGTCGGTCTGGGCCGCTTCATCCAACAATACGGCCGAATCAAGAATCAACTAGTGACGGCAAGCAATATGTATATACCCACGCCCACAACTCCTTTGTGTTCTTCTCATGCATATACTATCTACGCATAAACCAAGCTCGGATGCCACTGTTGGGGAACGCGGTAATTTCAAAAAAAATCCTACGCACACGCAAGATCATGGTGACGCATAGCAACGAGAGGGAAGAGTGTTGTCTACGTACCCTCGTAGACCGTAAGCAGAAGCGTTATGACAACGCGGTTTATGTAGTCATACATCTTCACGATCGACCGATCCAAGCACCGAAGGTACGGCACCTCTACGATCTGCACACATTCAGCTCGGTGACATCCCACGAACTCACGATCCAGCAGAGTGTCGAGGGAGAGCTTCGTCAGCACGATGGCGTGATGACGGTGATGATGATGATGCTACCGGAACCGGGCTTCGCCTAAGCACCGCTATGATATGACCGAGGTGGATTATGGTGGAGGGGGGCACCGCACACGGCTAAGAGATCAATGATGAACTTGTGTGTATATGGGGTCCCCCCTCCCCCGTATATAAAGGATTAGAGGAGGGGGAGGGTCGGCCCTCCTATGGCGTGCCCCATGGGGAGTCCTACTCCCACCGGGAGTAGGATTCCCCCCTTCCCTAGTTGGACTAGGAGTGGAAGGAAGGGGGAGAGAGGGGGAAGGAAAAGGGGGGGGGGGGGACCCCCCACCCAATTCAGATTGGGCTTGAGGGGGGCGCGCCCCCTCCTAGGCCTCCCTCTCTTCTCTCCCACTATGGCCCAATAAGGCCCATATACCTCCCGGGGGGTTCCGATAACCTCCCGGTGCCCTGGTATATGGCCGAACTCACCCAGAACCATTCCGACGTCCAAATGTAGTCATCAAATATATCGATCTTTATGTCTCGACCATTTCGAGACTCCTCGCCATGTCCGTGATCATATCTGGGACTCCGAATTACCTTCGTTACATCAAAACACATAAACTCATAATACCGATCATCACCGAATGTTAAGCGTGCGGACCCTACGGGTCCGAGAACTATGTAGACATGAGTGAGACACGTCTCCGGTCAATAACCAATAGCGGAACCTGGATGTTCATATTGGCTCCCACATATTCTACGAAGATCTTTATCAGTCAAACCACATAACAACATCCGTTGTTCCCTTTGTCATCGGTATGGTACTTGCCCGAGATTCGATCGTCGGTATCTCAATACCTAGTTCAATCTCGTTACCGGAAAGTCTCTTTACTCGTTCCGTAATGCATCATCCTACAACTAACTCATTACTCACATTGCTTGCAAGGCTTATAGTGATGTGCATTACCTAGAGGGCCCAGAGATACCTCTCCTACAATTGGAGTGACAAATCCTAATCTCGATCTATGCCAACTCAACAAACAACATCGGAGACACCTGTAGAGAACCTTTATAATCACCCAGTTACATTGTGACGTTTGGTAGCACACAAAGTGTTCCTCCGGTATTCGGGAGTTGCATGATCTCATAGTCATAGGAAGATGTATACGTTATGGAGAAAGCAATAGCAACAAACTAAACGATCATCGTGCTAAGCTAACGGATGGGTCAAGTCAATCACATCATTCTCTAATGATGTGATCCCGTTAATCAAATGACAACTCATGTCTATGGTTAGGAAACATAGCCATCATTGATTCAACGCGCTAGTCAAGTAGAGGCAAACTAGTGACACTCTGTTTGTCTATGTATTCACACATGTACTAAGTTTCCGGTTAATATAATTCTAGCATGAATAATAAACATTTACCATGATGTAAGGAAATATAAATAACAATTTTATTATTGCCTCTTGGGCATATTTCCTTCAACATGATACTTAATGCTATGGTTGGGTTTCAAGACCTTAATTATCTTTTGTAGTTGCGGATGCTTGCTAGAGTTACAATCATAAGTGCATATGATCCAAGTAGAGAAAGTATGTTAGCTCATGCCTCTCCCTCATATAAAATTACACGAATGATTACCGGTACTTGTTATTGATTTCCTAGGGACAAATGACTTTCTTATTGACAAAAGCTTTCCGCTTTTATTACCTTGCAATTTATCCATAGTATTATTCTTGCAAAGTACTCGTAGTTTTATCCTTGCAAAATAGTTTCATACTTGTTTCTGGTAAAGCAAATATCAAGCGTGCGTAGAGTTGTATCGGTGGTTGATAGATCTTGAGGGAATATTTGTTCTACCTTTAGATCCTCATTGGGTTCGACACTCTTATTTATCGAAAAAGGCTACAAACGATCCCCTATACTTGTGGGTTATCAAGACCTTTTTCTGGCACCGTTACCGGGGAGCAATAGCGTGGGGTGAATATTCTCGTGTGTGCTTGTTTGCTTTATCACTTAGTAGTATTTATTTTTTGCTCTTGTTTTCTATCTTTAGTTTTGGGTAGGAAACACAAAATACCAAAAAAATTAGTTGTACCTACTAAACCAATGGTTGAAGAACCACCCAAAATATATTATACTACTGAAGCTTTCTACTTGGATCTTCTTCGATCCATTTGTGCTCGTGCTGAAAACCCAACTAGCTTAGTTGATGGAAAATCATTAGATGAGCATGCTTGTTTTGTGCGACATCGTTTATCTGAAAAAGGGAAACTTTTACAGCATCAAATTAATACTATGCAATGCTATGCATGGAATTTATGTGAATTATATGATGTTACTTGTTGTTCTGAAGACCCTAATAAACACCTTCCCTACCAATGTGAGTTTATTGATAATGGAATCGTATCTTATTATGACAAAGGTGTTTATAGTTACTTTGATATCGAACAAATTATGCTTCTAATGCCTATGTTAAACCATATATTGAGGACTCCTTCGCTGTCCAAGAAGAGACTAATATTTTGCAGGAGTCTGTGTAAGAAGAAATTGATGAAGTTGCGAGCTCATTGGATGAAGAAGATGATAAGGAGAGCAAAGAACAAACAGAGGATGAGCGGATTAGCTCACCTTCTAATGAGATTAACTCTTCAACTCATACATTATTTAATGCCCCTTCGTTCTTACCGAAGGATGAATGCTATGATAATTGCTATGCTCCCATTGATTCGTTTGAAATATCCCTTTTTGATGAACTTGATGATTTCTATGCTTGTGGCCAAGAGGCCAATATGAATGATGCTTATGGAGATGAACTTGCTATAGTTCCATATGTTAAGAATGAAATTGTTGCTATTGCACACATGCATAGTCCTATTATCTTTTTGAATTCTCCAAACTACACTATATCGGAGCAGTTTGCACTTATTAAGGATTAGGTTGATGGGTTGCATTCTACCATTACGCATGATGATTTTGATGAATATAATATGCATGTGCTTGCTGCTCCTAGTTGCAATTATTATGAGACGGGAACTACATCTCCGCCTCTCTATGTTTCCAACACGAAAAAATTGCAAGAAACTTCTTATACTATGTATTGGCCTTCACTTGATGTGCGTGAATTGTTCTTGTATGACACGTCGATGCATAGGAAGAGAGTTATGCTTCGTCATTGCATGATATATGTTGCTTTGTACTCACTACTAAATGCCAAATCATTGTTAATTAAAATTGGCTTTGATATACCTTGGGATCTGGGTGGATTCATTACTTGAGCACTTTATGCCTAGCTTAATGGCTTTAAAAAAAGCGTTGTCAAGAAGACAACCCGGAAGTTTTAGACAGTCATTTCTTTCTGTTGAGCGCTTATATAAAGTTTTAAAAAATAGAGGGGAACTTAAAAACTTTTTCACAAAAGAGAAGCGATTGAAAGTTATGCATTGGAGAAATGAGGGTCGACCTTGAACACTTGTGTTCATGCTCATGGAAACAATGTAGAATTTTTTATGAAGATTATCACAAAAATAATTATCCCCTTGTACAATTCCATTATATTATAAAAATAATGTGCCAAGATTTGCCTTTAGGATGATTAGATTGCTTGTTGGTTTGTGCGGTGAAAAACAGAAATTTTGGCTGTAGTGCTCGATTTTACATTTTTTTACTGGAACGTCAAATTGTTATGGAACTTTTTTCACTGTCTTTCTATAGAAAATGTTTATTTTTCCTATTTTTTTAAGAATTTTTGGAGTACCAAAGGTATGGTGAATGTTTAGATTACTACAGACTGTCCTGTTTAAGACAAATTCTGTTCTTGATGCATTGTTTTGCTCGTTTTGATGAAATTATTGATTTTTATTGATAGTATGGGTTGATGACTAGTTTTTCTATAATGATATTATCTTTTAGAGATTTCTTCTGCTTAAGATTTTTCGTGCGACTATAGCTGTCTACAAATTCCAGCCACAACGGAAGGGGTATCGTATAGTTTTTTTCGTGGTAGGTCGCTGTGCGTTTTGACATCTAGTAGGTGAATACATGTGCGCTACTTGTTGTTTCGAAAAGAACATGTGTCATGGCTCATCGCCACTTGTCGAGCGTACGCAGCTACTAGCATCAGTAGCAAATGAGTATTTTCTTTAATTATTAGGTCGCTCCCTCCCCCTTCCCAGCCCACCATTTGCCCCTCTTATGATCGTGTGGTGCTATCAGTCCTATAAATCAGCCGTAGCTCTAACTGCAGATGTCCATTCCGAATACCAACAGCAAAAATTAAGGGAAATGGATCAGACCACAGCCATGCCCATGGTAGGCACCTCAAAAGCTGAGCTTCTGCAAGCCGATGCGGAGCTCTTTTGCCACACCTTTGCGTACCTCAAGTCGATGGCATTGAACAGTGTCGTGAAGCTTGGAATCCCCGATGTCCTCCACCGCTGCGGTGGCGCCGCCTCCTTGCCCGAGTTGCTCTCCTCCGTCCCCCTCCATCCAAGCAAACGCCCCTACCTGGGTCGCCTCATGAAGATGCTGGCTGCGGCTGGGATCTTCACGGCTGAGGATATTCCTGCCGGCGGCGATGGGGCACCAACCACGGTTTACCACCTCAACACGGTTTCTCGTCTCCTGGTGGACGACGCCGGCGCCAACCGCAGCTCATGCATGTCGCCGTGCGTGCTCCTGGGCACCACCAACTTATTTGTGTCGGCCTCCTTACGGCTGCACCAGTGGCTCCTGACCGAGGAGGAGGGAGCCACGACGGGTTCGCCGTTCATGATGGCGCATGGCGGGAGCTTGTATGGCGTCGGTAGCCGTGACCCAGAATTCAACGCGTTGTTTAATGGGGCAATGGGTGCCACCAGCGAGTTCGTCGCCGCCCTTGCTGTCCGTGAATGCAGCGAAGTGTTCGCCGGGATAACGTCGTTGGTCGACGTTGCTGGCGGGAACGGCACCACGGCGAGGACCATAGCCGAGGCTTTCCCACGTGTTAAGTGCTCGGTGTTGGACCTCCCACAGGTGATACAAGGAATCTCGCCGGATGGCACGGTTGAGCTTGTTGCTGGTGACATGATGGAGTTCGTGCCACCTGCTGATGCTGTTCTGCTTAAGGTATAGTAGTACTACTAATTAACTTCACTTCTTACTAATGGCATCACGACTTTCTTCGATTCATAATTAGTGTCGCAGTTTTGAACTAAGGTTATGAATTATGGTTCGTCCGATTGGCAGTACGTGCTGCATAACTGGAGCGATGAGGACTGCGTGAAGATCCTCAGGCGATGTAGACAGGCCATTTCCCACGGAGCCAAAGCTGGCAAGGTGATAATCATTGATACCGTCGTTGGATCACCCTCACACCAAATACTTGAAGGCCAGGTCACCATGGATTTGTCCATGATGATGTTATTTAATGGTAAAGTAAGGGAGGAGCACAACTGGCACAAGATGTTCATGGAAGCCGGATTTAGTCACTACAAAATCCACAACGTCTTGGGAATGCGGTCCCTCATCGAAGTCCACCCGTAGCTTTTTTATCCAACAATATTTATTATTCATCGCATGTGCTGTTGCTTACATTTCCCACATCATATGTACGTGGGTGATGCTTATAGTTTGTATCGTCTGCTAGCCCTATTTCCAGTAATGTGTATGCCCCAAATATTATCGTTCGCATTTGGATGTGTCCATAGTTTGGCGCAAGGACTATGAGAATAAATTATACCTTGATGGAACGGGTTTATTTTTAATTTTCTTGACAGGGATTATCCCAATGTACAACCACGGTTACTTGTTATCCCCGATTTTAATATTTCTGACACATTTTACCGATTGATACAAATAATTCACATTTTATCATATGGACAAATCCTAGGTTGCTGCAGGGCCTCTTTGATTTATGGGATTGTAAAAACGCAGGAATAGGAAACACACATAATTGGAATGTCATGCCTACTCAAATTCTATTTGTGTTTGTTTGATTTAGCATAAGAACAACAAAGAATTTTTTACAATTATGTAGAATAACGATGGTATAAGATGTTTCAAGTAGTTACGATCAGAAGTATACTTGATATCATCAAAGGTTCATGGACAACATTTGAATTTGTTAGATTGATAAAAATACTTATAAGACGTAATATCACACATCTTTAAGATCTGCAACTAAACAAAAGGTTTAAAAGTTTGAGCTGTTATGCCACCATTATTATTTCTATTACTGAGATAAATTTGTCTTTCTCTTATTCAGAAATATAACCAGCCACAGATACTCCTAAATACTCCCTCCGTTCCGAATTACTTGTCGCAGGTATGGATGTATCTAGATGTATTTTAGTTCTAGATACATCCATTTCTGCGACGAGTAATTTAGAACGGAGGGAGTACCTGTTAAATATATTTCTCTTTGTCAATCAAAGATAAAGTGAATTTGTACTTATTCGCCTGAAAGACACATATCAATATCAAGTAATTTTATAGATAAATTTACTTTTGGTCCCTTAACTATTTAATGTTTAGATTTGATATTAAAAAGAAAAAAATTGCAATGAGCATACTAATAACAGTACTTTTGTACCCCCAGAGCAGTTTTGGCACAAAAAACTGAATAAATCAGTTTAAAAAATCTTAAATAAAATAAACATAAAAATTAGATTGAATTCCAAATTTCTAATTTTTTTTATGGTTCCTTATTTTCTATCTATTTTTTAAGTAATACTAGGACTTTTAGTATATCATCAAAATTTGTATTTTACATATTTTGTCCTTTTGCACATATTGCTATATATTTCCAGCGATTTAAGTAATCTAAGGACTATGCTGGAAAATAACGTAGCATGGAACATAGAAGGTGTTTATACCGCCCACGGATATACAACTAGTACACAGCTAAAAACCACAATGACGAACGAAAGTACATGTTATTATAAGTTCAATCTGAAACAAAATATAGTTTAATAGTTAAAGAACTAACTCTTAATCCAATTAATCGTTGAGAGAATCAATATACGCATTTGCTATTTGTGTTCTTTGTGACGTTCAATAGTCACATCTCTTTGTCGACCAAGCCTTGATGCGGTCCTAGGCACACATTCAAAATTGTGTGGGTAAATATATAATAAAGATTACATGTCAAATCGCCAATCAGAGTAAAGACTTATTGATGCTTGTACTTGCAAGTTTTAGCGATATAAGTGAATGGGAAACTCAGTTGAACCATGCTTTGGATACAATGATTTTTAGTTGTATACAAAAGTAGAGATATAAGACTATGTTTATACTATATAGCTCACTCTATACTAGTTAGTTGGACAATGCCTCATTGTACGTAATTAACAATGTTAGGTTTTTCTTTGCAACCTTAGGCGGCTATCAACTTACCCGGGCCACCGATCTTCCTAATTTCGGAGGTATGGGGACTTCTTGGCGCATAGATCGTACACTGGTAGAAAAAGGGCCTGTTGTCCCGGTTCGTAAGGGCCTTTTGTCCTGGTTCCTGAACCGGGACTAAAGGGTCGGTACTAATGCCCTGCCCCTTTAGTCCCATGTGGCCTGTGCGCGGAGCCCAGGCAGGAGACCCTTTGGTCCCGGTTGGTGGCACCAATCGGGACCAATAGGCATCCACGCGTCAGCATTTCTGTGGCTGGGGTTTTTGTTTTTTTTAAAGGGGGGGTTTGGGGGTTTGGGGGGATTAATTTAGGTGTTTCATATATTGTTTTAGCTAGCTATAATTAATAGAGAGAAGTGTCCTCTCTTATGTCCGTGCTTGGTCGACGCTACGTACTATACATACGTATAGAGAGGACTAGACACGCTAGCTAGCTAGTAAGCAAACGAAGGAAACAGAAGATCGTCATGAACATATATGCATACAGAGAGAAGTGATATCGACCACCTCTCCTTCTTCGAGAGATTGGTCGAACAACAAGTTCTCGTATATCTATCCGACACTACCGGCTACATATATACAATAATTATCTCTTACAAATATAATCATACGGACTCATGGTCCACATAGTATTCTCCGTCTTCAGCAATCACGTGGTCAAGAAAGAATGCCGCCAATTCCTCTTGAATTGCTCGCATGCGAGCTGGTGCTAGGAGTTCATCCCGCTTCCGAAACATCTAATTTGAAGAAGGGGATCAATACATATATATATATATATATATATATATATATATGAATGAATGAAACTCAACACAAATAATGGTAATAAAATAAAATTGTGAATGTTGTTATTTACATACTTCATATTGTTCGTCGGTGTAGCCCCGCTCACAGGTCGTGTGGCGAATGGACTTGCGAACGTAGTATCCACAGAAATCATTCCCTTTTTCCTGTCACAACCACTTTACAAGAAATAGAGGTCAATCAAACTGATAAGCAAGAATGCCAAATCAATAGGGGTTGCGCGAAGCATGCTACTATAGTACTTACTTTCGGGTGTCTAAATTGCAGCTTCTTCGGGAGTCCTGGAGCTTTTTTGGAGAATTTTTTCTAAACCCTGCCAGACAAAGAAAACAATTACTTGATATATCAGGAAATGAACAAAGTTGCTGATATGGTGGATAATGATCGATTTAACTTACTTCTCGAGCATTTGAGTCATGTCCGCATAGTCCTGGGGATCTTTTCGTTTTGAGTCTAAGACAGTTACTAGTCCCTGCTCAAGCTTAATCTCTAGGAGAATATAGTGGTAAATGCACACACATGCATAACTCATCAATTACATTACTATAACCTTGACCAATATATATATATAAGGGAAACCAAATACGCACAAGACAGTAACACTCACTTGAAGTTGTAAGGAAAGAGTATTATATCTTTATTTTCATTTATTACCAACGATCGAAGCAAGTTGGCCTCGGTATCTGCGAGATGAAATTTAACCTGAGTTGCATCTATGAGATACGTGTTAATGAACCCAATATCACCGACTTGTCTTTTCTTCAATTCGGCGATCTTCAATCTGCATAATATAGTGAGGATGATTATAAATACATGCAATGAAAGAGCTGAGCTATATAGAGAGACTTAATGACAGAAGTAGTACTACTTACAGACAGTAGCAGGTGACCGTTGTTTTATCGAGGGCCAATTGATTGAAAAACTGAAAGAACTCCTCAAATGGAACAGGCAATAGTTCAATTCCAACGAGGTCATGCTCCTTTTTAACTTTCACATACAATGTACTCCTCCCCCCAGAGTCTCTGCAGATTTTCAAGTACCAATCATGCAATCTTCGCATCATCGTTGATAGAGATCTTTCATCTTTGACGAGAGGCTTCCCGTACTCGTATCTTTGTATCTGCACCTCCATGGGTTCATAATGTACATCATCGGGTAGGTAATCGGCAAGATTGCTATAACCGGGCACCATCCTCGGATCATTAGCGACGTTGTCGCTAGGCACCTTGAGCGGGGGGCACGATTGCTTCGCTTCTTCGCCGAGCTGGGCAATTTGTTTCCCAGCTCGTCGTTCTTTCAGCCTTTGATCACTAACAGTACTTCCCGACCGCTCCGCTTCGGCAAATTCCTTTCCAATAATGCGCTCATAGTTTCCTTTCGGTGGAGACTTGGGTGGTTTTGTTAGGGCAGCCAGAGTGCGCTTCGCTTTCACCAGATCTACCTTCTCCTCTGGAAGTGGATGTCTCTTTGCTTTCAACCCTTGAAACCAGTCATCCACTTCGGTTCGCGCGATCTCGGCGTTCTCCTTCGGGGTCCTCTCGTATGGTAACTTCTCTGGAGTCTTCAGAGAAGGACCGAATCTGTATGTCCTCCCGCCTCTGGCTGTACTGCTAGACGCCGGCCGAGCAGACAGAGCGGTTGTCTTCTTTACTTGCTTACGAGGTGGAGGAGAAGGACTACGACGCGCCGGAGCAGCCGGAGCGGCGGCAGGTCTCTTCCGCCCTTGCTGACGAGGCGGAGAAGGAGGAGGCTGGCTGCTCAGGCGCGTCAGCGCAGGTGGAGAAGGAGGCGGAGTGCCTCCACGCGCTGGAGAAGGAGCCGGTCGAGTGCCCTGATCGTCACTCGCCGGAGGAGGAGGCGGTGGAGGAGGCGGAGTGCCCGGACTCGCCGGAGGAGGAGGCGGTGGAGGAGGCGGAGTGCCCTGACTTGCCGGAGGAGGAGGAGGAGGCGGAGGCGTCCAGTTCGGAAGGTTGATGGGCTCCTTCCGCCATAGGCATGGAGTCTTCAGAGCAGACCCCAGCCTAGTCTCCCCTTCACCGGTAGGGTGGTCAAGCTGGAGGTCCTCAAATCCCTCCGTTATTTCATCCACCATCACCATAGCATATCCTTCTGGAATCGGCCGGCAGTGAAAAGTTGCGCCGGGTTCAGTAGGATAAACAGAGCCAACAGCCGCCTTGACCTTCAAATTCATCCATTGCGTCATAAGGTGGCAATTTTGAGACTCCGTGATAGCATCCACGGGATAGCTGGCAGGAGCCGTCAAGGCATGCTCCGGTTGAAGCAGCTCGGTGGAAGCCACGCTGCTTCTCCGCTGAGATGGCGGGGTAGCTTCGGGGGAAGCTTCGGCAGTACGTTTGCTGCGATTTGCTTCTCGTTCCTCTATCGCTTGTACCCTTGCTTGCAGCGCCAGCATTTGGGTCTGCTGCACTTTTTTCCTCCTGTCATGGGATTTGTAACCGCCTGCGTCCAGAAACCCAACCTTCCACTGAATGGAGCCTCGCGTGCCTCGTGTCCGTCCAGGGTGCTCAGGACTCACGAGGGCCATTGTGAGCTCGTCGTTCTCTCTGTCTGGAAAGAACGTCCCTTACTGCGCTGCTTCGATATACTGCTGAAGCTTCCTGACTGGTATGTCCATTTGATCGTTCGTCCAAATGCACTTCCCTGTTACAGGGTCCAAGGTTCCGCCAGCCCCGAAGAACCAATTCCGGCAACGGTCTGGCCAGTTCATTGTCTCTGGTTCGATCCCTTTTTCAACCAGATCATTCTCAGCCTTGGCCCACTTAGGCCGGGCTACGAGGTAGCCACCTGACCCCGTGCGATGGTGATTCTTCTTCTTTGCAACATTTTGCTTGTTTGTCGCCGACATCTTCTTACTCTTTTCTGATGTCTTGTGGGCCACAAATGCGGGCCAGTGATCTCTGATATTCTCATATCTGCCCTTGAATTCTGGTGTCTCATTATTTTCGACAAACTTATTCAGATCTTTCTTCCACCTCCTGAATAGTTCTGCCATCCTCTTAAGAGCAAAAGACTTGATTAATTGCTCTTTAACTGGCTTCTCTGGATTATCCTCTGGCGGTAGGGTGAAATTTGACTTCAGCTCAGTCCAAAGATCATTTTTCTGCATATCATTGACATAAGAGACCTCAGGGTCTTCTGTAGCCGGCTTAAACCATTGCTGGATGCTTATCGGGATCTTGTCCCTAACCAGAACCCCGCACTGAGCAACAAATGCGCTCTTTGTCCGGAGGGGTTCAATAGGTTGGCCGTCGGGCGCGATTGCTATGATCTCAAACTTTTCATCCGAGCTCAACTTTTTCTTCGGGCCTCGTCTCTTTACCGAAGTTGTGCTCGATCCGGAGGGCTAGAAAAAAGAACAAAGACTTAATTAATATGTGTACATACCAAAACAATGAATGCATCAATCAGCTAGTCAGCATTAACTAATATATATATACCTGGCCGGACTGGTTCGGTCACCGGAGCCGTCATCACGGTCTCCTTCTTGCACCGGCATTGGGTCACCGAGCCGTCCTCATGTTCTTCTTCTTGCACCGGCATTAGGTCACCGTAGCCAGCTTCTTCACCCTCTCCTTCCAGACCATCGGTGTCGTTGAGAAACAACGAGACGCATCACTTCCTTCTGCGATTATGTCCCTCAACAACGCTTCTTTTGCTTCGTCTCGGGCGGTGTCCATAGTTTCTACAAATATTTACAACATGGCAATTATTATTCAAACATGACAGATGGATATATTAGTGCCAAACGTAGAACTAGCTACCTAATCATAGTAAGCTATCGGGAGGGGGTATATATCGACAACGACGACACTACATCTATGTCCCTCGACGACCCTCGTTCCCGATAAAAAAAGAGGAAGAAGAAGAAAAAAAAGGAGAAGAAAGAATAGAGGAGACGAACCCTCGACCCCTAGACGACCCTCTTCTTCCTCTCATGTTCGAGAGGATCGCCGAGGGGTCGGGAGGTTGCCTAGTGTCAAAGGATTCAACAAAACCATGTCTTCATCATTAGGCGAAAGTAACATGTGCATGATGGTACGAAGCTCTTCAAAGTTGTTCTGGAACGGAGTCCCAGATAGGATAATTCGCTTTTTGGTACAAAGTTCAGCAAGAGCCTTCCGAATATCGCTATTTGGAAGGCCTTTGCTGAATTCGTACCAAAAGGCGGATTATTCTATCCGGGACTCCATTCCAGAACAACTTTGCAGAACTTCGTACCAACATGCCCTGGTTACTTCCGGCTAATGATGAAGGCATGGATTTCTTCAATACTTTGACACTAGGAAACCTCTCTCGACCCCTCGGCGATCCTCGACCCCTCGAACCCTCGACGACCCTGGAACCCTCGACCCCTAGACGACCCTGGTCTGGAACCCTCTGGTAACACGATCATCTCGGACCAACTATACTTCAGCATGTGTTGCAATGCTTTGCAAGGCTGTGTGTTGATGTGCATTTACCGAGAGGCCTTTATATTAACCTCTCCGACTAATCGAGTGACAAAATGACTGGATTTTGCGAACACTCGGCCGTAGTCAAGCCTAACCATACCCATGAGACACCTACTACATGTCCGTCTAACATCACTACCCTATTACCTGTGCTGAGTATAGTAGCACCCAAAGTGTTCCCTCCCGGCCAGCTGGAAAAAGGTTATATGGCGCATAATGTTGCCTTCATAGTACTATAGGAACATGGTATCAGAATCGCTGACGAAAGCATAGCAAACTCTCATATCCCATCGTGGTGGTGTCTAAGCTAATATATACACTCCCAACTACCATTACTTCACATATGACATCTAATTCAAGTGAACTATACTCTAATTGTCCATTACACTATCATCTATTGTGATACAGCTAGATCACAGTCTGAGGCATTATGAAGTGTACATCGTGCCTGTGATTGTCTTATGTGAATTCACACAATGTGATAATAGCCTATCTGGTGTTAATATGCGAATCTATGCATTGCAAATAATGAACGCATACTGAACATAATACCGGAGACTCAACATATATCCAGTACATTATTAGCCTCTTAACAACTGTGCAATTCCTCTAGCATGAATCTCTTTCATTGCCGGTAAGTAAAAACCCCATAACAGTGCACTCTGGTGTTAGTCGTCTTACGAAGTTCTGCGCAAGTTGTTGTGGCTGAGATTGCACTGGAATGATTCGGTGGTCTAGAAGGAGAAAGGAAATATGCCCTAGAGGCAATAATAAAGTTATTATTTATTTCCTTATTTCATGATAAATGTTTTTATTCATGCTAGAATTGTATTAAACCGGAAACATAATACATGTGTGAATACATAGACAAACATAGTGTCACTAGTATGCCTCTACTTGACTATCTCGTTGATCAAAGATGGTTATGTTTCCTAACCATAGACATGAGTTGTCATTTGATTAACGGGATCACATCATTAGGAGAATGATGTGATTGACATGACCCATTCCATTAGCTTAGCACCCGATCGTTTAGTATGTTGCTATTGCTTTCTTCATGACTTATACATGTTCCTATGACTATGAGATTATGCAACTCCCGTTTGCCGGAGGAACACTTTGTGTGCTACCAAACGTCACAACGTAACTGGGTGATTATAAAGGAGCTCTACAGGTGTCTCCAAAGGTACATGTTGGGTTGGCGTATTTCGAGATTAGGATTTGTCACTCCGATTGTCGGAGAGGTATCTCTGGGCCCTCTCGGTAATGCACATCACATAAGCCTTGCAAGCATTGCAACTAATGAGTTAGTTGTGAGATGATGTATTACGGAACGAGTAAAGAGACTTGCCGGTAACGAGATTGAACTAGGTATTAAGATACCGACGATTGAATCTCAGGCAAGTAACATAGCGATGACAAAGGGAACAACGTATGTTGTTATGCGGTCTGACCGATAAAAGATCTTCGTAGAATATGTAGGAGCCAATATGAGCATCCAGGTTCCGCTATTGGTTATTGATCGGATACGTGTCTCGGTCATGTCTACATTGTTATCGAACCCGTAGCGTCCGCATGCTTAACATTACGATGAAAGTTTCATTATGAGTTTATATATTTTGATGTACCGAAGTTTGTTCGGAGTCCCGGATATGATCACGGACATGACGAGGAGTCTCGAAATGGTCGAGACATGAAGATTGATATATTGGAAGCCTATTTTTGGACATCGGAAGTGTTCCGGGTGAAATCGGCATTTTACCGGACTACCGGGAGGTTACCGGAACCCCCCGGTAACCTAATGGGCCTTATGGGCCTAGTGGAGGAAGAGGAGAGGAGGCCAAGGGGCCGCGCGCACCCCTCCCCCAAGTCCAAATTGGACAAGGAAGGGGGCAGCGCCCCCCCTTTCCTTTCCCCTCTCTCCTCCTTCACCCATGTTCTAATCCAACTAGGGAAAGGGGGAAGTCCTACTCCCGGTAGGAGTAGGACTCCTCCTCCTGACGCACCTTGCAAGGGCCGGCTGGCCTCCCCCCTTGCTCCTTTATATACGGGGGCAGGGGGCACCTCTAGACACACAAGTTGATCCTCGTGATCGTTTTCTTAGCCGTGTGCGGTGCCCCCCTCCACCATAATCCTCGATAATATTGTAGCGGTGCTTAGGCGAAGCCCTGCGACGGTAGAACATCAAGATCGTCACCACGCCGTTGTGCTGACGGAATTCTTCCCCGACACTTTGCTGGATCGGAGTCCGGGTATCGTCATCGAGTTGAACGTGTGCTAGAACTCAGAGGTGCCGTAATTTCGGTGCTTGATCGGTCGGGCCATGAAGACGTATGACTACATCAACTGCGTTGTCATAATGCTTCCACTTCCGGTCTACGAGGGTACATAGACAACACTCCCCCCCCTCGTTGCTATGCATCACCATGATCTTGCGTGTGCGTAGGAAATTTTTTGAAATTACTACGTTCCCCAACAGTGGCATCCGAGCATAGGTTTTATGCATTGATGTTGTCCACGAGTAGAACACAACTGAGTTGTGGGCGATATAAGTCATACTGCTTACCAGCATGTCATACTTTGGTTCGGCGATATTGTTGGATGAAGCGGCCCAGACCGACATTACGCGTACGCTTACGCGAGACTGGTTCTACCGACGTGCTTTGCACACAGGTGGCTGGCGGGTGTCAGTTTCTCCAACTTTAGTTGAACCAAGTGTGGCTACGCCCAGTCCTTGCGAAGGTTAAAACAGCACCAACTTGACAAACTATCATTGTGGTTTTGATGCGTAGGTAAGAACGGTCCTTGCTAAGCCCGTAGCAGCCACGTAAAACTTGCAACAACAAAGTAGAGGACGTCTAACTTGTTTTTGCACGGCATGTTGTGATGTGATATGGTCAAGACATGATGCTAAATTTTATTGTATGAGATGATCATGTTTTGTAACCGAGTTATCGGCAACTGGCAGGAGCCATATGGTTGTCGCTTTATTTTATGCAATGCAATTGCGCTGTAATGCTTTACTTTATCACTAAGCCGTAGCGATAATCGTGGAAGCATAAGATTGGCGAGACGACAACGATGCTACGATGGAGATCAAGGTGTCGCGCCGGTGACGATGGTGATCATGACAATGCTTCGAAGATGGAGATCACAAGCACAAGATGACGATGGCCATATCATATCACTTATATTGACTGCATGTGATGTTTATCTTTTATGCATCTGATCTTGCTTTGATTGACGGTAGCATTTTAAGATGATCTCTCACTAATTATCAAGAAGTGTTCTCCCTGAGTATGCACCGTTGTGAAAGTTCTTCGTGCTGAGACACCACGTGATGATCGGGTGTGATAGGCTCTACGTTCAAATACAACGGGTGCAAAACAGTTGCACACACGGAATACTCAGGTTATACTTGACGAGCCAAGCATATACAGATATGGCCTCGGAACACGGAGACCGAAAGGTCAAGCGTGAATCATATAGTAGATATGATCAACTTGGTGATGTTCACCAATGAAACTACTCCATCTCACGTGATGATCGGACATGGTTTAGTTGATTTGGATCACGTGATCACTTAGAGGATTAGAGGGATGTCTATCTAAGTGGGAGTTCTTTGGTAATATGATTAATTGAACTTAAATTTATCATGAACTTAGTACCTGATCGTATCTTGCTTATTTATGTTTGATTGTAGATAGATGGCCCGTGCTGTTGTTCCGTTGAATTTTAATGCATTCCTTGAGAAAGCAAAGTTGAAAGATGATGGTAGCAATTACACGGACTGGGTCCGTAACTTGAGGATTATCCTCATTGCTGCACAGAAGAATTATGTCCTGGAAGCACCGATGGGTGCCAGGCTTGCTGCTGGAGCAACACCAGATGTTATGAACGTCTGGCAGAGCAAAGCTGATGACTACTCGATAGTTCAGTGTGCCATGCTTTACGGCTTAGAATCGGGACTTCAACGACGTTTTGAACGTCATGCAGCATATGAGATGTTCCAGGAGTTGAAGTTAATATTTCAAGCAAATGCCCGGATTAAGAGATATGAGGTCTCCAATAAGTTCTATAGCTGCAAGATGGAGGAGAACAGTTCTGTCAGTGAGCATATACTCAAAATGTCTGGGTATAATAATCACTTGATTCAATTGAGAGTTATTCTTCCAGATGATTGCGTCATTGACAGAATTCTCCAATCACTTCCACCTAGCTACAAGAGCTTCGTGATGAACTATAATATGCAAGGGATGAATAAGACAATTTCCGAGCTCTTCGCAATGCTGAAAGCTGCGGAGGTAGAAATCAAGAAGGAGCATGAAGTGTTGATGGTCAACAAGACCACTAGTTTCAAGAAAAAGGGCAAAGGGAAGAAGAAGGGGAACTTCAAAAAGAACAGCAAGCAAGTTGCTGCTCAGGAGAAGAAACCCAAATCTGGACCTAAGCCTGAAACTGAGTGCTTCTACTGCAAGCAGACTGGTCACTTGAAGGGGAACTGCCCCAAGTAGTTGGCGGATAAGAAGGATGGCAAGGTGAACAAAGCTATATATGATATACATGTTATTGATGTGTACCTTACTAATGCTCGCAGTAGCACCTGGGTATTTGATACTGGTTCTGTTGCTAATATTTGCAACTCGAAACAGGGACTACGGATTAAGCGAAGATTGGCTAAGGACGAGGTGACGATGCGCGTGGGAAATGGTCCCAAAGTCGATGTGATCGCAGTCGGCACGCTACCTCTACATCTACCTTCGGGATTAGTATTAGACCTAAATAATTGTTATTTGGTGCCAGCGTTGAGCATGAACATTATATCTGGATCTTGTTTGATGCGAGACGGTTATTCATTTAAATCAAAGAATAATGGTTGTTCTATTTACATGAGTAATATCTTTTATGGTCATGCACCCTTGAAGAGTGGTCTATTCTTATTAAATCTTGATAGTAGTGACACACATATTCATAATATTGAAGCCAGAAGATGCAGAGTTGATAATGATAGTGCAACTTATTTGTGGCACTGCCATTTAGGTCATATCGGTGTAAAGCGCATGAAGAAACTCCATACTGATGGACTTTTGGAACCACTTGATTATGAATCACTTGGTACTTGCGAACCGTGTCTTATGGGCAAGATGACCAAAACACCGTTCTCCGGTACTATGGAGAGAGCAACAGATTTGTTAGAAATCATACATACAAATGTATGTGGTCCGATGAATGTTGAGGCTCGTTGCGAATATCGTTATTTTCTCACCTTCACAGATGACTTAAGCAGATATGGGTATATCTACTTAATGAAACATAAGTCTGAAACATTTGAAAAGTTCAAAGAATTTCAGAGTGAAGTTGAAAATCATCGTAACAAGAAAATAAAATTCCTACGATCTGATCCTGGAGGAGAATATTTGAGTTACGAGCTTGGTGTACATTTGAAACAATGTGGAATAGTTTCGCAACTCACGCCACCCGGAACACCACAGCGTAATGGTGTGTCCGAACGTCATAATTATACTTTACTAGATATGGTACGATCTATGATGTCTCTTACTGATTTACCGCTATCATTTTGGGGTTATGCTTTAGAGACAGCCGCATTCGCGTTAAATAGGGCACCATCAAAATCCGTTGAGACGACGCCTTATGAACTGTGGTTTGGCAAGAAACCAAAGTTGTCGTTTCTGAAAGTTTGGGGATGCGATCCTTAGGTGAAAAAGCTTCAACCTGATAAGCTCGAACCCAAATCGGAGAAATGTGTCTTCATAGGATATCCAAAGGAAACTATTGGATACACCTTCTATCACAGATCCGAAGGCAAGACTATTGTTGCTAAATTCGGAAACTTTCTAGAGAAGGAGTTTCTCTCGAAAGAAGTGAGTGGGAGGAAAGTAGAACTTGATGAGGTAACTGTACCTGCTCCCTTATTGGAAAGTAGTACATCACAGAAACAGGTTTCTGTGACACCTACACCAATTAGTGAGGAAGCTAATGATGATGATCATGAAACTTCAGAACAAGATAGTACTGAACCTCGTAGATCAACCAGAGTAAGATCCGCACCAGAGTGGTACGGTAATCCTGTTCTGGAAGTCATGCTACTAGATCATGATGAACCTACGAACTATGGAGAAGCGATGGTGAGCCCAGATTCCGCAAAATGGCTTGAAGCCATGAAATCTGAGATGGGATCCATGTATGAGAACAAAGTGTGGACTTTGGTTGACTTGCCCAAAGATCGGCAAGGAATTGAGAATAAATGGATCTTCAAGAAGAAGACTGACGCTGACGGTAATGTTACTGTCTACAAAGCTCGACTTGTCACAAAAGGTTTTCGACAAGTTCAAGGGATTGACTACGATGAGACCTTCTCACCCGTAGCGATGCTTAAGTCTATCCGAATCATGTTAGCAATTGCCACATTTTATAATTATGAAATTTGGCAGATGGATGTCAAAACTGCATTCCTGAATGTATTTCTGGAAGAAGAGTTGTATAGGATGCAGCCGAAAGGTTTTGTCGATCCAAAGGGAGCTAACAAAGTGTGCAAGCTCCAGCGATCCATTTATGGACTGGTGCAAGCCTCTCAGAGTTGGAATAAACGCTTTGATAGTGTGATCAAAGCATTTGGTTTTGTACAGACTTTTGGAGAAGCCTGTATTTACAAAAAGGTGAGTGGGAGCTCTGTAGCATTTCTGATATTATATGTAGATGACATATTACTAATCGAAAATGATATAGAATTTCTGGATAGCATAAAGGGATACTTGAATAAGAGTTTTTCAATGAAAGACCTCGGTGAAGCTGCTTACATATTGGGTATTAAGATCTATAGAGATAGATAAAGACGCTTAATTGGACTTTCACAAAGCACATACCTTGACAAAATTTTGAAGAAGTTCAAAATGGATCGAGCAAAGAAAGGATTCTTGCCTGTGTTACAAGGTGTGAAATTGAGTAAGACTCAATGCCCGACCACTGCAGAAGATAGAGAGAAAATGAGAGATGTTCCCTATGCTTCAGCCATAGGCTCTATCATGTATGCAATGTTGTGTACCAGACCTGATGTATGTCTTGCTATAAGTCTAGCAGGGAGGTACCAAAGTAATACAGGAGTGGATCACTGGACAGCGGTCAAGAACATCCTGAAATACCTGAAAAGGACTAAGGATATGTTTCTCATATATGGAGGTGACAAAGAGCTCATCGTAAATGGTTAACTTGATGCAAGCTTTGACACTGATCCAGACGATTCTAAATCGCAAACCGGATACGTGTTTTTACTGAATGATGGAGCTGTCAGTTGGTGCAGTTCTAAACAAAGCGTCGTGGCGGGATCTACAGGTGAAGCGGAGTACAGCTTCGGAAGCAGCAAATGAAGGAGTCTAGATGAAGGAGTTCTTATCCGATCTAGGTGTCATACCTAGTGCATCGGGTCCAATGAAAATCTTTTGTGACAATACTGGTGCAATTGCCTTGGCAAAGGAATCCGGATTTCACAAGAGAACCAAGCACATCAAGAGACGCTTCAATATCATCCGGGATCTAGTCCAGGTGGGAGACATAGAGATTTGCAAGATACATACGGATCTGAATGTAGCAGAC
>NC_053022.1:18992463-19166524 GCF_003073215.2 Triticum urartu | reverse complement strand
ATGCGGATATTTAGATCTCCTACCATTGTAACCGACTTTGTGTAACCCTAACCCTCTCTGGTGTCTATATAAACCAGAGGGTTTTAGTCCGTAGGACAATGCAACATACAACAATCATACCATAGGCTAGCTTCTAGGGTTTAGCCTCCTTGATCTCGTGGTAGATCTACTCTTGTACTACCCATATCATCAATATTAGTCAAGCAGGACATAGGGTTTTACCTCCATCAAGAGGGCCCGAACCTGGGTAAAACTTCGTGTCCCTTGTCTCCTGTTACCATCCGCCTAGACGCACAGTTCGGGACCCCCTACCCGAGATCCGCCGGTTTTGACACCGACATTGGTGCTTTCATTAAGAGTTCCTCTGTGTCGTCACCTTTACGCCCGATGGCTCCTTTGATCATCAACAACGATGCGGTCCAGGGTGAGACTTTCCTCCCCGGACAGATCTTCGTCTTCGGCGGCTTCGCACTGCGGGCCAATTCGCTTGGCCATCTGGAGCAGATCGAAAGCTACGCCCCTGGCCATCAGGTCAGGTTTGGAAGATTAAACTACACAGCTGATATCCGCGGAGATTTGATCTTCGACGGATTCGAGCCACAGCCGAGCGCGCTGCACTGTCTCGATGGGCATGATCTAGCTCTGCCGCCGAACAGTGCCCTGGAGGCCGCACGCGCATCGGTTCCGACCCTTAATTCGGAGCCCACTACACCGATCGAGGATGAGTGGTTGGACGCCGCCTCGGGGGCTGCGATCTCAAAGGCGATCGAGCCGGACACCAGACCCGTACTCCGCAAGGCCCATGATTCTGAGGGGCCGGATTCCTCTCCGGACTCAGAGCCCTCCGCGCGCCTGCCGATCGAATCCGATTGGGCGCCGATCATGGAGTTCACCACCGCGGACATCTTTCAGCACTCGTCCTTCGGCGACATCCTGAAGTCACTAAAGTATCTCTCTTTATCAGGAGAGCCCTGGTCGGACTACGGTCAGCAAGGTTGGGATGCGGATGATGAAGAAATTCAAAGCCCACCCACCACCCACTTCGTAGCCACTGTCGATGACTTAACCGACATGCTCGACTTCGACTCCGAAGACATCGACGGTATGGACGACGATGCAGGAGACGACCAAGAACCAGCACCTATATGGCACTGGAAGGCCACCTCGTTGTACGACATATATATGGTGGACACTCCAAAAGATGGAGATGGCGATGGAACAGCAGGGGATGACACCTCCAAAAAACAGCCCAAGCGCCGGCGTCAGCGGCGCCGCTCTAAATCCCGCCAAAGTAAAAACGGTGATTCCGGCATGGGAGATAATAATACTCCAGATAGTGTCGAAGAACACCCCCTCCAGCAAGATTCAGCATAGGAGGATGGAGAAGCCAGCCCTCACGAGAGAGCGGCAGACAGAGAGGTTGAGGATGATAATTATATGCCTCCCTCCGAAGACGAGGCAAGCCTCGACGACGACGAATTCGTCGTGCCAGAGGATCCCGCCGAACAAGAGCGTTTTAAACACAGGCATATGGCCATGGCAAGCAACCTCAAGAAAAAGCAGCAACGGCTTAGAGCTGATCAAGATTTGCTAGCCGAGAGATGGACTGAAGTCCTGGCGGTCGAAGAATATGAACTCGAACGCCCCTCCAAGAGTTACCCAAAGCGTAGGCTGCTACCCCGACTAGAGGAGGAAGCACCTAAACCTACATCACCAACGCATGACATGGCCGACCGGCCACCTCGTGGCTGTGACAGAGAGGCCTCTCGGCCCTCCACTCAAGCTGTGCCCTGGCGCCGCTCAAAACATACTAAGGCACGGGAAAATGCGCCAGACCTGCGAGAGATACTGGAGGACAAGGCAAGGCAAACAAGATCAATCTACGGATCGCGTGGGCGCCCCATGGCACGTGACGATGATCGTCACTCCGGATACAATAAATCCAGCCGGGCTAAACTCAATAGACAAAGCTCGTTTGAGCTACGTCGCGATATAGCCCAATACAGAGGCGCCGCACACCCACTATGCTTCACAGATGAAGTAATGGATCATAAAATCCCTGAGGGTTTCAAACCCGTGAACATTGAATCATATGATGACACAACAGATCCCGCGGTATGGATCGAGGATTATCTCCTTCATATCCACATGGCCCGCGGCAATGATCTACACGCCATCAAATACCTCCCGCTCAAACTTAAGGGACCGGCCCGGCATTGGCTTAACAGCTTGCCAGCAGATTCAATCGGTTCTTGGGAGGACCTGGAAGCCGCATTCCTCGACAATTTCCAGGGTACCTATGTGCGACCACCGGACGCCGATGACCTAAGCCACATCATTCAGCAGCCAGAAGAATCGGCCAGGCAATTTAGGACACAGTTCCTAACAAAGAAAAACCAAATAGTCGACTGTCCGGACGCAGAGGCCCTAGCAGCCTTCAAGCATAACATCCGCGACGAGTGGCATGCCCGGCACCTTGGATAGGAAAAGCCGAAATCTATGGCAGCCCTCACGACACTCATGACCCGCTTTTGCGCGAGAGAAGACAGCTGGCTAGCTCGCAGCAACAACTTAACCAAGAACCTTGGTAATTCGGATACCAAGGACAAAAGTGGCAGGTCGCGTCGGAACAAGCAAAAGCATCGCGTTAACAGCGACAGCAATGAGGATACGGCAGTCAATGCCGGATTCAGAGACTACAAATCCGGTCAGTGGAAAAAGCCATTCAAAAGAAATACTCAAGGCTCGTCCAGTTTGGACCGAATACTCGACCGCTTGTGCCAGATACATGGCACCCCCGAAAAGCCAGCCAATCACACCAACAGGGATTGTTGGGTGTTCAAGCAAGCAGGCAAGTTAAATGCCGAAAATAGAGACAAGGGGCTACTAGCGACGACGAGGAGGGGCCCAGGCCGCCGAACAACAGTGGACAGAAGGGTTTTCCTCCACAAGTGCGGACGGTGAACATGATATACGCAACCCACATCCCCAAGAGGGAGCGGAAGCGTGCGTTACGGGACGTATACGCGATGGAGCCAGTCGCCCCAAAGTTCAACCCATGGTCCTCCTGCCCGATCACTTTTGATCGAAGGGACCACCCCACTAGAATCCGTCATGGCGGGTTCGCCGCATTGGTTCTAGACCCAATTATTGACGGATTTCATCTCACAAGAGTCCTTATGGACGGCGGCAGCAGCCTGAACCTGCTTTATCAGGATACAGTGCGGAAAATGGGCATAGATCCCTCGAGGATTAAGCCCACCAAAACAACCTTTAAAGGTGTCATACCAGGTGTAGAGGCCAATTGTACAGGATCAGTCACACTTGAAGTGGTCTTCGGATCTCCAGATAATTTCTGAAGCGAGGAGTTAATCTTCGACATAGTCCCGTTCCGCAGTGGCTATCACGCACTGCTCGGGCGAACCGCATTTGCGAAGTTCAATGCAGTGCCGCACTACGCATACCTCAAGCTCAAGATGCCAGGCCCTCGCGGAGTAATCACGGTCAATGGAAACACCGAACGCTCCCTCCGAACGGAGGAGCACACGGCGGCCCTCGCAGCGGAAGTACAAAGCAGCCTCTCTAGGTAGTTCTCCAGTCCGGCCGTTAAAAGGCCGGACACTGTCAAGCGCGCCGGAGTAACCTACAACAAGACCGCCTGGCATGTTCTGAGCAGGCGTAGCAATGCGGCCCCAACCCCGGCCCTCGCGAAATAGCGAAACCAGTGCTTCGCGTACATAACTACGCTCTCGAAATACCATGGGCACAGGGGGAGGGGCACCATCACGGCACGCCCAAAACACGGCTTAAACCGTACAAGGGGCTACCGAATTCTTTCTTTATTTTCTCTTACTTTTAGGACTCCATACTTCGGATGACCTGTTCAGCAATTCAAATGCCGCACAAACGATGCAAGAACCAGGGATGCAGACAAGCTATGCCGCATTATGGAACTCCCAGGTGGTCTCTATCACGAGCAGTATACCTATTTTGCATACAATTCCGCGGCCTGCCCCTGGACCGGACATGTCAAATAGTCCAACCTTTTGCTTATCGCGCTATTTGTATCATTCTGCTTCGATCGCAGCATTTTTAATAAACAATGCATAGCTTTTATCTATTTTTGCATTACTTTTTTTATATAAATATATGTTCATTAATGACATGTTGCACCCGTACACTGTGATACGGCAAATACGCCAGGGGCTTCAGTACCCCTCCATATGGTGTGAGAAGTCCGAACACTTTAACAAGTGCGGCACCCCAAACTTATAGCATTATATGCATCGGCTCCGAATCATGTCTTGGGTCAATAGTTGGGTTTGCCCGGCTCCTACATTTTGGTGCCTTACGTTCCGCTATATCGGCTAAGGTAGCACTAGGAGAACTACTGCGATTGTGCCCCAGTTGAGCTGGGCTGAGCACCTCACTAGAGAAAGCTAAAACTGACTGTCATGATGAAGCAAGAGACCGGTCGCTGTTCGAAAGGTTTTTCGAGTCCCTAAAGACTTATGCCGCTTCGAGCGAGGAACCGACTTTGTCCGGCCAAGGCGTGGATAGCGCCCCGAACTCGTTCTTCCGAATACTAGGGGCTTCGCCGAAATTTAAAATTATAGAGTTCTATGGCTAAGTGAGAGTGTTCAAGCATCATAGTCCGATTGCCTTGTTCATTGTGCTGAGCGCCTCCCTCGAAGGACCCAAACATGGGAAAAAGAGCGCTCAGGTTTATCCCGAACACCCCAGCACTGGTTGCATGGGGGCAGAAGCCGACGACTGGCCATCTCTCAATTTTTGATAAACGGCCGCACAGAAAGTAATATTTTAAATTCAACAAGCATTGCTTAGCGCATATGAACAAGTTTTCAGCGCACAAGACAATACGAGCGGGTTTACTCAAAAATTACATCCCTGGTACATTCATCCGCCATAAGGCGGGCACCCTTCAGTACATCCTTATAATAGTTCTCGAGTTTGCGATGCTCTTTCCCCGGCGGTGGCCCATCCTTCACAAGCTTCTCACCGTCCAGCTTGCCCCAGTGCACCTTAGCACGGGCAAAGGCCCTCCGGGCACCTTCGATGCAGACGGAGCGCTTGATCACCTCGAGCCTTGGACAGGACTCCACCAGCCGCCGCACCAGCCCGAAGTAGCTCCCATGCAGGGCCTCTCCAGGCCACAGCCGAACTATGAGGCCCTTCATGGCCTGTTCGGCCGCCTTGTGGAGCTCGACCAACTGCTTCAGCTGGTCGCTCAGGGGCACAGGGTGTCCGGCCTCAGCATACTGAGACCAGAACACCTTCTCCGTCGAGTTGCCCTCCTCAGCTCGGTAGAACACGGCGGCATCGGATACGCTAACGGGAAGATCTGCGAACGCTCCTGGAGAGCTCCGGATTCGGGTAAGTAACAAGTAGCTTACTTTTGTATGTTCGCTTTGCATAAAGAATGCCTTACCCGCCGCTATCTTTTTCACCGCATCCAACTCCTGGAGGGCCTTCTGGGATTCGGCCTTGGCAGACTTGGCAGTCTCGATGGCCGCCGCGAGCTCGGACGCTTGCGTCTTTGAGTCAAGCTCCAAACTCTCATGTTTTTTCATGAGAGCCTGAAACTCTTGCCGCGCCTCGCCGACCTGCGCCTCAAACTTCTCCCGCTCGGTGCGCTCCGTGGCCGCTTTCTTCTCGGCCTCGGACAACGCCTGCTTGAGGGTCGCCACCTCAGTTGTGGCACCTACCATAAGCAGCATAATCCTGTCATTTTTGCAATTGCATCTTTTTATATACATTTTTCTATAAGTTATCTATTACCTTCTTTCTCCTCGAGCTGCCGCTTGGCAAGGCCGAGCTCTTGCTCGGACCGCTCGAGGCCCCGCTTCAGTGTGCTCGCCTCCGCAGTCAGTGCGGCGGTCGCAAGCAGCGAAGCCTGCATACGCATATTGACTCATTTTTTGTTAGACTCCTGCGAAATTTATTAGATCCTCTATTCGGCTTTTCTTTCCGAACGCCAAAAAGAGCATCAGGGGCTATTGTCTATGCGGTAATATTTTTACATATTTTTTACTTACCTCGAAGCCCGTTAGAAGGCTAGCACAAGCTTCAGTCAGTCCGCTTTTGGCGGACTGAACCTTCTGGATCACCGTACTCATGATAGTACGGTGATCCTCGTCGATGGAGGCGCCCTTAAGCACCTCCAGCAGATTGTCCGGTGCCTCCGATTGGACGGAGGCCGCCGGCTTAGTAGGCTTGCTCCTCTTAGAAGGAGGTCGCCTGCCGCAGTCTGGAACCATTGAGGATTCCGGCGCAGAGTCCGGCGCAAAGCCGGACTTGGAGCCCTGGGGGGTCTTGTCCCCTTTACTCCCGGAGTCCGGGAGGTCGCCTCGCGGCTCCTCCAGGACCACTTCCTCTTGGCCCGGAACTTGTTGCGGCGCCACTTCGGCGTCGTCCGCGGCACAGGGGGGAGGCAGTGGGCGGAACTGAATTCACGTCCGATGAATCCAGGGAGCCGCTCGATGACTCGTCGAGCCCGGCCTTGGGCGGGCTGTATAATTATATTCTACATAAGGAAGGGCTGGGCAACAAAGGAATATTATGAGTTACTCTGGTATCCAAATACTTACGATCCCGCTGGGCGCTTGGCCCTGTGCGGCCACTCCTCTTCGCCCTCGTTGGCGTCGGTGGAGTAGTCCGGAGGAGGGATCTTCCCCCTCTTGGACCCTTCGGCATCCCCCGTTGGGGAGGCCTTCCTCTTCTTTCCTCCCCCCGCTGGAGGGGGAGAGGTTTCTTCTTCCTCCTCATCTTCACGGGGGGGAGTGCGTCTCGGATTCATCGGATGATGAATCCGACACCTCCAAACGCCGGGCACTCTTTCGAGTCCCTGTGGTCTTATTCTTGACCTTCTTCTCTGGCACCACATAGGGTGCCGGAACCAGCAGCTTCGATAAGCGAGCATTGGCTGGGTCTTCGGGCAAAGGAGCCGGACAGTCGATCTGTCCGGACTTCACCTGCCAGTCCTGTCAAAGGTGAGGGAGTTTAGATCCCGCATAGAGTCAAACTATGGAAAAACAACATCCTGTAAAAGGTAAAAATAGCTTACCTCGTCAGCGTGACGCTGCGTGCTGAATCCGCGGTCCTCGGAAGCAGACGCGGGAGCCTCGGCGCCTTTGAATAGCACCCTCCAGACATCTTCGTACGTCATGTCGAAGAGCCTGCTCAGGGTTGGGTGCTGCGTCGGGTCGAACTCCCATAGATTGAAGTCCCGTTGTTGGCACGGGAGGATCCGGCGGACGAGCATAACCTGGACTACATTGACAAGCCTAAGCTGCTTGTTCACCAGGATTTGGATGCATTTTTGCAGTCCGGTCACTTCTTCTTTGTAACTCCACGACAGGCCCGTCTCTTTCCAGGACGTGAGCCGCGTAGGGGGTCCGGACCGGAACTCAGGGGCTGCGATCCATTCCGGATCGCGCGGCTCGGTGATGTAAAACCACCCTGACTGCCACCCCTTCAGGGTCTCCACAAAGGAGCCCTCGAGCCATAGGACGTTGGCCATCTTGCCTGCCATGGCGCCTCCGCACTCCGCCTGGTTGCCATGCACCACCTTCGGCTTGATGTTGAAGGTCTTGAGCCATAGGCCGAAATGGGGGCGGATGTAGAGGAAAGCCTCGCACACGACGATAAACGTCGATATGTTGAGGACGAAGTTCGGGGCCAGATCATGGAAATCCAGGCCATAGTAGAACATGAGCCCCGGACGAATGGGTGGAGAGGAAAGCCCAGTCCGCGGAGGAAATGGGGAAGGAATACTACCCTCTCATGGGGCCTTGGGGTGGGGAGGAGCTGCCGCTTTCCGGGAAGCCGGTGCGCGATGTCGCTAGACAAGTATCTGGCCTTCCTCAGTTTCTTGATATGGCCCTCCGTAACGGAGGAGACCATCCACTTGCCTCCCTCTCTGGACATGGCTGGAGAAGGTTGAGGTGGGAAGTGCGGGCTTGGGCGCTGGAGCTCGAGTGCGCGGAAGATGGATAGGCAAAGGAGGAAGAAGGCATAGGTAAAGAGGTGGATCCTTATCCCCTTATATGGGCGGATGCGACTATGCGTCCCCACCAGCCTGGTAAAACTCTCTTATCCCCCAAGCGCCGTGATAAATGGCACGGTTGGGTTACCCACGTCCGTATTGATGAGAGTCCCGTAAATAAGGGACACGGTCTCTGCTTTGACAAGACGTGCCAAGGAAACCGCCTCGCAAAGTGTGCTGAGGTGGGGAAGTAAAAACGATTCGAATAAAGGCTTGGCCATGGTGTGATGTCACGCTATGGGATACGTCGGCAGATTAGATTTGTGTTAATATTATTCTCTCTATGGCAATATGTGGAAACTTATTTTGCAGAGCCGGACACTATCCCTAGTGTTTACAATCTTCTATGAAGTACTTGGAGGAGGAACCCGCCTTGCAATGCCGAAGACAATCTGCGCGCCGGACTCGTCGTCATTGAAGCCTGGTTCAGGGGCTACTGAGGGAGTCCTGGATTAGGGGTGTCCGGATAGCCGGACTATACCTTCAGCCAGACTCCTGGACTATGAAGATACAAGATTGAAGACTCCGTCCCGTGTCCGGAAGGGACTTTCCTTGGCGTGGAAGGCAAGCTTGGCGATGCGGATATTTAGATCTCCTACCATTGTAACCGACTTTGTGTAACCCTAACCCTCTCCGGTGTCTATATAAACCGGAGGGTTTTAGTCCGTAGGACAACGCAACATACAACAATCATACCATAGGCTACCTTCTAGGGTTTAGCCTCCATGATCTCGTGGAAGATCTACTCTTGTACTACCCATATCATCAATATTAATCAAGCAGGACGTAGGGTTTTACCTCCATCAAGAGGGCCCGAACCTGGGTAAAACTTCGTGTCCCTTGTCTCCTGTTACCATCCGCCTAGATGCACAGTTCGGGACCCCCTACCCGAGATCCGCCGGTTTTGACACCGACACCCACTATTTTGGACTTCAAGGAATTTAATTATGAAAGTTGCTCTTTAATTGATTGTATTTCCTTGTTGCAATCCGTGCTAAATTCTCCTCATGCTTATAGTCAAAATAAAGCCTTTACCAAACATATCGTTGATGCCTTGATACAATCTTATGAAGAAGAACTTGAGTTGGAAGTTTCTATCCCTAGAAAACTTTATGATGAGTGGGAACCAACTATTAAAATTAAGATCAAGGATCATGAATTTTATGCTTTATGTGATTTGGGTGCTAATGTCTCCACTATTCCCAAAACTTTGTGTGATTGACTAGATTTCCGCGATTTTGATGATTGCTCTCTAAACTTGCACCTTGCGGATTCCACTATTAAAAAACCTATGGGAATAATTAATGATGTTCTTATTGTTGCAAATAAGAATTATGTGCTCGTAGATTTTATCATTCTTTATATAGATTGCGATCCTTCTTGCCCTATTATTCTTGGTAGACGTTTCCTTAGAACGATTGGTGCAATTATTGATATGAAGGAAGGGAATATTCGATTCCAATTTCCATTAAAGAAGGGCATGGAACACTTCCCTAGAAATAAAATAAAATTACCATATGAATCTATCATGAGAGCCTCTTATGGATTGCCTACCAAAGATGGCAATACCTAGATCTATCTTTGTTTTATGCCTAACTAAGGGCGTTAAACGATAGCGCTTGTTGGGAGGCAACCCAATTTTATTTTAGTTTTTTTGTTTTTGTTTCTGTTTAGGAATAAATAATCCATCTACCTTCTGTTTAGATGTTTTTTTATCTTTTAATTAGTGTTTGTGCCAAGTTAAACCTATAGGATCTTCTTGGATGATAGTTATTTGATCTTGCTGTAATTTCTAGAAACTTTCTGTTCACGAAAACAATTATTAAAATTCACCAGAACGTGATAAAATACTTATTCCAATTTCTGCTGATCAATAAACAAATTTCCTAGGTCGTCCTATTTTGGATGATTTTTTGGAGTTCCAGAAGTTTGCGTTAGTTATAGATTACTACAGACTGTTCTGTTTTTGACAGATTCTGTTTTTTGTGTGTTGTTTGCTTATTTTGATGAGTCTATGGCTAGTAAAATAGTTTATAAACCATAGAGAAGTTGGAATACAGTACGTTTAACACCAATATAAATAAAGAATGAGATCATTACAGTACCTTGAAGTGGTCTTTTGTTTTCTTTTTGCTAACGGAGCTCACGAGATTTCTGTTAAGTTTTGTGTTGTGAAGTTTTCAAGTTTTGGGTGAAATCTTTTGATGGATTATGGAACAAGGAGTGGCAAGAGCCTAAGCTTGGGGATGCCCGTGGCACCCCCAAGATAATCCAAGGACACCAAAAAGTCAAAGCTTGGGGATGCCCCGGAAGGCATCCCCTCTTTCGTCTACTTCGATCGGTAACTTTACTTGGAGCTATATTTTTATTCACCACATGATATGTGTTTTGCTTGGAGCGTCTTGTATGATTTGAATCTTTGTCTTTTAGTTTACCACAATCATCCTTGTTGTACACACCTTTTGAGAGAGCCATACATGAATTGGAATTTGTTAGAATACTCTATGTGCTTCACTTATATCTTTTGAGTTATATAGTTTTGCTCTAGTGCTTCACTTATATCTTTTAGAGCACGGTGGTGGATTTGTTTTAAAGAAACTATTGGTCTCTCATGCTTCACTTAGATTATTTTGAGAGTCTTAAATAGCATGGTAATTTTCTTAAAAATAATAATATGCTTGGTATTCAAGATTTGTAAAACTTTCTTTTGAGTGCGTTGAATACTAAGAAAAGTTTGATGCTTGATAATTGTTTTGAGATATGAAGATGGTGATATTAGAGTCATGCTAGTTGAGTAGTTGTGAATTTGAGAAATACTTGTGTTAAAGTTTGTGATTCCCGTAGCATGCACGTATGGTGAACCGTTATGTGATGAAGTCGGAGCATAATTTATTTATTGATTGTCTTCCTTATGAGTGGCGGTCAGGGACGAGCGATGGTCTTTTCCTACCAATCTATCCCCCTAGGAGCATGCGCGTAATACTTTGCTTTGATAACTTCTAGATTTTTGCAATAAGTATATGAGTTCTTTATCACTACTAGGGAAAAGCCTAGCAGCAGCGCGGGTTTTAGGCCTATCAGTAGCGTGGGGCTATGCGCTACTGATAAGGCATTACAGCTAACGTATAGCAGTAGTGTTCCTCCGCCCACGCTACTGCTAAATCGACTTAGTAGTAGCGACTTCCCGGAGCAGCGCTACTAGTAATTAGTAGTAGCGCTTCTCCCTGCCCGCGCTGCTACTATTATTTCATATTTTATTTCTTTTTTATTTCATGTTGTATTCGTACACCTTTACACAAGTTTTCATACAACAGGAATTTAGAAATTGTTTTTACATCATAATGAGTTATTACATCACGGGGTGAAAGAACCGTGGACTAGTTTCAAGTGGATGGACATCCACTTGAAACTAATCCGCGGTTCTTTCACCCAATGATATAATAAATATCATCATCATCATATCATTAACAACTTATCATCATAACACATCATTGTCATATAACACCTCCTCAAGATCATCATTTTCATCAATGAGACATCACATAGCAAATTGGTCACTAGTCGTAATCACAAGTACTCCTCATCATCAACTCTAACACATTATATCACATAATAAACATATTGTACCTCATAGGACCTACTACATTCTCTTAGGACCTACTATATTCTCTAAGGTAAAATAGCAAAAAACAAGATAACCCCTGACTCTCCATTATGGAGAATGGAGATTATCCTGTCTCCAATTCTTGCCTTTCGCTTAATGTTACTTCCAAGAACCTCCTTGCAAATGTCCAAACATTTTTTCCATTCTTTGATTAGCATGTGTTCACCGGTTTTAGAAATCCGATATGCATAGGTGAGCTCCTTAGATTGACCTGGTTGTATGTTCATAACTGCAAGGCGACCATTCTGATTCATCAGATGAGGCACACAATCCATCGGGATTTTCTGTTGAAAAACATAGTAATAACTTCGTAGTTAGCAATGATGTACTAGTTTTAGAAGTATGCAAAAGATGCACGGATGTCGTAATAGTAAAAAATCTTACCAGGGTATCTCCATAGAAGTTACCGTGGTTCAACACGTCCACTAGTGGCACGTATTCACCATAATTTGGAGGAGTTCGATAATAGGTATTGTAATTCTCAAGAAAAGTACAATAAGCAATCGGATGACTTTTCTCCTTATAAGTTAATTCGGAGCCATCAGTGTAGTGGGTTTTGTCTACCATCTTCTGCACATTCTTTGAAGATTCAAAATAAGCTGTCAATGGAAATAAGCTGTCAACTATTTTGAAATAAACAATATAAATTAGTTAATAACTATGTTTGAGAAACTCACATTGCGGTAGAATCAGAAGCGTATCAACAAGGACCCAAATGTCCATATTGTCTTGCTCGATGTCAGGATTACCAAGATCCATGGTGACAATCATACCCTCATAAAAACCGTACATTTTGCAAAGTGCTTCCCAATTTTGGAAACCAAAATGGGTTACGCTCTGAGAATTGTACCGATTTACTTCAAAATCGATATCATGATGGGTCCTTAGGTGTATTTTCTTTGTTTCAAAATTTTCATGGTCTTCGAAACCCATCCTCTCCAAGACATAGCGTCTTGCATGGCATGGGATAAGCTAGTCGAATTGTAAAAGATGAAAATTAAACGTTGAAATAGTTGAAGTCATGCTTAATTACGAAAAAAACACTTGTCGTTGTTGCGTACCATTTCAACATCGAAGGTCTCCTCGAGCTTAATGCTAAAGCGCCGATCTTCATCCAGCTCAACGAACTTGTCGCACATACCTCGATTGTCGTGGCACCAGCTGCACTCCCCCGGGAGACTGTCGTCGTCCGAGTACGACATTTCCTACGTTCATAATTCAAAGATTAAACTTGTACATATTCTAGCACAAGTCATCCGAGAATTCACGGAAAAATCCGGCATGACCTTTGCTAAAAAAGGACATATCGAGCGCCTGAAATTTGCCGGAACGAAAATTAATCAACACTCCGGCAAAACATAGGCCACTCGGAGGTGTAACCAAAACATGAAATAATTGCTTAAACTAAAAAAAATAACAACAAATATGACATGTTCAACCAGTTCTATTAATTCAACTAGTTCTTACTAAATATAAACTTACTATAAAAAGAAAAAAACTAGTTCTTTCTAAAAATAAAGTAGTTCAACTAGTTATTAATTTACTTACTAAACTAGTTCAACTAAAACTAAACTAGTTCAACTAAAACTAAACTAGTTCTATTAATTCAACTCGTTCTTACTAAATATAAACTTACTATAAATAGAAAGAAATTAGTACATCTACTACTATTAATTAACATCTAACTACTACATCTACTACTAATTAACATCTACTACTGCTAATTATACAACTAGTTTACCATCACTACTACTAATTAATATCCACTACTACTAAAAATCATTATCTATGAACCCTAAATTAACATCTACTACTACTAAAATCATCTACTAACTAAGCAAATAGAGAGGGGGTGGGGGAGGGGTGGGGGGCTTACAGAGGGAGAGACGGTGGCGGGGAGGTGCTCGGCGACGGAGGGGCGGCGAGGGCGGGCTCGGGATCGGGAGGCGGCGGTCCTGGGCGGCAGGCTCGGTCGAGGGCGGCGGCGGTGAGGTCGAGGGCGGCGACAGTGTGGTCGAGAGCGGTGGCGGTGAGGTTGAGGGCGGGCTCGGGCGGCGGCGGTGAGGGCTCGGGTGGCGGCGACAGGAGTAGGGGAAAAGGCCGCGGGGGGGAGGACTTAGCGAAATTTTGAGCCGGGGGGTGGTTAACTCGAACTAGTAGTAGCGCTCATAAGGAAAACGTGCTATAGCTAACTTATCTATAGCGCGTTTTAGTGAAAAATGCTACTGCTAATGAAAGCAGTTATTTCTTTTGTTTATCCCAATATCAGTAACGCTTTGTACTGAAAAAAAGCTATAAGTCTAAGCAATGTAAAAACATCAAAAATATACATTGGTCATCATTGATCTTTTTGTGTAGAATCTAAATAGTCAACATGAATCCTCACTGTACCTGTATAGGTACAGGCGAGGATTCATATTGCAACCACAAATCATACACATATAGTTCAATGAAGACCAAGTGCTCGAGATAGGTTGAGAAGTAACATATTTAAGGTGGTAAACACCTTGTTCGCTTAGCAGTATGGGACTAAACTTAATTAGTTGCGGTGATACTTAGCAGTAGCGAGTGTTGAAGAAAACCGCTGCTACTAAGTTCTTTAGCAGTAGCGCGTCCCTGGGAAGAGCGCTACTACTATATCTAGCCTGGAGGCAACACCGTGGCAATTATAGTAGTAGCGCTCGTTTCACCTAGAGCGCTACTGCTACTTAGATGTTAGTAGCGCTCTTTTCTGAAGCTCGCTACTGCTAATTAGCAGTAGCGCCTGTTTTTAAACCACGCTGCTGCTAAGATTCTGTGTATAAGGTTTTCCCTAGTAGTGTAGGACTAATGTTGAGTCCATGGATTATACGCACTTTTCCCATCCTTCCACCATTGCTAGCCTCTCTAATACCGCGCACTTTTCACCGGTATCATACACCCACCATATACCTTCCTTAAAATAGCCACCATACCTACCTATCATGGCATTTCCATAGCCATTCCGAGATATATTGCCATGCAACTTTCCACCGTCCCGTTTATTATGACACGCTCCATCATTGTCATATTGCTAGCATGATCATGTAGTTGACATCGTATTTGTGGCAAAGCCACCGTTCATAATTCTTTCATACATGTCACTCTTGATTCATTGCATATCCCGGTACACCGCCGGAGGCATTACATAGAGTCATATTTTGTTCTAAGTATCGAGTTGTAATTGTTGAGTTGTAAGAAAAATAAAAGTGTGATGATCATCATTTTAGAGCATTGTCCCAAGTGAGGAAAGGATGATGGAGACTATGATTCCCCCACAAGTCGGGATGAGACTCCGGACGAAAAATAAAAAAAAGGAAAAAAAGAGGCCATAAAAAAGGAGAAAAGGCCCAAATAAAAAAATGAGAGAAAAAGAGAGAAGGGACAATGTTACTATCCTTTTACCACACTTGTGCTTCAAAGTAGCACCATGATCTTCATGATAGAGAGTCTCTCATTTTATCACTTTCATATACTAGTGGGAATCTTTCATTATAGAACTTGGCTTGTATATTCCAATGATGGGCTTCCTCAAAATGCCCTAGGTCTTCGTGAGCAAGCGAGTTGGATGCACACCCACTTAGTTTCTTTTGTTGAGCTTTCATATACTTATAGCTCTAGTGCATCCGTTGCATGGCAATCCCTACTCACTCAAAATGCCCTAGGTCTTCGTGAGCAAGCGAGTTGGATGCACACCCACTTAGTTTCTTTTGTTGAGCTTTCATATACTTATAGCTCTAGTGCATCCGTTGCATGGCAATCCCTACTCACTCACATTGATATCTATTGATGGGCATCTCCATAGCCCGTTGATACGCCTAGTTGATGTGAGACTATCTTCCCCTCTTTTTGTCTTCTCCACAACCACCATTCTATTCCACATATAGTGCTATATCCATGGCTCACGCTCATGTATTGCGTGAAGATTGAAAAAGTTTTAAAAATGTCAAAAGTATGAAACAATTGTTTGGCTTGTCATCGGGGTTGTGCATGATTTAAATACTTTGTGTGGTGAAGATAGAGCATAGCCAGACTATATCTTTTGGGACATGGTTTCACTTTTATATTACTTTTGGGACTAACCTATTAACCGGAGGCCCAGCCCAGAATTGTTGTTTTTTACCTATTTCAGTGTTCCGTAGAAACGGAATATCAAACGGAGTCCAAACGGAATGAAACCTTCGGGAACGTGATTTTCTCAACAAATATGATCCAGGAGACTTGGACCCTCCATCAAGAAAGGAGGGAGGCGGTCACGAGGGTGGAGGGCGCCCCCCCCCTAGGGCGCGCCCCTGCCTCGTGGGCCCCCCTTTGCTCCACCGACGTACTCCTTCCTCCTATATATACCTACGTACCCCCAAACGATCAGATACGGAGCCAAAAACCTAATTCCACCGCCGCAACATTCTGTACCAACGAGATCCCATCTTGGGGCCTGTTCCGGAGCTCCGCCGGAAGGGGAATCCACCACGGAGGGCTTCTACATCATCACCATAGCCCCTCCGATGAAGTGTGAGTAGTTTACCTCAGACCTTCGGGTCCATAGTTAGTAGCTAGATGGCTTCTTCTCTCTTTTTGGGTCTCAATACAATGTTCTCCCCCTCTCTCGTGGAGATCTATTCGATGTAATCTTCTTTTTGCAGTGTGTTTGTTGAGACCGATGAATTGTGGGTTTATGATCAAGATTATCTATGAACAATATTTGAATCTTCTCTGAATTCTTTTATGTATGATTGGTTATCTTTGCAAGTCTCTTTGAATTATCAGTTTGGTTTGGCCTACTAGATTGGTTTTTCTTGCAATGGGAGAAGTGCTTAGCTTTGGGTTCAATCTTGCGGTGTCCTTTCCCAGTGACAGTAGGGGCAGCAAGGCACGTATTGTATTGTTGCCATCAAGGATAACAAGATGGGGTATTTATCATATTGCATGAATTTATTCCTCTACATCATGTCATCTTGCTTAAGGCGTTACTCTGTTTTCTTGAACTTAATACTCTAGATGCATGCTGGATAGCGGTCGATGAGTGGAGTAATAGTAGTAGATGCAGGCAGGAGTCGGTGTACTTGTCTCGGACGTGATGCCTATATACATGATCATACCTAGATATCCTCATAACTATGCTCAATTCTGTCAATTGCTCAACAGTAATTTGTTCACCCACCATAGAATACTTATGCTCTTGAGAGAAGCCACTAGTGAAATCTATGGCCCCCGGGTCTATTCTCATCATATCAATCTCCCAACACTTTATTATTTGTTTTGCTTTTTACTTTACCTTTTATTTTACTTTGCATCTCTATACCAAAAATACCAAAAATATTATCTATCATCTCTATCAGATCTCACTCTCGTAAGTGACCGTGAAGGGATTGACAACCCCTAATCGCGTTGGTTGCGTTGAGCTATTTGTTTTGTGTAGGTACGAGGGACTCGCGCGTAGCCTCCTACTGGATTGATACCTTGGTTCTCAAAAACTGAGGGAAATACTTACTCTACTCTGCTGCATCACCCTTTCCTCTTCAAGGAAATCCAACGCAGTGCTCAAGAGGTAGCAAATTCTCAGAGCAAGATGTCGATACAAAGATGATGATCGAATCAACGTTATTAAGAAGTGCAACTTGGATCACGAAGGTTGTGAGATGTAGTGTCCCCTCTGTCCTCTTACCTCACGTCTTGAATCTCGGGACGATATTCTTATTTAGTGGGGGTGAGTTGTCACAACCCTAGTTCAGTAATGCATTTGGGTTAGATCTGCATGTTGCATCATGTTTAAATTTTATGTAAAGCTGAAATGGGGATTGATCTAACCCTAGCACCAGAAAGAACTCAAATAGGTTCAAATAAAATCTTTTTCAGTGAACCTGAAATGCCCTTCTAAAATGTTCATCATCTTTGCCTTGGTCTAGAACCTCTGACAAAAATGGTGCACATTTTACTAGGACATCATAAGGTCACTACATTAAATCATATGTTAATTGCATTTGGACATTTAAATGCTATAAAATATTTTAAATGTCCAAATAATCGTAAACTAAAATGTTTACTATTGGAAATATTACAAACAGTGGGCATGAGAAGTTTCATGATTTTTGCGTTAGTTTTAGTATTTTTAATAAAGCTCTAAAATTGCAGAAAAATAGAAAAACAGAAACAATTAAGTAAGAGAGAGAGAGAGAGAGAGAAGGCCACTGGGCCACTCACCTGGACCTACCTGGCAGCCCACCTGGCTGGCCCAGCTGGTGGCCTAGCCCACCAGGGCCCATGCCAGTCATCCTCTACCTCTGCCAGTAGGCAGAGGAGGGAGACAGCGCATGCGCACGCCGTGGCGACACGCCACCTCCCTGCCTGCCTGCGTCCCTCGCCACCGTGACGCCTGAACCGCCTCCCCGGCCTCCCCTCGACCCCCTGTACACCGCACTTTTTCCTCTCTTCCTCTCTCTCGCCGTTCCCCACCACAGCCGAGCGTGCTCGCCGCCGCCGACCGTCGTAGCCGTGGCCATCGCCTTCCCCGTGCCTCTCCAACGTGTCCCCATGCTCAGCCCCGACCTCCTCTTCCTCCTCACCGAGCCGCGCGACGCCGGAAGCCCTAAAATGCTGCCAACACCGTCTTCTTCAACCTCGGTCCGCCGAGATCGCCGGCGACCGCATGCCGTCACCAACCCTTCCCCGAGCCCACCGAGCTTCTCTACGTGACCGCTATGAGCCACTGACCTTCCCCCTCCTCTTCTTTTCTTTCCCCGCGCGCCGTAGCGACTGCACCGCGTTCACCCGCACGCGCCGCCGCCCGCGCTCGTCGCCAGTGACGCTCCGGTGACCATTTGGTCCCGGGCATGCGCCCAACGCGCTCCCTGCATCGCTAGAGCCTTCATAGCACCTCGCAGCGCTCATTTGCACACAGCAGCCCCATCCCCGCTTGCACCCGAGCTCCGGCCGCCGCAAACCTCGACGCCGGTGCTGCTCCTGGCCACCCCAGCCTCCGCCACCGCCACCGTTGGATGCGCCACTCCACCCTCTTCCCGTAGCTGCTCCCTGCGCGCCAAAAGAGCCCCTGCAGGTGGATCCCGACGTGCTCCGCCGCGTCCGGCCTCGCCGGCGGCTAAACGTCGGCGGGTTGACCAATTTGACCGGCAGGGTTTGACCCCGTCTGCCCAGGGGTTTGACCCCTCTCTCACACTAACATGCGGGCCCTGCCCGGCTAATTAATCTAGTTTAGGTTTAAACTTAATTAGTTTAACCTAGGTTAGTTCTAATTAAACTAGGTTAGTTTAGTTAGCCACTGACACGCGGGCCCCACTGGTCAGGTTTGACCTGGACCGGCCCTGTTGACCGCTGACATCACAGTGACGTCATGCTGACGCAGTAATTCTTCTAGATTTTAAATAAATCTTAAATGGTTTATTTATTTTAGAAAATGTTATAAACTTCTAAAAATCATATAAAATCAACCGTAACTCAGAATGAAATAAGTTATATATGAAAAATGATCAGAAAAATCCGATCTTTTCATTTGTACTAGTTTCATGCATGTTAGAGCAACGTAACCTTGCTGTTTAGATGAAACATGATAATGCACTTATATGAGTTCATTGTTTAGGCTTGTATTTGAATGGTAGATTCAAATAAGCTTAAACCACCCTGGTTTTAGTTGCATTAGCCCAACACACAGCATATTGACAGGTCATGATCATGCATCATATTTTTGCATTGCATTGATTGTGTTTCCTTCTCTGTTGCCGGTGTTTGTTCCCTCTCAGTAGACGTGGTTCCGACGACGAGATCGATGACACCGATGAAGAACTATACTATCTTCAAAAGTGCCAGGCAAGCAGAACCCCCTTGTTCATTCCGATACAATCCAACTCTCTCGCTCCTGCTCTCTTTTACTGCATTAGGACAACAACGATTCAACTGTTACATGCTGCGGTAGTTGAACCCCTTTCCTCTGCATGACCTGTCATTGCCACAGTAAATAGATGAAACCCACTAGCATGAGTAGGAGTTGTTTGAGCCCTGATGTGCCTACTCATTCATGCGTGTTTGTCATGCTTGCTACTGCTTAGAGCTGAGTCAGGTCTGATTCATCGGGGATGAATTGGAATGTGGTGAACATGTCCTACTGTTGAGAGCTAAGTGTGTGAACACAATTTGGTAAAGGTAGCGGTGAGAGGCCATGTAGGAGTACATGGTGGGTTGTCTCATTGCAGCCGTCCTCAGTAACTGAGTTCTGTGTTTGTGATCCATGAACAGTTACTACCACGCATTGGAATGCTTAAGTGCCCCTCTCGACTTATTAATCAACCTGATCTCTGTCTAGGAGTTGCAACTAGTTTCTGGTGTTTGTAGGTAGTGTTAGTAGTCTACCAAGTGGCACCCGGTACAGGTGGGCTTGGGACAGACTAGGCACGGTGGCACGGTGTACCAAGTGGCACCCGGATGGTGGGCTTGGGAACCCTGCTCACATTGTTTGGGGCCGTGAGCGACACCCTGGCCGGATCTCCTTGCGGATGGAACCCGAATAGGCGATAAACCTGGACTAGAGACTTGTGTGGTTAGTCAGGTCGTGGTCGACTCCCTCGCCAGGCTTCCACTTGAAGGTTGCCGAGATACACGACCTATACATGGTGGTAAGTGGCGAGAGCGTGTGTGAAGAAGTACACCCCTGCAGGGTTAACATCATCTATTCGAATAGCCGTGTCCGCGGTAAAGGACTTCTGGGTTGCCTGTACAGTTCATATACAAGTGAAAGTGGATACTCTAAAATGCGCAAGATAAGCATGAGTGCTATGGATGGCGTTCTCGTAGGGAGATGGGAGCGGATCCATAGTGGTGTATCGATATGGTGAATATGTGGACTCGTGTTCGCCACCTCAAAGAGTTATTTGCAGTCGTAGTTTAGTTTAGCCACTAAGTCTAAGCTGGCTTGCTGTAGTTAAACTCCACCACCCCTTTGTTGATACCGATGCATATGTAGATAGTTTTGATGTAAGTCTTGTTGGGTACATTTGTACTCACGTTTGCTTATTCTATGTTTTGCAGAGAGACTTCAGTCTCGCTAGTAGTTCCGCGTGGACTTCGACGTTTAGCTTGTTACCTCAGATACGATCTTGTATCCTTGGGAGGGTCTTGTGGATAGTCAGGCTTCTCAGCCTTTTTCATTTGTAGTTGTCTGTACTCAAACATGTTCATACTTCCGCTTGTTGCTTGTATACTCTGTATGTTGGGTCATGAGACCCATGTTTGTAATACTTGGCTCCTCGGAGCCTAATGAATAAATACTCTAAGTCGTAGAGTCTTGTTGTGATGCCATGTTGTATTGCACATATCGAGCATATTGTGTGTATGATTTTGAAATGCTTGGTATGTGTGGGATCCGACAACCTAGTTGTCTATCCTTGGTAGCCTCTCTTATGGGGAAATGTAGTCTAGTGCTTCCACTGAGCCATGGTAGTCTGCTACAGCCCGGTTTACCGGAGTCCTGCTAGCCCAGTTACTACTGCTCCGGAACACTTAGACTGACCGTCATGTGTCTCACTTCGTTCCTGTGTCTGTTCCTTCAGGGAAATGTCACGCGATGACTTCCGGAGTCCTGCTAGCCTGCTACAGCCCGGGTTCCCGGAGTCCTGTCAGCCCAGTTGCTACAGCCCGGATTCACACGCTGATGACCGACACGTTCGATGCTAGGTCATGTATGCCTGTCCCCGTAAGTTAGCGCCACTTTGGGTTCACGACTAGTCATGTCGGCCCGGGTTCTTTGTTATATGGATGCTAGCGACACTATCATATACGTGAGCCAAAAGACGCAAACGGTCCCGGGCCAGGTAAGGTGGCACCCGTGGGAATACCGTGCGTGAGGCCGCAAAGTGATATGATGTGTTACATGCTAAATCGGTGTGACTTAGGATCGGGGTCCTGACACCGGTGTTGCCTTTCCCTCTCCAGGTCTCGTGTTGGCAGCTTCAGTGAGGCGGCGAGAGTTGTCTGGTAACCGTGGTAGCACAAGCTGGTGGATGGCTAATGGGGTGATGCATTTCGAAGTGCCTGGGATGGGTCTGGCAAATTATGAGAGGTGATGGAGGTTTATGGCTCCAGCTGCTTGAGGCGGAATATCTACAAGGAGAACCCTTGCTGTCTTGTTCTCGCTCCACTGCCTCCCAGTTCTGGAGGTCCATCCAAGCTATTAAAGACGAGATCTAGCTGGGTGCTACCTTCTCAGTTGCCAATGGGAATAGCACCTAGTTCTGTTCCTCCGCCTTCGGCCACTCACGCGCTGGACCTGCCGACGATCATCAGCCGGCAGCGCCCGTCCAAGGTCGACTGCTTGTGTTCCGACGAGAGGAACGGGCGAGGGCGGATGAGTGAAAGAATCAGATCCTGAGGGGCGAACAAAAAAACACGAAGGACTCCTAGTGGCTGCCCGTGAACTCGTTTCTGCGCTGACGTGGACGTCGCGGCAGAAGTTGCAGGACTGTACTGACATCGTATTTGCAAGTTGTAGGAGTTTGATGAGAGTGACCGTTTTGGTCCTTGCCAGCTGAGTTCGGGACGGCTGATGCATTTTACTGTACTCAGGAAACACCATCCACGGGCGTTGTCATCATCGGGAGAAATTGCATACTCCTACCAGTAGATCGTCGGGGAGAGCTGCCCCCTCCTCTCACCCAGACCGGAGCACGACGGAAGCACGGACATCTGCACCACGCGCCGCGGTCCGCACCACCACTCGCACCAGCCACGGGGCAGGAAGGGCCCAGATCTGGCCGGCCCCGCCCGCCGCCGCCGCCGCACACCCACCGGAAGTAGTACGACAGAGGGGCGTCGCCTCCAACCTCCACCACAACGCGCCGCAGCCCGCGCGTCATTCTCGTGGTAACTCATCTTCCCGTGTGTTGTCCCTGCTCGAATCTCCCAATCCCCTTACCATATATCGCCAGACGAGTCAGGTCAACCAGTCCTGCCCTGTCCTTGCTTGCATCATCCCCATCCCGATCTGCACCTCGTCTCCACAACTATGGCGGAGGCGGCGAGGACCGACGCCAACGACGTGCGTGCAGCGGCTGACCGGGTCAGCTTACTCCCCTCTCCTCCCCCATCACCATCTGAGGAGGTCGCATCAACCGAGTCAACGCCGCGTTCTGCTTCCGCACCGAGCACTTCTGCTCCAGCAACGGCGCCATCCTTCTTCCCCAGGTTGATTTCTCTTCCTACAGTATTGTTTTGGATCTGATCTGCACCTGCAAGCTCGGTTACTCTGTTCTTAGAGGTGCACACAGTTAAATCGCTCTTGAAAATAACCGTCCTAGATGTTAAGATGTAGACATGTAATTAATTTCTATCAATGTTCTTCTTTCTATCAGGAAGATCGACCATGCAAGTGCGCTGCCAAGGAAATTCTCCTACGATCTGTTAAAGGAAATTACGGATGGTTTCTCCGAGGAGCGCTTACTCGGTAGCGGCGGATATGGAAGAGTTTACAAGGTACTCCCTCCGTTCCTGAATACAAGTCTTTTTAGAGATTTCAATATGAACTACATACGGAGGTATATAGACGTATTTCAGAGTGTAGATTCACTCATTTTGCTTCGTATGTAGTCCATATTGAAATCTCTAAAAAGATTTATATTTAAGAACGGAGGGACTACATTGCATGAGCACACAATTTCATCTGCCGTGCTGCTCAGCTTCATGGGTACGCTTTTAAACAGGGATTTCTCAAAGATGGGGAAGAAATTGCCGTGAAGTTGCTCTATGAGATGCCTACACTTGATGATGTGCAGTTTATGAGGGAGTTTAACAATCTGACGAGTCTTCAACACGTTAATATTGTGCGGTTAGTCGGCTATTGCCATGAAACTCGGCCAGAGTGCGCAGAGTACGAAGGAAGAACGGTTGTTGCTGACAGGATACACAGGGCGCTCTGTTTCGACTATGCCCACAATGGGAGCCTTCACGATCATATTTCTGGTATGATATCGTGATGCTCTACGTATAATTTTTTTTTCAAACATCCTCCAATTGTATTTGTTAATATGTTATGGATTTATTCTTATGCAACAAAAGAATACTCTTTGTCGCGACAAATGAATTTAATGGACGTGATTGGCGCACACGTTATGGAATAATTAAGGGGATTTGCAATGGTTTGAAATACCTGCATCAGGACCTAAATTCTCCTATATATCATCTGGATCTAAAACCAGCCAATGTATTGCTGGATAAGAATATGTTACCAAAGATAGCTGATTTTGGCCTGTCAAGGCTGTTTGGAGAAGAACAAACAAAAATCACAAATACTTCATTCGGAACGCGGTAAGCTTAATTATTAACTCTGCGTGTCAATTGAGTATGGAATTCTCTTTGCATTAGACACATATTATAATATGTATAATGTGGCATGCAGCGGTTATTTACCACCAGAATACATAGAGCAGAAAGTAATCTCAAACAAGTTCGACATATACAGCTTGGGTGTTGTTATCATAAAGGTAATGGCTGGACCTGAGGGCCACTCCAAATGTGCTACCATGTCTTCCAAGGAATTCGTTGAACTTGTAAGAAAGCGATGCCTCCTTTTATTAGTTGTACATGTTAGCTATATGTTAGTAATACTTTGACCTGTTTAGTATTACTACCCTTCCTTTATATTCTCTGTTGTTGGTAGGTACAGGGAAATTGGAGGGCTAGGTTAGAAGCACCCCCAATCCATGAGCCAGGGCTAGAGGCATATTGTGTACAAGTAAAGACGTGCATTGAAATAGCCTTAAAGTGTGTGCAGGCAGATCGGCGCAAAAGGCCGAGTATAAATGATATCATTGATAAGATGAATCAGACAGAGAATATGATTCGATTATGGTCCCTCAACGTATATTCAAAGAGGCCATATTTTGCTCCTGATATATCCGGCCTTACGAGATTCGAGTACAATGATTTGGCCGTCATGACAGACGGATTCTCCAAACATCTTGGATTGGGTGCCTTTGGCATGGTATATAAAGGGAGCTACAAAGACTTGAATGGCTATCAACAAGTGGCTGTGAAGGAAATAAAGAATACTACTGAAGGAGAAGTTCATGACTTTATCGCTGAACTCCAGAGAATTGGTCGAATGAGGCTACACACAAATCTAATTGAGCTGAAAGGCTGGTGCTGCAGAAGAAACACATGGAACTTGGTTGATTTTATTTCTTGTTGTAGGCAACAAAGGGTTCAATTCTTTCTTGTCTTTGAATTTGTTCCTAATGCCAACCTAGAGGACCACCTACACGACAGGAAGAAAATTCTACCATGGCAAAAGAGGTATTGTGTAGTACATGCTACGTACACAGTTATTTGGAATTTTGATCGGTTGATATGTATGTCTCGACATTTCACTTTACTCCTTACATTATTTCACAGGTATCAAATAATTAAGGGCATAGGGTCTGCACTTCATCATCTTCACCACCAATGCAATAGAGCCGTCTTGCATGGAGATATCAAGCCAAGCAGTGTACTACTGGATTTTGATTTCAACGCCAAGCTCGGTGTCGGGCTATCTAGGACAGCCAGTAAAAACAATAGAATACTAGTGGCGACTGATACTGGGACAGAGGGCAACATGGACCCACGTAAGTCCGACATCTACAGCTTTGGAATTGTTCTACTAGAGATAGCATGCACAGGCAAGTCTAGAGAGCAAGTATGGGAGCTGTATAGAGAGGAACCCGAGGTGATGGAGTATGCCGCTGACCGCAGATTAGGTGGCATCTTTGACAAGTCGCAGATGAAGCGTGTGATTGTCCTGGGCCTCAGGTGCTCTCACCCAAATGGGAGACACCGTCCTTTCATGTCAGATGCAATGAAATTCTTGGAGGATGGCATAGAGTTGCCTCCTATATTGGAAATAGAGGAACAACGAGATTCAAGATTCTTGGGCATTTATTCGGCTGAGTTTTCTCATATAGTCATCGACGTCGAGCACGTAGAGGACGGCATAGAGTTGCATACTATATTGGAAATAGAGGAACAAGAAGGTTCAAGATTCCTGGGCATTGAGTCCGCTAATTTTTCTAATATAAACACTGCCATCGATCCAGAAGAGGCGATTGTTGGGATAGGAGGAAGCAGCAGCTGGCTTAAAGGTGTAAGGTGGAGGTGGGAAAGGAGGTTAAGGATGCTGTCTGTTCATGATTTATAGTCGTGTAACTAGAAGAACATGGCAGAGACATTTTTAGCCGTTATCGTTTATTTTTCTCTGTTTTGTTATGCTTGTTGAGCTGCATCAGGGTTATGAACTAAGCGCTAGCCCCGTTTTGCTTTCTCTCCAAACAGAACTAAGGGTTACTGTGTTCTGTGAGTAATTGTCATACCGTGACGGCAGATGTCTTGTAAAACTCTACTTCCCTCTTATTTAATAGATGAGGCAAATCTTTTTGCTTCCGTTTCAAAAAAAACATTTCCTAGCTGTCAAAAAAGAGAATTTGCATGCTTCAGAAAAAATATGCGACACTTTTTTCTTTCAAAATATGCGACACTTGGCTGTTGTGTCCCGTCACACAAAGCACTGTCGTGCAACCGACATACACAGCTGGGGAATGGTTGTCCGCAACAGTACATCGCCGCCAAACCACCAGCATGCTGCATGCATCACAGATTCTGCCAGGGCACGACGATGTACAATACGAACCAGCACTGCTGCTGCACCACGTGAACCACATTAACCAGTTCTGTTTGGAGAGAAAGCAAAACGGGGCTAGTGCTTAGTCCATAAGCAAAGCATGCCAGGTTCTTCTAGTTTAAGGATGGCAATTTTACCCACAGGTATGGGTACCTGCATGGGCAGGGTATGGGCACACTTTTATATCCAAGGGTAGTACTCATACCTTACCTGTTAAGTCATGGGTAGGGTATGGGTATAGCCTTGTACCCGTGGGTATACCATGCCCTGTCTGTTTGTAAACTGATGTTAAATTGTCATGAATTAGTCATGTGACTCATCTACTCCTATTGACTTAAGAGTATGTTGTGATTTCTAAATATTGATATTGGTCATTTACTCATCTACATGTCATTGAGCTGAGATAATTGATTTTTTTTGTCAAATGTGCTATCAGTGAGCGTAGAATTGTGTATGTTCTAGCTGCTGGGTACCCAATGGTTATGGGTAGCCATCGGGTATGGGTATGGGTAAAGTTTCATACCCATGGGTACGGGTATGGGTAGAATTTTATACCCACTACCTATACGGGTATGCGTAGAATTTTATACCCACTACCTATACGGGTATGGGTATGGTATTGCTCTATCCTGCCCATACCCTACACATTGCCATCTTTATTCTAGTTACACAACAGTATCTATATATATATACCTAATATTAAAGAATGAAGGCTTTCATAGTTCTTCATACGTCACTTCTTTATATTTATTTATTTTACGTTAATCAGAAAGTTTGACTGCCGAGATTTAACTTTTCTTTTTCCCATCCGCCGGTTTCCTTAGGATAGACACAGAAAAAAATCAAATGGCAAGATAATACTCCCTCCGTTCCTAAATATAGGTCTTTCTAGAGATTTCAACAAGTGACTACATACGAAGTAAAATAAGTGAATCTACACTCTAAAATATGTCTACATACATCCGTATGTGATAGTCCATTTGAAATCTCTAAAAAGATTTATATTTAGGAACGGATGGAGTAAATAGCAACGCACCAACCAACTAACCCAGCCAATGTTTATGAAAAAATTAAGGAAGGTGTCTTCTTATTGCGTTTTTTCGCAAAGGTGTCTTCCGGGAACTCCTATGTGACGCATTTTGCGTCAACTAGGTGCGGCCTCGCACAGGAGCAGCTGACTGGCGGGCTTTGTGGGCCGCGAGGCGCGCGTTTCCCTGGTTTTGAATTGTTTCTACCGCTTCGTTGATTCTGCTTCGCGAAGCTGTTCCACTGATTGTTGTCCCTGCTGTTTTCCACTGTTTCTTCTGTTTCTACTATTTCTTCTGTTTTCCTTGTATAAACTAAACAATGGTACTGTTTCAACTGTTTCCCAAAGAAACATGAAAGACAAAAACCTTGAATTTACTAAACAATGGTTGTAGGTTCCATTTTTATGAAACCTGGCGCTGTTCCTATTGATTCAACTAGTTTTTAATTATAAAAAAACATGAAATTTCATTTTACATTTATTGTATGGGAAAAGGTTTATTTTTTAAAGGAAATACTTATTGAAACGAAAACATTATTTGGGATACTCAAAAAAGTTAAAAAATGGAACAAAAAATTAAATACGAATTTGAATAACATGAATAATTTTCGAAATTCCTGAACAGCTTTGAATTTGTGAACAACATTTCGAACGTTTTTTTGAAATTCCCATACATTTTTGCATTTGCAAACAAAATTTAAACATGTGAACAGTTTCTGTATTGTGAACAAATTTTGGAAATGGGAACTTTTTTTGAAACAAAATGTTTTTTGTTTTGTGAATAAAACATTAAAAGGTGAACAGTTTCTGAAACGATGTGAACAATTTTTTAAAGCACGAACAATTTTTGAATGTTGAGAAATTTTTTTGAAATGGAGAATAAATTTGGAAGCTCGAACAATTTTTGAAAGCACGAACAATTTTTGAATGTTGAGAACAAATTTTGAAATGGAGAACAAATTTGGAAGCTCGAACAATTTTTGAAAGCACGAACAATTTTTGAATGTTGAGAACAAATTTTGAAATGGAGGACAAATTTAGAAGCGCGAACAATTTTTTAAAGCACGAACAATTTTTGAATGTTGAGAACAAATTTAGAAGCGCGGAAAATTTTTTAAAGCACGAACAATTTTTGAATGTTGAGAACAAATTTTGAAATGGAGAACAAATTTAGAAGCGCGGACAATTTTTTAAAGCACAAAGAATTTTTGAATGTTGAGAACAAATTTTGAAATGGAGAACAAATTTAGAAGTGCGAACAATTTTTTAAAGCATGAACAATTTTTGAATGTTGAGAACAAATTTTGAAATGGAGAACAAATTTAGAAGCGCGGACAATTTTTTAAAGCATGAACAAATTTTTAATGTTGAAAACAAATTTTGAAATGGAGAACAAATTTGGTAGTGCGAATTTGAAATGGGAAGATTTTTTGAAACTCCCAAACATAATTTGAAATGTGAACAAAAAGAAAACAAAAGGAGAAGAAAAAGGAATTGAAAAATGAAGTAAAGAAACAGAAAAACGAAGAAAGAAAAAAAAACAGGAAAAACAACAAAGAAAAAGCAAACAGAAAAAACCAGTGAAAACTCGGTTCAAGAACCTTCTAGAAGGTTCCCAAAACCGTTCAGGAACCCTCCAGAAGGTTCCCAAAACCGGAAGCTGCAGCGCCAGCGCTATCTCCTAACTGGGCCGGCCCATCTTGATCGCTATCGCTAGCTCTCTGTGCGAAGCCTCGATAAGTCGACGCAGCGAGCGTCCAATAGGATTTTCCGTGTCTTCTTAATGGTTGCACAAGTTTTCTTTAAAACAAAACTTCCCAGCCAGACCAAAGCTAAGTTTTTTTTTGTTGAGAAAAACCAAAACTAAGTTTGGGCTGGCCTCCCGACGCCCCACTTTGTGCTAGACATGGTCGCTCTGTAGTTTGTTCGCTTTCCTTCTTTTCCTTTTCCTTTTTCTATTCTTTTTTCCTTTTCCTTTCTTCTGTATTAGAAAAAGTTTATTGCATGTTTTATATATAAAAATGTCCATCGTATATTTAAGAAAAAATTCACCCTATATTAAAAAAATTTAACATATTTTAAAAATGTGCATTGTATATTTAAAAATTGTTCATTGTATATCGGAAAAAAAATATCACAAAAAAATCAATGGGTATTTGAATATTTTTTAGTGTATATCACAAAAATGTTCAATGTATATTAAAATTGTCAGTGTGTATTTTGAAATTGTTCAGCATGTATTAAAAAAATTGATCCCTTTTTCATGTTTTTTGAAACTTTTGATCACTTTTTGAAAAATAGTTCACGTATTAAAAGTTTTTTCAAATTTGATTTTTTTTCTCCATGGACTGGGTCCTCCAAGCCGGTCTCTGCCATCATGAGTACGCTCGGCTATATGTACGATGCCAAACTCAGACATGGCATGGACGTGATGCAGTAGTGCATATGCATGTGGCGGGACGATCGACGTCAGATGTGCTGGATGTGCATGGCAAGGCCCATATCACAGCTTTGCCTCGTCATCTATAATCAGAATATGGGCCAGTTCTTTTGAGTGATTTTACCAGAATCGCCCTCCTCTCCAGCTTCTTCCAGAATCACCACTCCATATATTTTTTACAATCCTAGCTAATTAGACCTTAACTAGATAGGCAAAAAAAAAACCTTAACTAGATAGGATTGTAAAAGAAAATGGAGTGACGATTCTGGGAGAAGCTGGGAAGGGGGGCGATTCTGGAAAAATCGCCGAAAAGAACTGGCCGACGCTTTCACAGCTAGCTATAACTTCTAATCGCAAGGTATGGCTTCTCCAATTAGTTTTCTGCTTCTCGACCTTGAGCTCCTTTCTTATTTTAGATGAAACTTCTTAATCGAAGAGATTTTATATAAAATGAAAAACTCCTATGATTTTAATATTGTTCACGTGAGAGATTAGGGACAAGCACAAGTCACAAGGATTAATATAAAAAACACCTATAATTATTTGCACACAAGTGGTGGTTGCACCACGAGGTAGGTGCTCGACGAGTATGTGATATTTTTTTTCTCCCGTTGCAATGCACGGACATACTATTTGCTAGTAAATCATAAACATACAACATGTCCAACCTCTGCCTCCACCACAAGCGGGCTCCTCCTCTTGTCAAATGTATAATACGGACAAAACAAAAGTAGGCAATCAGCTGCATTGTTGCACAGGAATTTACACAACAGGGAAAGGGAAGCAACTGAAAGAAAAGAGACCTAAGGATGACTTCATTTACACCATGGCTATTTGTCGACCCCCACTCCTAAGCAGCATTGGGGTTTCCATGCAAAATTTTCAATGCCAAGATCAGTTACCTACCAAGTACTCCTGCTGCTGCGCGTGTAACAGCACTGCTGGTTCACGTCTAAAGCAGTGGCCGTAAACTTAGTGCAATAATCAGCTGTTACTGATCGGCCATCTCCAGCATTGTCGAGGAATGGATTGCCAATCGAAATTAGAAGTGCAGAGAGACTATTCTACAAACTGTTTTGTATTTATCTATATTGTAAGTTTGTAACGATTTTGTGCTGCTTGCATACTGTCATCTCAGGTGACTCACACTGTCAGTGTGTATTCCATTTGGTTCTGATCTTGTTGCATTCTTCTGCGGTTTGAGAGTTCCGGTTCACGGATCGGTCGGAAATACCACCGGATTGAACCGTAAAGTTCATCTGACGGCACACGGATCCCGGATTTTCGATGACATATGGGTGGTACATGTCGGTACATGGTGGAGGTGTAAGCCTAATCAACCTAGGTGTTGATGGACATTTTCTTCATTAGATCAAGGAGGATGCAACGAGTTCCTTGGACGAGGTCTAAATTGATGGCCTAGGTGTCATTGCTCATGAATGTATACTGTTTGTTCGAAGATGTCTCCTGCCGATCAACAATTGCAAGTGCGTGTACTTGTTTGGCCGATCCGCTAGTAGGCTGATTCTTGAATTTTTTTTTTTTGAAAAGGAGGTCATCCCACGGCCTCTGCATTCGAGAGATGCATGCGGCCACTTTATTAAAACGACAAAACAAATAAGCCTAATCTGCAGAGTACAACTCACAAAAGGAGCAAGCAAATAAATAAATAGTACATGTCTCAAAGCCGCATCCGGCTGGACAGAGATACACTAAGGACCTATCCTATGCAGCGACCGCCATCCAAACCGGTTGAAAAAAACCATGTTGCCATCTCTCATTGGTTGCACCCAGTAGCCAGCTGCTCCCTGGAGGCCGTAGGAGTGAGTAATGACCACATGCGGATCCATGCCGTACCCCTGAATATAACCTGCAAGAAATTAATCATATGTTTTCTGTTAAAAATCATATCATTCCTGCAGTTTCATATAGCCCAAAGAAGTGTGCATATTCCAATCCGAATATTTAGACGCGATATGAGTATTCACCCCATTAAGCCACGTTCCAAACAACGTTTCAATACTATTGGGAGGAATAATATTAAAGGCTACATGAAGAGACCGCCCAAGTAACTTCGTGAGAGGGCAATCAAGAAATAAATGTTGTATTGTTTCATCATGAACACAAAAACAACAACGCGAGCTACCTACCCATCTCCGCCTTAATAAGTTATCTTTGATAAGGGTCACTTGCTTGTGAACAAACCATATAAATATCTTAATTCGTAAGGGAACCTTAACTCGCCAAATATGAAGTGATCATGGGATTGGGCCAGAATTTATGAGATCTAAGTACATCGACTTAACCGTGAACATTCCGCTACTCGTTAGCTTCCAGCTGAAAGAGTCTCCCTGATATAAAAGGTGAACCTCCATTAGCCTCCTGACTAAGTGTAGCCAAGAGGTCCAACGTTCCCCAACTAGAGACCGCATGAACTGGATATTCAAAGGTATCGTCTGCATCAGCGTTGCTATGTAATCTTCCTTACGTTGAGCAATATGATACAGGGAAGGATACTGGAGAGCTAGCGGTGTATCACCTAACCACGTATCCTCCCAAAACCTTGTTGCTGTGTCGTCCCCAACAATAAACTTCACCCTATGGAAGAAGGTTTCTTTCACTCTCATGAGTCCCTTCCAAAATGGTCAGTCATTAGGTCTTATTGTAACATGGGCTAGAGTTTTGGAGTGCAACTTATTGCGAAGGATTTGGTCCCACATTCCTTCGGAATGCACCGATAATCTATAAAGCCATTTGCTCAACAAGCACTTATTTTTCGCCTCGAGGTTCTCGATCCCAAGACCCCCCCTCCCCTGGTCTTTTGGTCGACAAATAATATCCCATCTTGCCAGGCGATATTTTGTCTTCACCTCGTCAGACTACCAAAAAAATCGAGATCGATAAAAGTCTAATCTCTTGCGTACCCCTTTGGGCACCTCGAAAAAAGACAGGAGGAACATCGGCATACTCGTTAGTACCGAATTTATCAATACGAGCCTTCCTCCATAAGACATAAGCTTACCCTTCCAGCAGCCAAGTTTCTTCTCGAGTCGATCCTCCATACATTTCCATTCTTTATTAGTTAATTTCCTATGGTGAATTGGAATGCCAAGATAATTGAAGGGCAAAGATCCCAGTTCACAATCGAACAGGTTCTTGTAGTTGTCTTGGTCATCTTTGGCACGTCCAAATTCTTCAACCCGGCCCTGACGGCCGGCGCAAGGCAGCCGAACCCGGCGCATCATGACTTCCCCAACAAGCCAGCTCCCCTTTGGCGTGTTCCCCAACCCGACCGCGGGTCAGCTCCCGTCCCATCCTGGCCGTACGATGGGACGAGTCTTCATTCAGAGATGAGCTAGGCAACAGTGCCCCTCCCATGCCTCTGGTCAGCCGGGGCGTGGCAACAGTGCCCCACCTACCCGCTGACCAGGGTTGGCGTGGCTACAGTGCACCCGTCGTCACTGCTGACGCCAGCAAGCGGCGACCTGACGGAGCGCCACTGTAGCAGGCTTGACCCGGCCACTCCCTGACGATCGACAAGACGACAAACAGTGCCCCTAGGCTCGTGGGTCCCGTGCCCGGAGAACCCGGCGAGTCCTGACACCCGGTGGGTCCCCACCGGCTTCTCGGACAATGACAACCCAGCCCCACGGCCTTGTAACATTACCATTGAACCCCTGGGGGATTGCCCTATAAAACCCCCAGGAGCCCTCATGCATGGAGAGAGATCGACTCATTTACACACCAACACATCAAGGAGAGGGAGCAGCCTAAGCCCCGGACATCCTTCCTTCTTCTTCCATACAGCTCTAGGAGCAACTCTGTACTATCACATACAAACTACACTCGGCAGGACTAGGGGTGTTATCTCTCCGGAGAACCCCGAACCTGCGTATGCCTTGTGTCCCGCGCTCGCTCATGCCGACCTCGCATCTGGAGCCCATTACTTCTCCCGGGGGCTTCCGGTAACCCTCCGGCACTCCGATTTTCTCTGAAATCATCCGGAACACTTCCGGCATCCGAATATAGTCGTCCAATATATCAATCTTTACGTCTCGACCAATTTCGAGACTCCTCGTCATGTTCGTGATCACATCCGGGACTCCGAACTACCTTCGGTACATCAAATCACATAAACTCATAATACCGATCGTCACCGAACATTAAGCGTGCGGACCCTACGGGTTTGAGAACTATGTAGACATGATCGAGACATGTCTCCAGTCAATAACCAATAGTGGAACCTGGATGCTCATATTGGCTCCTACATATTCTACGAAGATCTTTATCGGTCAAACCGCATAACAACATACGTTGTTCCCTTTGTCATCGGTATGTTACTTGCCCGAGATTCGATCGTCGGTATCTCAATACCTAGCTCAATCTCGTTACCGGCAAGTCTCTTTACTCGTTCCGTAATGCATCATCCCGCAACTAATTCATTAGTTGCATTGCTTGCAAGGCTTATAGTGATGTGCATTACCGAGAGGGCCCAAAGACACCTCTCCGACAATCGGAGTGACAAATCCTAATCTCGATCTATGCCAACTCAACAAGTACCATTGGAGACACCTGTAGAGCACCTTTATAATCACCCAGTTACGTTGTGACGTTTGGTAGCACACAAAGTGTTCCTCCGGTAACCAGGAGTTGCATAATCTCATAGTCATAGGAACATGTATAAGTCATGAAGAAAGCAATAGCAGTAAACTAAAACGATCAAGTGCTAAGCTAACGGAATGGGTCAAGTCAATCACATCATTCTCCTAATGATGTGATCTCGTTTATCAAATGACAACTCATGTCTATGGTTAGGAAACATAATCATCTTTTACCAACGAGCTAGTCAAGTAGAGGCATACTAGTGACACTCTGTTTGTCTATGTATTCACACATGTATTATGTTTCCGGTTAATACAATTCTAGCATGAATAATAAACTGTTTTCCTGGGTCATGTAGGTGTAAGCTATAGAAGGAATTCAATATCGTCCTAAACATCCTTGGCATTGACTAGTGAAAGTCTTGGACATGAAATCATACCAGTACTATTTTTCTGAAAAAAGAACCCATTCTTGTAGATATATTCCATAAGTTGGCTGTTGCCTGAGCATAATTGTCTAATCATATAGTACTATTTGCATCTCATAATTCCAATCAGTTTTGCACTGCAGCTGAACTGAAGGAGTACCTAGCACAAAATATGTATATCTTGTAATCGGAGCTGTAATGGAGTAGCACACCATGTAGCAGCATATGGATGTACTCTGAATGTTGGGACTCTTTGAAATGATAAATTGGTCTATTCTGGGAGCAGATTTTTTTCCGGCTTTCGGAGATTCATTGATCTTTTTTTTTCTTCAGAAAGTACAGTTGTAAGTTATAGTCAAACATCCCGAATAAACCTCACTTGTACATGTAAGAATGCACTACGAATCAGTGGAAAGTAGATTTGTAGTGAACCAAAATAGCCAAGGAATAGGTTCACTTTCCTCCCTCCCATTAAACCTTTTTGTTTAGTTTTTGAAGTCTTGGCCTCAAAGAAAAAACAAGAGGAGAGCTACAGTGCTACTTAACACATTGTACAGCTGAGCAGCAACAGGAGCTTTGACCGGCTTGTCACCAACGAAGCTTCTTTGAGGTAAGTTAATCATAACATGGTACTAAAGAGGTGTTTTGTTGACGGTTGAGGCGTAATATGTTACTGTACATGCTAAGCTCTCGGTGATCAGGGTGGCCTGTAAAGTGTGCGAAAGTCTGAATCATATATGCTTGTCTAGTTATTTTGCAGCTGTTGAAAATATGAGCAAATTACTACGATATTTAATCCGAATAAACAGAAGATAAATCATGACTACAGCAACAGAGATTAAATTAATCATGTGAACTAGCATAGCAGATGAACAAATCACATCTAGGGCACATACTAGAAATTCTACCACGATCTCGAACAGGAAGGATAGAATCACATATGGTGCAGTGGGAGCAACACCGCCGGCGTTGACGTTGTCACCCATGTCGTCGAGGATGAGGTTGCCGAGGTCGGGGAAGAAGTCGTCGTTCGCGAAGTCGTCGCTGCCAGCAGTCGCGCGAGTGCGCTCCCCAAAAACTTGATCGCCCCTCTCCCGTACAGGATCACGAGAGGCGGGGTTCCGGAGGCCTGCTGTCTCTTCTCCCGGTGCACGCCGAAAGGAGGGATGGAGAAGACTTGCTTGGCGGCGCAATGATCTGGAACGGTGGTGAGAAACCATACGAAGTGGCGGTGGCTAGGGTAGACGTCTGCCTGACTATTTTGTGCGGGCCGGGTAGGTCGTGGGAATAAACTCCACGTCCGAGTCGTCACGATCCAAAAGAATCGGAAACGGTTCAGTAATTAACGCGTCCCTTAATTATTAATTAATGACTCATTAATTTTCCCGAGCAGCAAAAATATAGACAACGTGCATAGCTCTGTCCTCGGCTCGGCTCAATCCCGCAACCCGCGGCGCATCGTGACGAGGCGTGGCGAGGCGAGCGAGGAGGAGGAGCGCGCGTGTAGGTCTTCTCTTCTCATGCTCATACAAGTGGTAGAAGAGCTCACCTTATAAAGAGGTGCAACTCTCTCTCAAGTTCCGGGGTGGGACTAAACTTTAGCCTCACTCACTCCACTCACATGTGTGCATGAATGGGCCAAGAGAATTTCAGAATTTTAGTTGGGCTTTGGGCCAAAGGCCTACTAGCAAAATTCCAACAATCCCCCACAAAGTCTTATTGGCACATCTCATCATTTAGTTCCAAAATATTGTTTATATACCGGTGCTTAGTGGAGACTGTGAAGTTGAACTTCCACTTAGAGATTTATGTTACACTAGATCACAACTTGAATAGTGGACTATGCCTTGAACTACAAGTTTTCTGCAAGACTAGTTTCACACAAATTCTTGACCGATACTTGGCTGCCGCAAGGCTTCCCCGCGGGTGGAGCGTATACGTCATACTTCAGGGCCTTTTCATGAATTTATTAGAGAACACCCAATTCTCATAGACTGCGACGTTAACAGTCAAATTCATATAGGTGTGTTCCTCAGAAGATGTTCTGCAGGACAACATCTCTGCTTACCCGAATAAGCCACTTGGAACACATTAAGATAAGTATCAACCTGCCATGCAGATCAGGAGAGTATTGCATCTTCACGGAGTGGGATAGTTAATATAGGGATACTCTCCTCCCAGCTGACCAACAGCTTGTCTCCCACTTCTACTTCACGGGATCTCCGATCACATAGAGTGGGTTACCACTATGGACAACTCATGCGGTGGGTCTCAAACCCATCTCCATCGATGCATTATCTATCACATTACGTGATAGACCCTTTGTGGAGGGATCTGCCAAGTTTTTTGACGTCTGGATATAATCCAACGTAATAACTCCGGAGTTCCTCAATTTTCTAACAGATTTTAGTCTCCTCTTCACATGTCTTGAGGACTTCATATTGTCCTTCGAACTGTTTATCTTGACGATCACAGTTTGATTATCACAGTTCATCAGGATAAGGGGTATTGGTTTTTCAACCATAGGTAAGTCCATCAAGAGTTCACGAAGCCACTCTGCTTCAACAGTGGCAGTGTCCAATGCTGTGAGTTCTGCTTCCATAGTTGACCTCGTTAAGATGGTCTGCTTGTAAGACTTCCAGGAAACAGCGCCACCATCAAGTGTAAAAACATAACCACTTGTGGCCTTTATCTCATCAGCATCAGAAATCCAGTTTGAGTCACTATAACCCTCCAGTACCCTTGGATACCCGGTGTAGTGAATCCCACAGCTCGCGGTGCCTTTCAAATAGCGCATAACTCTCTCAAGCGCATGCCAATGATCATCTCCCGGTTTTGACACAAACCGACTCAGCTTGCTCACAGCAAAAGAGATGTCAGGCCTCGTGGCACTCGCCAAATACATAAGAGAACCAATAATCTGAGAATACCTCAGTTGATCTCTAGCAATCTGTCGATTCTTTCGAAGCAACACACTAGCATCATATGGAGTTGGAGAAGGTGTGCAGTCGCTATACCCAAAACGACTCAAGACCTTTTCCACATAGTGAGACTGAAGCAGTGTGATCCCACCATTCTCATCTCTCAACAGCTTGATGTTTAAGATAACATCAGCTACTCCTAGATCCTTCATCTCAAAACAGCAAGATAAGAAATCCTTAACCCCCTTGATTAAATCAAGTTTGGTTCCAAATATCAATATGTCGTCGACATACAGACAAAGAATAACTCCTTCACCCCCACCATAGCGATAGTACACGCACTTGTCACCATCGTTTACTACAAAACCGACAGCAGTTAATGTTCTTTCAAACTTCTCATGCCACTCCTTAGGAGCTTGTTTAAGGCCATATAAAGACTTTAATAACTTGCACACCTTTCCTTCCTGACCAGGTACTACAAAACCATCTGGCTGATCCATGTAAATTTCCTCCTTCAACTCTCCATTGAGGAAAGCTGTCTTAACGTCCATTTGATGAACGAGAAGACCATGTGAGGCAGCCAGTGATAGTAGCACCCGAATTGTGGTCAGTCTAGCCACGGGTGAGTAAGTATCAAAGAAGTCTTCACCTTCTTTCTGGGTATAACACTTGCCTTGTACTTTTCAATCGTACCATCAGATCTAAGCTTCTTCTTGAACACCCACTTACATCCTACAGGTTTGCACCCATAAGGACGGTCAGTGATCTCCCAGGTACCGTTAGCTAAGATGGAATCCATCTCGCTACGTACAGCTTCCTTCCAGTAGTCAGCATCAGGAGATGCATAGGCTTCTGAAATAGTCCTGGGTGTGTCATCCACGAGGTACACAATGAAATCATCACCAAAGGACTTTGTAGTCCTCTGTATCTTACTCCTCACAGGAGTTCCATTGTCACCCTCAATAGGATTCTCAACGTGTTCCATCGCAATGGTGGGTTCAGGAATTATAGTGAATTCCTCACTAGATGGAGTAGGTATCTCCTGATTTGATGAACTCAACATATCCTTCATAGGAAATATGTCCTTAAAGAAAGTTGCATCATTTGACTCCATAATCGTACCAACATGCATGTCGGACACCTCAGATTTTATTATCAAAAATCTATAGCCGATGCTATGAAAAGCATAGCCCAGAAGAACACAATCCATGGTTTTTGGTCCAAGCTTGCGCTTCTTGGGAATTGTCGTGGAGGTCTTCGTCACCGACACCGGCGCCTCTTCCTCGTCCAGCGCGGCGAGGAAGGTCGCCGAAGCCAGGGCCGCAGCGGATCAGGCCGGCTCGCCCAACCATCTGCGCGCCACGATGTAGAGCCTTTGCGTCCCCATCGCCACCGACATCGATGCCTCCAACATCGCCGAGGCCCGGACTCGGCTCGAGGAGGACCGCCAGCACCTGCTGGACCTGACCGAGACGCTCGCCGCCATGCAGCATCGCCTGGACTCCGCTCAGCTGGAATGCAACGCCGCCTACGGCTTCACGCCTCCTGCGGCCAAGCCAAGCCGGGTCGCCGACGTGCGAGCCAGGGGTGGCGTGATCAGCCGCACCTTCGGTGTCATCCCGCTCGTCTATGAGACCCCCGTGAAGAACATGTGTGCCGCCCAGGCGGCCGCGGTTTGACTGGATCAACTCGTGGACGAGGAGCTGAAGGATCGCCTGAAGCAGGTGAACGACCTCCTCAACGCGGCCAACGCGCAGCAGGACCGCCTCAACCAACTCGCGAAGCCGGCGGGATCCGGCTCCCTCCGCGCCGACAGACCCGGCGATCATCAGAACATGGCGTCTTCGCCACCCGGCGAGGCGCACTCCGGCCGCACCCGAACCCGGCGCAACCCCGCCCCGACGGCAGCCGGCGACTTGGGCGATGAGCTGGCCCTAGAAGACCGACACCGGCCTGATCCTCCCCTCCAACCCGGCGGACGTCCGGCTTTCTGTGTGTGTGTGGGGGGGGTGCGCGCGCGTGCGCGTGTGTGTGTGTGTTTCGAGGGTCCCCTGATGCATGTCGACCATTGTGTGTGTTTGTCGAGGGTTCCCAGTTCTAACTCTACCCATGTACACAACTAGGGACAGACCCATTTTTTGTCTCAGTTGTACGTAACTCCATCGTCGACATGCAACTGGGGTCTCATCTATATTTGTCTTAGTTACAACACCACCATTGACATGCAATGGGGGCCCGCCTTTTTTCTTTTCCTAGTTGCAAGTCTACCATCAACACACAACTGGAGCCCAACCTATTTTCGTTTTCGTTTGCATTACACCCTGACATGCAATTGGGAGCCCCACATTTTGTATCCCAGTTGCGAGTCCTCCACGAGTCTGCAACATTAGGACATGACACGCAGTCATTAGCGCCTCCCCCCACCATTCCTTGGATAGACCCGAAGTGTCTAACATGGTGTTAACCATATCAGTTAGAGTTCGGTTCTTTCTTTCGGCTACCCCATTTGACTGGGGTGAGTAGGGAGGCGTCCTCTCATGGATTATACCATGTTCCGCACAAAACAGATCAAATTCATTGGAAAAATACTCTCCACCATGATCGGACCTAAGCCGTTTAATTTTTCGATCAAGTTGGTTCTCTGCCTCAGCTTTATAGTTTTTGAAGAAAGTTAAAGCCTCATCTTTTGATTTCAGAAGATACACATAACAATATCTAGTGGAGTCATCAATCAACATCATGAAGTATCTCTTTCCACCTTTTGTCAACACGCCATTCATCTCACAAAGATCAGAAGTATAAGCTCTAGTGGTGCCAAGTCTCTTGCCTCTGCAGTCTTATGGGACTTGCGAGGTTGCTTAGCTTGCACACATACTTGGCACTTAGAGCCCTTGACAGGAGAGATTTTCGAAATTAAATTCATATTGGCTAGCCGCGTCATGCATCCAAAGTTAATATGACAAAGTCATGAATGCCAAATATCAGACTCATTATTGTGGCAAACATTATTAATAACTTTAGTGCAAATATCTGACAAAGATAGGCGGAACAAGCCTCCGCACTCATAGCCTTTTCCAACAAATTGTCCACACTTAGAAATTACAACTTTATTGGATTCAAAAACCAACTTAAAACCATCTCGACATAAACGGGAACCGCTAACGAGATTTTTATTGATGGGATGAACATTCTTCAGACGCACGGTCTTCCCCGAAGTAAACTTCAGATCAACCGTACCAACACCTCGAACGATGGCATGTGACCCGTTCCCCATCAGCACGGGAGAAGTCCCAGTGGCCTGGTAAGAAAAAAACATGGAGGCGTCAGCACAAACATGTACATTGGCACCGGTGTCAATTAACCAATCAGGGGATTGAAATACTGAAAGGATGGTAGGAAAAATACCGTACCCTGATTCCTTCATATCAGTATCACCGATGACGACATTAGCGGACTTGCCGCTCTTCTCATGTTCGCGCTCCTCAAAGCAGTTAGGACACTTCGGAGCCCAGTGATTAGGATCACCGCAGACATGGCAAAGTCCCTTCCCCTTCTTATGAGAATTCTTCTTAAAGTTGGTAGAATGTGATGGCTTATTCTTTGTATCAAACTTGCCTTTGCCCTGAGTTTTGTTCTTGTTGTTTTTGAACTTGTTGGGCTGGAAGTTCTTCTTCTGTACCATGTGGGCACTAGAACCTTCCTCAGCAACTCGAGCATGTGTGTCCTTTGCTCTCGCCTTCTCTTCAACATCAAGAGTACCAATGATATCCGCAACGGAAAACTCCTGTCTCTTGTGTTTCAGGGAAGTAGCAAAATTGTTCCACGAAGGTGGAAGCTTGGCAATGATGCCCCCGGGAACAAATTTGTCCGGCAACACACACTTGAAGTACTCAAGTTCTTTTGCGAGCGACTGTATCTCATGAGCCTGCTGTACAACAGCGTGCTCATCAGTCATCTTGTAGTCATAGAATTGCTCCATGATGTACAACTCGCTGTCGGCGTCCGAGGCACCAAACTTGGCCTCGAGCGCAGCCCACATGTCCTTGCCGTTGTCAAACGACATATACGAATCCACAATTGAGTCATCAAGAGCACTCAGAAGAGCGCCTTTAAAGAGGGTATCGATCTTCTCAAAAGCTTCCAGCTGTGCTGGATTAAGATCGCCCTCAGGCTTGCCCTTGGTGGCGTCATAGCAGCCCATGGTCTGAAACCAGTAGACTGCTCTCGTGCGCCACCTCTTATATTGCGCACCCTTAAAGGCAGGCGGCTTTAGATGCGCAGCAAAACCACTCGGAGTAAATTGCCTATAATCAGGTTTTTGGATTGTTGGAAATATGAGCAAATTACTACGAGATTTAATCCGAATAAACAGAAGATAAATCATGACTACAGCAACAAAGATTAAACTAATCATGTGAACTAGCATAGCAGATGAACAGATCACATCTAGGGCACATACTAGAAACAGGAATTCTACCACGATCTCGAACAGGAAGGATAGAATCACATACGGTCACTACAAGAAACCTATTAATCCATGACGGATTACTGATGACGTTCTTGAAAACCGTCATGGGTCAGCAAGATGTAAGTGGCCACCCAAAACGATAGCCCCATTCATGACAGACATCAAGGACCGTCACAGAAACCGTCACGTATCGACCTATTGGGATAGCCTTTTCTTTTCTTATACATCACCCGGTCCATCATCGATGGTTCCTGCTGATGTGTCGTACGTGGCACTTTACTTGTCCCACATGTCAGTTGGATGTAGTCAACAAAATTAAAAAAATGGAGGGTGCGCCTGGAAATTGGAGAGCGCGTGGGCGGAGATGCAAAATTTCAAGTTGCCAACGCGGGACGATCTGGATGGCAAAAATTTGGAGCCGGCCTATTTAACCCCACAGTCCACGCCCATCTAACCCTAATCCCCATTCTCTTCTCCCGTTCCCTCAGCCGCCGCACTCCACCCATCTTCCCCTGCTAGCTCCCGATCTAGCGCTTCCCTATCCACTCACCCTATGCGTCGGCCCCCTCCGGACGACACCAACTGCTGCGGCTAGACGACAGTCGGCGCCGTCCATGACGCGCCCTTCCTCGGTCGCAGTCGACCAGCGCATGGATGGCGAACCCCATGATGCTCTGGCCATCTCAACCAGATCACCGCTGACATCTTCGGCCGGCAGCGAGCCATGGTGAGGTACAGGGCGCTATCATCATCACGGATGCAGAGTACAAGCAGTGACCGCCACGGATCCAGCCTCTGCTTCACCGACGCAGCCTCCTTCTTTGTTGTATCTCCGGGCTACTGGTCCATCTTTGACCGGCAGCGAGCCATGGTGAGGTACAGGGCGGCGCCGCCGTCACGGATGTTGTGTACAGGACGCCACCGACATGGATCCAGCCTCTGCTTCGCCGATGCAGCCCCCATCTCTGTTGCATCTCCTGGCTAGGTAATACTCTAAAGCTTGGTCGTTGACGTTGTTTGCCTTTTGGCTGTGCTCTGATCTAAGAATTTTTATGCATCCTGGAATACTTGAGATAGATGTGCATCTTGACACAAACTTATTGTACATATTGACTTTGTAACCAAGAATTTAGTGATGTTTGGTGAGGCACCTTCTGCTGGATTATGTATCTTCATATTCTTTAATTATAATTTTGCTAAAAGTGAGTACTCTGGTTAGTAATGTTCGAATGATATACACATGTTGTCAACTGGTCCAAGTCTCTGTACAAGTTTCAATACATGAAATTTTCAAGTGATTAAATGTATTGATGTATGTTCTGACATCTTAATGTAGAGCGGCCGGATATTTTATTGACAGAACTGCGAGATAGATTTAGTGGCTCACTTGTCTTATGCATAGTAAACACATTACCATGCTTATAAAGAGTTCATTTAATCACAGCTGACTGAAACATGGAGAGCATCTAATGGCCTCATGTTCCCTTCTACTACTCCCTCCGTACCAAAATAAATGACCCAACTTTGTGCTAACTTTGTACTAAAGTTAGTATAAAGTTGTCATCTATTTTGGAATGGAGGGAGTAGTATTTTATATTGACCGGTTCCTTCATAATGTGGTTAGACTACTTGCGAAACTGTTTAGTTTGTGGCTACAACTTGCGAAGGTCCTTATTTGGGTCTCGTCCAAAAAAATGGAGCTGGAAATTTTCCATGCGAGCCTAATTTTTAGATTCATGTTTTCAGTTTATTCTGCCTGGAAATGTCCAGTTTGTGGTCCATGATGGTAACTCCAAATATGATATCTTTGGTCCTGTAGGTATTTCCCATGTAAAAATATATACTTTGTTGTTTGTGTGCTTGGTTTTGTGCTATTCATACCGTTGTTTATATAGGTGGACTGTACATTCTGAATATTTTCTTCAGCTATTATTTATCTGCTAGAATATGATCATTAAGGACCATGCATATGGATTATACCTTTCATCTATTTGAGCATCTCCTTCAGGCTAGGTGTGTACTTAGAAAATGGAGAAATGTACTCCTTACAGATTGACATGTAAGTATAATTTTCATCTACTTTGCTGATGTAGTGTGTCTCTTCATTCTGAGATTGTGGGCGTATTATAAATTGAGTTCGTTTGCTATGTGCTCTGCCTAAGTTATGTGATTCACGAATCTGAAGATAAAAACGTAACAAGATGCAACTCTGCCTAAAACTACATTTTGATTTGTCAACATTTTTTTAGTTGAAAAGTAGTAAGGTTCAAATCTTAGTTGTAGACACTAAATGAAAATTAACCTTTTATCATTTTGTTTCACTTACTGGGAGTGTTTAGTAAGTATATGGTTGCTTCAGCTTTTCCCTATCATTGTATAGAAAAGATCATTTGTATAGGAGGTTTGGAATAAGGAAATTATTAACCTATAGGATGGAGGCATTCTTATGTAGTGAAATAATTGTAAGGTGTTTTCAACTGAATTTGGGGATCCTATTCATTTGTGAACAAACAAAATATCCCATTGTGAGGAAGTAAATGATAAATCAAATCATTTAGCTGTTTGAAAACATACTTTATTAGGCCTGACCAAATTCTAACATAATTTTATTTTTATGTTTGACATACCATATCTGTATTTCAGTACATATCAGTTGTGCTGCTCTAACTTCAGTAATAAATGCTTTTATGTTACTTTTTTGCATCTACACTACTTTGTCTAAATTAGTAGTGATGATTATGATTTTGTGTTGTTAGATTCTAAAGGACCTTCTGTTTGTAGGCTATTGTTATGTTGTTGCATCGCAAATCTGGATGACCACATATGTCTTATGAGATTTGGATATTGAATAAACCACTACTGACGTCCACTATGGAAGGACGGGGTTTGCTGGAACTCCAATGAGCATTATGGTGTTTTTTTTGAGAGAGAATGAGCATTACGGTGTTTGAGCGGAGATGTTGCAGAGAGCATTTGTGGCTAGTTTGTAAAAAAAAATTGGAACTGTTTTGCTTATGTTCCTGGCTGTAATTATTCTTTCTGTAATTTATATTTGATTAAGATTTTTTTAAGTGAAGTCTTCTGTTAGATATGTTCAGAAATCTTTTAAGTACACATTGGATCAAAATGTTAACTATCCAAAATTAGTGGGCTAGTGATATGGTTAAAATCTATGGGCTAAAGATGTATTGTCCCCAATGGGCTATGAATGTAATCAGGCATAATGTAATATGGGCCACGATTAAATTTAGTGGGCCAAAATCTTGACCAATCTCGGATTATTGTATGGGCCAAAGTAAATTTGGGCATTATCACATGGGCCGCCACATCAGAGCCATGTTGGATGCCATGTCAGATGATGATGTGTCTGGCATGTTAACGCCGTTATCACATGTCAATTGTGACAGTCATGAGCCGTCATGATATGGGACAAAATCCATGACGGCTCATATTTCTGTCATGATTTGCATGATGGTCAAATTATGACGCGATATACATGACGGATTTCAAATCCGTCATCGATGCCCACGCATGACGGTTTTGCAGCGTGTTGTGACGGATTGGATTAACAGATTTCTTGTAGTGGGTGCAGCGCACCGCTGGCGTTGACGTTGTCACCCATGTCGTCGAGGACGAGGTTGCCGAGGTCGGGGAAGAAGTCATCGTTCGCGAAGTCATCGCTGCCAGCAGTCGCATGAATGCGCTCCCCAAAAACCTGATCGCCCCTCTCCCGTGCAGGATCACGAGAGGCGGGGTTCCGGAGGCCTGCTGTCCCTTCTCCCGGTGCACGCCGAAAGGAGGGATGGAGAAGACTTGCTTGGCGGCGCAATGATCTGGAACGGTGGTGAGAAACCATACGAAGCGGCGGCGGCTAGGGTAGACGTCTGCCTGACTATATAGTGCGGGCCGGGTAGGTCGTGGGAATAAACCCTACGTCCGAGTCGTCACGATCCAAAAGAATCCGAAACGGTTCAGTAATTAATGCGTCTGTTAATTATTAATTAATGACTCATTAATTTTCCCGAGCAGCAAAAAATATAGACAACATGCATAGCTCTGTCCTCGGCTCGGCTCGGCTCAATCCCGCAACCCGCGGCGCGTCGTGACGAGGTGAGCGAGGAGGATGAGCACGCGTGTAGGTCTTCTCTTCTCATGCTCATACAAGTGGTAGAAGAGCTCACCTTATAAAGAGGTGCAACTCTCTCTCAAGTTCCGGGGTGGGACTAAACTTTAGCCTCACTCACTCCGCTCACATGTGTGCATGAATGGGCCAAGAGAATTTCAGAATTTTAGTTGGGCTTTGGGCCAAAGGCCTACTAGCAAAATTCCAGCAACAGCTTCTAGTTCTTTTTGCCATGTACAGGTTGTATGGATCCAGCTGTAGTAGTATTGTATTTCTCCAACAAAAGTGTATCCTAATTTATGGATCAGTCCATTCATCTTACCTCTTTTTCCAAGGGGCAGAGTCTGATGGTTTTCTCTTCTGTTCCTTGGTGCAGGGCCTGATGGAATTATGCTGAACTCTAACATTTTGGTACTACAGAACAATCTTTTTTTTAATGTTAAGAGAGCTCAAGTTCAGCCTGTTCTTTTTTCTCTCATAATAGTTCATTACTCACTGAGAAGTGAAGGTCTTGGACCTGACATTTTTGTACTAATTTCCGAAACAGGACCGCTCTTCGAGAAACACTTCAAAAATGGTTTCCGCAGGTGCATACACATTTTGGTTCTGTATATGTCCATGAATACTACTTTATGAACAAGAATTTGGTAAATATTTCATAAGCCAACAAATTGGTTGCTGAGCTCAATTCATCCATTTATTTTAGGAAAATATATTAAATATCATTATATTTACTTTTTTAAAAAACTTTGGGGGGGGGACTCACATGTAAGTGTAAGAAATGTACTAAGCTTACAAAATTCAGAAGAAAGTGGTGTGATCTAGAATAGCAGACATTAGGGGTACTGTTTGCCAGTATTATGAACAATAATTTGGTAAATAATATTTTGTTTTAAAATATGGGAAAAACTATTTGGTAAATACTTTCTCAAAAAAATTGGTAAATACTATTTCGTACGCAAATTTTTTGGCTTTTCGAAATCTTGGGAGTGGCGCGATCTCACATGTAATGTCTACTAAATTTACAAAATTCAGAAGAAACTTGTCGTGGAATTGTCACGGCAGATGTCCTAGTGTGAGGACTTAATCGTGAGGCCAACGCATCTATGCGGTAGCTTGAAGGGGTTGGTCGGAATCGAGAGGTGCGAGGCGGATCATCACACAAAACAAGGATTTAGACAGCTTCGGGCCCTGGGAAACATCATCCGTTAACAACCCTATGTGCTGTTTGTGGCTAGGTCTCATTATGCTCATGAGGGAGTCGCCGCATAAACCGGCTCTCCTCTAGTTGTGTCTAGCCTTAGCTATTATTTTCTGTCTCCCTTTGGGGAGCCCTGCCCCTCCTTATATATGTTGAAGGGGCGGGTTACATGTGGAGTCCTATTAGGATTAGGACTAGTCTATCTTCTAATACAAACTGGATACAAGTCCGGGTCTTGACTCCTTGTAAGGGAAATATTCCTCACACCTTCTCTCTTAAACCGGCCCACCATTAACATAAACCAGCCTTCTGGGCCTTGGGCCTTGTCATCTGTCTGTCTCGCCCGCTGGGTTACTAATGAGTCATAATGTTCAGTCAGCTTGCTTGTAAACCGTCTGGTTAGTGCGGGTCACCGGTGAATCGCCAAGTCTGGCCGGGTTACGCCGTGGGGTATATCCCCGACATTAGCCCCCAAGTTTAGCTTGGATTTATCCATGGTGAACTTATGTTGCAAAATAAACACAAGAACAAATTTGACATGTTGTGCTCCAGGTTAAGAATTCTTGTAAACCGGCACCTGATCATCCTTAAGTCTTTGTCATTTCCTCCTTCTAGAAAATCCGGGTCAATAGACCAGCTTCATAATCAATTTGCTTATAGAATAAATATTGTAAATAAAAAATCCATTTGATTCGTCCTTGAATGCTCTGACTTGACAAAAATATTGGTCTTCAAATATTCAACTGATATTCATCCGGCTTGAAAATGTAGAACTTGCCAAGCTATGATTTCCAAAATCGGTGGGCTATAAAAACTGATAATTCTGGGTCATTACTGTTGCCAACGCCGGTTCATGATTATTGATGACACCAGATTATGATTGTTGCAGACACCGGGTCAATCTAGTTTATTCAAAACTGAGAATTTGAAGATTTTTCTCCCTTATACCCATTTTACCTGTAGCCCCCAAGTCTTGAGCAGAACAAAGTGATGGCTTAAGACTTGCTTCAATATAAATACTGCCACTTAAGAAGAAATCCATGTTGTTCATCCCAGTCACTTAGTAAAAACTGAATATTCCATATTATGTAGCCCCCAAGTGCCGGGTTGTCATGCTTGCAGCAACCTGGGACTTGTAATTGCCTGATGCTCACAAAACTTCAACCAGTGTAGCCCCCAAGGGCCGGGTCATTATGCAATAATGAGCAGGGACTTTATAAATATAATCATGCTTCATTGAAAATAACATCATATGATGTAACTCCACCATGGGGCTTGAACCCACGTCCACAAGGTTAAGAGCTTTGTGTTTTACCAACTGAGTAGTGGACCCTTGAATATAACAGATTAAGACTTGTGTACCTTGAATCATTGATAGGAGCAATTGGTAGCCCCCAAGGGCCAGCTCATTACAATGTGATGAGTCGGGTCTTCAATAAGGTGAGCAAATAATGACTTTACATTAGCCCCCAAGTGTCATGGTGCATGCTTGCAGCAACATGAGACTTGTATATTTAATGTAATCTCAACTTGAATAATGTAGCCCCCAAGTGCCGGGTCGTAAGCCTGCAGCGACTCGGGACTATTCCTTCAATTGTAGAATAAATCATATCCATTGATAATATAATAGCCATTGCGCTAAAGCGACTTTGAAAACCTTAATCATAATATTGGTTACTGATAACCATAATAAAATCCAGCCATGTTGGCTATTTGAAGATTTGAATAATATAATCCAATGATTTATGAGCGCATGATTCTAATGGCGCAATCCAAATATATACTGGCGACTTATAATACCAACACTAGTAATGGTCAAACGTGAAGCACATTAGTGCCGGTTCCAACGGATAGCCGGGCCGCTTTCATTAGTACCGGTTCGTGGCGAACCTTTAGCACCGGTTCGTGCCACGAACTGGTACTAATGAGAGTGGTGGCAGGATGTTGTCAGAGTGGGGCCCCTCCAGCACCTTTAGTACCGGTTCGTGCCATGAACTGGTACTAAAGGTCGTCCTATATAAACCCTTCGTCCACCAGCACTCTGTTCTTCCCCCTTTCCCCTCTCCGGCCCTCTCCTCTGTTCTTCCCTTCTTCCTCTCGAGTTCATCACAAAATTTACCCAAAATTTGTCAAGATTTGAAGGCCCTCATCCATTCAAATGATCACAAAGGTTAGCAACTTTGTCCTTTCATCTCTCATTGCTAGATTAGCTCTTGCATTGGTTTATATAGTGATTAATTTGTGAGTTTAGTAATTTGGGAGGATATATATATATATGTGTGTGTGTGTGTGCTAGTATTTGATTTATATGCAATTTGAGGTCAAAAATAACACTTAGTTTGCATATGTAGGTGTGGTTTACTTAGTGCCTTCTAAATCTCCATCGTAGCCACCGTCGATCGCCCGCACCGTCCCGTCGCCGGCACCACCTTGTGGTGAGCCTCTTGTTCATGAAATTTTATATAAAAATTGATGTTTGTGTGATTTGGATATATAGTTACTCGTATAATTATCTTACCTGTACGCTGTTTGTTATACATATAGTGCCATGGTTTTGATATCCGTCCCCGTCGGCCCTAGTCCTTGTTATGATTCGGATGTGGTATGTATATTCTCTTTTAAAACTAGTTGCATTTCATGTTTATGACAAATTATGCCCATCAAGTTCATATAGAAATTTTTTCTAGGAGGTATCTGAACCGGAAATTCCAACCGACCCTATTGCCGAGAGGTTAAATTTAGTTGAAAGAGAAAACGAGTACTTGAAGGAAAAATTGAAAAGAATTGAGGGGGAGAAGATGGAATTGGAGTTGCATGTTGCCGATGTCGTCGATGATCACAAGATCAAGATGGAGAAAATGCGCTTGAAGATTAGAAAGATTAGAAAATATGCCATCGATAGTGAGGCTTGGTATCATTATGCTGTTGGATCCATTGTTACCTTAGTTGCAATCTTGATCGTATTTGTTGTTGCATTTAAATGCTTTAGCTAGAGAGTTATTTGTTTGTTGCATTTAAGTGTTGTATGAACTTTATGTATGAACTTGTATTAATTTGGTCTATTCGGTGTTGTGTAATGAAGATGAGCCAGCAATGGATGTACGATGACCGATGCTCTCCCCAGTTCGTTGAGGGCATGCGTACTTTTCTGCTTGCGGCTGAGGCAAACAAGCGGGCGGATGGTTTTATGCCTTGTCCATGTGCTCGCTGTAAGAATGGTCACAATTACTCTACATCAAGAACCATTCACGTCCACCTGTTTAAGACCGGTTTCATGCCCCATTATAATGTTTGGACCAAGCACGGAGAAAGAGGGGTTATGATGGAAGACAATGAAGAAGAAGAGGACGACGACAGCTATCCTGGCCATGGGTTCCCTGAATACGATGATACAACAATGGGGGAAGAAGCTGAGCCGGTAATGCGGGAAGAAGCTGAGCCGGCAATGCGGGAAGAAGCTGAAGAAGAGGCATCAGATGAGCCCGTTGATGATCTAGGTCAGGCTATTGCCGATGCAAAGAGAAACTGCGCAAGTGATTTGGAGAAGAAGAAGTTGCAGCGCATGTTAGAGGATCACAAAAAATTGTTGTACCCGAATTGCGTAGGTGACAAGAAAAAGTTGGGCACCACACTGGAATTGCTGTAATGGAAGGCAGAGAATGGTGTATCTGACAAGGGATTTGGAAAGTTGCTGGTAATGATAAAGGATATGCTTCCAAAGGACAACGAATTGCCCGAGAGTATGTACGAAGCAAAGAAGGTTGTCTGCCCTCTAGGGTTAGAGGTGCAGAAGATACATGCATGCCCTAATGATTGCATCCTCTACCGCGGTGAGTACGAGGATTTGAACGCTTGCCCGGTATGTGGTGCATTGCGCTATAAGATCTGCCGCCATGACCCTGGTGATGTCGAGGGCCGGCGCCCCAGGAAGAAGATTCCTGCCAAGGTGATGTGGTATGCTCCTATAATACCACGGTTGAAATGTTTGTTCCAAAACAAAGAGCATGCCAAGGCGATGCGATGGCATAGAGAAGACCATAAGAAAGACGGAAAGTTGAGAGTACCCGATGACGGGTCGCAGTGGAGAAAAATCGAAAGAAAGTACGGGAAGGAGTTTGCAGATGACGCAAGGAGCGTATGGTTTGGTCTAAGCGTAGATGGCATTAATCCTTTTGGGGAGCAGAGCAGCAACCATAGCACCTGGCCTGTGACTCTATGTTTGTATAACCTTCCTCCTTGGTTGTGCATGAAGCGGAAGTTCATTATGATGCCAGTGCTCATCCAAGGCCCTAAGCAACCCGGCAACGACATTGATGTGTACCTAAGGCCATTAGTTGAAGAACTCTTACAAGTGTGGAATGGAACAGGTGTACGTGCGTGGGATGAGCACATGGGGGAAGAATTTGACCTAAAGGCGTTGCTGTTCGTGACCATCAATGATTGGTCTGCTCTCAGTAACCTTTCAGGACAGACAAACAAGGGATACCGCGCATGCACGCACTGTTTGGACGGTACTGACAGTATATATTTGGCTAATAAGAATGTGTACCTGGGACATCGTCGATTTCTTCCGAGCAGGCATCCCGTAAGAAAGAAAGGCAAGCATTTCAAAGGTGAGGCGGATCACCGGACGAAGCCTCGCCACCGTACTGGTGCTGATGTACATGATATGGTCAAGGATTTGAAGGTGGTCTTTGGAAAGGGTCCTGGTGGACAACCTGTTCCGAATGACGCTGACGGACGCGCACCCATGTGGAAGAAGAAATCTATATTTTGGGACCTTCCCTATTGGAAAGACCTCGAGGTCCGCTCCGCAATCGACGTGATGCACGTGACGAAGAATCTTTGTGTGACCCTGCTTGGCTTCTTGGGCGTGTATGGGAAGACAAAAGATACACCTGAGGCACAGGAGGACCAGCAACGTATGCACGGAAAATACGGCATACATCAGGGTCATGCAAGCTACGCTCTTACCAAAGAAGAGAAGGAAATCTTCTTTGAATGCCTGCTCAGTATTAAGGTACCGTCTGGCTTCTCGTCGAATATAAAGGGAATAATAAACATGGCAGAGAAAAAGTTTCAGAACCTAAAGTCTCATGACTGCCACGTGATTATGACGCAACTGCTTCCGGTTGCATTGAGGGGGCTTCTACCGGAAAACGTTCGATTAGCCATTGTGAAGCTATGTGCATTTCTCAATGCAATCTCTCAGAAGGTAATCGATCCAGAAATCATACCAAGGTTACAGAATGATTTGGTGCAATGTCTTGTCAGTTTCGAGTTGGTGTTCCCACCATCCTTCTTCAACATCATGACGCACGTCCTAGTTCACCTATGCGAAGAGATTAACGTTTTGGGTCCTATATTTCTACACAATATGTTCCCCTTTGAGAGGTTCATGGGAGTCTTAAAGAAATATGTTCATAACCGTGCTAGGCCAGAAGGAAGCATCTCCAAGGGCCGTCAAAATGAGGAGGTCATTGAGTTTTGTATTGACTTTATTCCTGACCTTAAGCCGATTGGTGTTCCTGAATCGCGGCATAAGGGCATACTGGATGGAAAAGGCACGCTAGGAGGGGAACAAATAATATGTATGGACGGACATTCTCTCACTGAAGCACACTACACAGTTCTACAGAATTCCGCCTTGGTGGCTCCGTATATGGATGAACACAAGAATTTGCTTTGCTCCAAACACCCGGAGCGGTCTGATGACTGGATTACACGTGAACAAACCAGGAGTTTCGCCAGCTGGTTGCAAGCACGTACCATGCATGACACCTCTATTGAAGATGACCTGTACTTGCTGTCCCAGTTACCATCTTCGAATATAATGACTTTCAAAGGGTACGAGATAAATGGTAATACATTTTACACGATCGCCCAAGATAAGAAGAGCACCAACCAAAACAGTGGTGTCCGCTTTGATGCAGAAACCAAGAGGGGAAAGGAAACATATTATGGTTATATACAGGACATATGGGAACTTGACTATCGACGTGGTTTGAAGGTCCCTTTGTTTCGGTGCAAATGGGTCAATATGACACGAGGCGGGGTAACGGAAGACCCGCAGTACGGAATGACAACAGTGGATCTCAACAATCTTGCGTATGCAGACGAACCATTCGTCCTAGCCAATGATGTGGCACAGGTTTTCTATGTGAAGGACATGTCTACCAAGCCAAGAAAAAGAAAAGATAAGGAAGCGAATGCATCGTACGATGAGTCAAAGCGGCACATAGTTCTTTCTGGGAAGAGAAACATCGTGGGAGTGGATGACAAGACAGACAAGTCAGAAGATTATGAAAAGTTTGATGAAATTGCTCCATTCACAGTGAATATTGACCCGAGCATCCCGTTAAATGATGAAGATTTTCCATGGCTACGACGCAAAGGGACACACGCGAAGAAAAAGTTTCACACCCAAAGATCTGGGATGTGATCGGCTTAACTATCATCACTTTCTTCTGTGTTTCACACCCAGGAGGGAATCTCTGTAATAGTTAGGGTAGCTAGTTATGTGTTTTGGCATTTGAAACGCGAAGAAATTTTATGTGCAAGCAAATTCTTTCATGCATTTATTGATTTTTTCAGCTAAATGACCCTGAAATTGAAAAGCATTTCAAATGAACTCAGAAAAGGATGAAAGTTGGCATGGTATTATTATTTCACCCACATAGCATGTGCAAAAAAGTAGAGAGGGTTATCGCAAAAACTGGATGCATTTCGTGTACAAAATGGACAATCTGTTTCGAAGTATCAGGGTTTCGGACGAAAACTCATCCGTTACAAAGGCATTTCATTTTTAAATAACTTAAGCATTACCAAATTGAATATAATGATAAAACACACTAATATTAAACATAAGAAAAAAGAATCACTGGAAAATGTATTTTTAAAGTTAAGTTATTCACAAACTAGTGATTCACACAAATTTCAAATAATTCAAAATTTAAACTATTCAAATTTAAAAACTACCGGCACTAACTGAAAGTTTCTAAAAACTATCAAAAATATTCACAAAGAAACTCTAAATATAGCAAAAAACAACTAAAAATAAATAAAACAAAATAAATAAAGCAGAAAAGAAAAAACTAAATGAAAAAAACCCACCTACCGGGCCACAGCGGCCTGCATACGACTAGAAACCCAACCTGTTGTTGGGCCAGGATGCAGGCGCGCAAGCCCAATAGGCCCCACAGGGCAGAGTAGCAGAGGTAGGCCCAGAAGGCCTGCTTTAGAGAGGAGCTCGAGACAGCAACGGCGGCGGGGCTTATAAGCAGGTGTGAGCGCCCTTCGGCTAGCGAGGTGAGACTAAACTTCTGCGCCCCTCGCCTGGCAGCGCACACCCTTTAGTACCGGGTCGTGGCACCAACCGGTACTAAAGGGGGGGCCTTTAGTACCGGTTGGAGCCACCACCCGTTACTAAAGGGGGTCGCTTCCCGCCGCTTGGGCTAGCCAAAACAGACCTTTAGTACCGGTTGGTGGCTCCAACCGGTACTAAAGGTGCCTTCTATATATACAACACTTCGAAAAATTTCATTCTCCCCCTCTGTTTCTTCCCGATCGATCGACGCCGCCCCCGTCCTACGCCGCCCCAGTCGCGCGCCGTTGCCGTCGCCGCCCCCATCCTCGTCGCCGCCCTCATCCCCGTCGCCGCCCCCGTCCCCGTCGCCGCCCCCCTCCCCCTCCCCGCCCCCCTCCCCCTCCGCCGCCCCGGGCCTACCCCGTCCACGTCGCGCCGTCCCCGCATCGCCGCCCCATCACGCCCCGGGCCGTCGCCTCGCCGTCGCCGTCGCCCCGCTGTGAGCTCTCCCCCTCTAACCCCTCTCCGATCCCTCGCCCCCGGTGGCCGCCACCCCTCCCCGAGCCCATACACACACAAGCATGAACACACACACACGCACATTTCCTTAATTAAGTTAATTAGTATATACATATTTTGTATGTTTAATTAGTTTAGATTTTTTCAGATTATTATTTTTTCACTAGTATATATGTATGAATGCATGTTAGATGGATGTATAGAAGTTGTTTTTTCTGTTTTTAGTGTTAGATGCTTAATTAGTATGAAATAGCATATAGAATTTTGACATATGCAATGATAGCATAATTAGTGTTACATTTGCATATAGTATTTGTTGTCGACGATGCACGGCCCGCATCCTCGCCGTCGACCCGTTCGCGACGACGTCCTGCTTCAGAGGACCCCTGTCCGGGACTGGGCTCCGCCGGGCTGGCACTGGGAGGTGCTACCTTCAGGGGCGCGACGCTTGGTGAGGAACCCGGCCCCGGGTCCCGTCGTCGACCCTCATCTCCTTTGGTGGCGTTCGCGTGGGCCACTTTCGGTGCGGAGGGAGCCGGCCCCGCCGGAGGTGGTACGTCGCCGTGTCAGGGAGGAGGACGAGCATGTCCATCGCTACATGGCCAGCAAAGGGGGTCTCAGCATCTGCAGCAGCTAGCGGATGATCCAGCATTGGATACCACCGCCCCATCCATGCCGAGAAGCAGCGTGGGTTCCATCCCGGGCGACGCAGTAGTGCTGGATAGATACCCCGTGGATGACATCACGGAGAACACTAACTGCGAGCTACACTTCAAAATGAAGAACATATCCATGAAGGTGGCGGACGCCGTTGCTTTTTCAAATTCCCCCGAGGCAACCTTCCATTGCAACCCGATTCCAGCGGGCTATGCTCGTGTCTTGGTTGATGAGGTGGTGGACCCATATTCGGAGCTACAGCTTGACATTCCTGGAGGTGACGACGAGCACACATTGGGAGAGGCCATACATCATGTCATCCTATGGAGAAAGGATTGCATCATCTTTCAAAGGCCACCGACACCGCGTCACCCGACTCCTCGTCGAAGTCCGCCACCGAGTCAGCAGACTCCCGCTCCTCCAAGTCCACCAACGCGTGAGGCCACTCCTCCTCCTCCAAGTCCGGCAAAGTGTCAGGCCACTCCTCCTCCAAGTCCGACACAGCGTCAGACGTCCACTCCTCCTCCAAGTCCGGCACAACCTCAGGCCACTGCAAGTCCGGCACAGCTTCAGGCCACTCCTCCTCGTCCAACTCAGCCCCGTCAGCCGTCTCCGCCGCCTCAGCAGTCGCAGAAGAGACACCCCGCAGCTATGGTGCGTAGCGGTACGAGTCGAGGTCATAGTACAGGAAGTACAGGCGGAGGCAAGCGATATAAATATGGTCCAAACCTCACTACTCCTCTTCCTGTGAGGGCTTACGACAGGACCGAGGAGCAAACCAATGCCATAGTGCAGGCAGAAGTCGACGCCCATTTTGGACCGAAACCGCCACTGCCGCCAAGGGAGAAAGTGCCTGTGGAAGTAGTTGACCACTTTATTCGTATGGCTCAACCACCAGCTCCTAAGCCTGTTGACTCAGACTATGAGCGCCACATCAGGAAGTTACATCGACGACGTCTACAGAAGGAGGCGAGCTTGAGCTCGAGCAAACAACAAGCAGCTGTCAAAAAATGCAGGAAAACCGTTGCCCAGCTGGGAAAACAAGTGGCGCAATTGACCCCCCCCCCCCCCCCGCTTGTTGTGCCGCCAACAACACGTGACAGTACGCACGCCCAATATTATTGTGGCCAAACAGTTTACGTTCCCGAGGTGGGCGATGTGGTAATAACCCAGGAGCATATAATGCAGGCTGAAGAACTCAAGATCACTGTTGGACAACTCCTCAAGATCGACGACATGCCTGGGATTACAGAGGAGGAAATAAAACGGAAATATGTCCGGGGCCAACCTTTGGTCGAGCCAGAAGATGTCAACAAGCTCCCAACGAGAATGTATGAATTGCATCAATGGTACATGGACATTACCAAGAGATCCAATTGAGAGTCCCTCATGGTGAATGTCAAGAAGGATGATTACTACCATGAGAAAGTTGTGGCCGTTGAGTATCCTGAACTGTTTCAGTTATACAATCAAGACGCACTCGACAAATCTATCGTCAGTTGCTATTGTCTGTAAGTGATTTCTTTCTGTAATTTAAATCTCAAGCTAGCTGTAGTGATCCTTTTGATCAATCATTACCTGTAATTATCCTTACTATATTCTTTTCTGTGGTATTATGCAGGATGAAGGTGTATGAAATGAGAAAAGTGGACGCTATGGCATTGGGTTCATTGACCCAAACACCGTTAATGAATACACATGGAAAATGAACAAGCATCAAGAAAAAGAGGTAGAGGACAGCATGCTAGAGTTCTTGAAGCGCCTCAAATATAATGAAGATATACTACTTCCTTACAACTTCCAGTGAGTCACACTTTCTTGTACTACAAATTCTCTGTTTTTGCCTACTAGCTAGCTACATGTTTTTGCTTACATATGCCCGCTTAATTAAGACATGCAAACGTGTGTGCATGCAGATTTCACTGGATCTTGTGTATCATTAAAGTTGACGCCGGAACAGTTGAAATACTGGACTCTCTACTCAAAGCAAATAGTGACTATAACATCTTGTTTGGGATAGTCAATGGGTAATTTCAATCATTATTAACTATATATCTCGGCATATTTAGTTCGTCATTAATTTCATGATATGAACTATTTAATAACCCCTTTATTCATTTTCTTTGTCGGCGGGCAGGGCTTGGGCAAGGTTCATCAGCGTCACGGAAGGCGAATGGAAACCAAAGCTGAAATGGTTTCGATCCAAGGTAAGTAATTAAGTAGTACTAGCTGGCTAGCTAGATGTCATCTCTTTAATTATCATGCTTGATTAATTATTATCTGATCAAATTAAATTCCATTCTCGTAATAAAGGCCCTGAAGCAGGCGCAGGGGACTGATCTGTGTGCATTTTGCGTTTGCGAGAACATTCGCATGATGGCGTCCGAAAGGAGCAGATCTCAAAGACAGGAATGGGTACACTTGTCAGAACAATATTCACAATTTTTACACCATTATCGATATCTAGTCACACAACTAATACACATGCATATTGATCTCCTTCTTAACAGTTCAAAGAGGTGTGGGACAAGCTCCTACCAGCGGAGCGCGTAGAAGCACTTCAAGAGGAAATAGCGGGATTTTTGCTCGACCAGGTCATAAATCCGAAGGGAGAATACTATTACCCGCTACCGCCCCCATGAACCACTTCCAATTGTCATCGTGCTCCGAAGGCACCAATTAGGCTAATGCCACTGGCTCCGAAGGCAACATGCATATGTAGGAGAAATTGTATATAGCTATACATGTGTGTATGTGTAAATTAATATGGTGGTTTGTGAGACATTGATGATATATATATATGATTGGTTCTACTAGAAATTCTATATATATATATATATATATGCATAACGTGTACAATGTGTAGTACCATAAAATACCAGCAAACGAAAAAGAATTAAAATGGAAAACACAAAATTAAATGAAAAAGAAATTATAAAACCAAAAACCCCACAACCATTTAGTACCGGTTGGTGGGCTCCCGGCCCCCGGAGCTGGCTCGTGCCACGTGGATCCCCTTTAGCACCGGTTCGTGCTGAACCGGTACTAAAGGGGGGGGCCTTTAGTGCCGAAACTTTAGTGCCGGTTCCTAAACCGGCACTAAAGGGCCTTACGAACTGGTGCTATTGCCCGGTTCTGCACTAGTGCAAGCCAGTCTGGGTTAACAAACACTGGATAATTTATTATGTACTGACAACTTGTAGTTGAAAGCCAAGCCGGGTCAAGGACGCCGGTTTATCAGAAGATATTATGAACCTCAACAAAGGCGAAAAAACTTGGCAAATAGAACTCAAAAAGAAACATGCGAGGCTTTTCACGAGCTGCCAGGCTCCAAATCGAGGCTTTTCATGGGCTGCTAGGCCACTGAATTAACTATTTCACAAAGCCTCTTAAGATGGACCTCAATCTTTAACCAATCACGTTTTAACTTTGACAAGTTCAGGGTCTATGAGATTGACTGTCAAACGTTCGCGGGTCGTACCAGGTTTACCTGGGCGGAGTGACTTACTTAAAGAAGGCAGGTTAATCCGGGGTTTTAGGTGCGTACACCTGGCTTCCAAGCCTGGCTTGATAGCCTATTACAAGGGTGCACACTCTTAGTTCGTTGCGAAGCAAAGAGCCCCCAAGTAACTTCGCTGGTGGCCTTACGCCGATCAAGAGGTGTAGCTATGGTTCGAATACGACCAAGCCCCCAAGTGATTTCCCTGGTGGCCTTACGCCGATCAAGAGGTGTGACTATGGTTCGAACATAGCCCCCAAGTGGTATTATGAGTTATGCTCAAGGGATACCCATGTTTGAGTTGTGATGTGCAACAGACTCTCTTTGGCCCCTTATGATGATATTGGCTTGATAGCCGGATTACCGAAGTAACCAGAGCTGTGCTCTTATGACAATATTGGCTTGACAGCCGGATCAATATGTAATCAAAACTCCGCTTTATAAACAGAAGCCCCCATGTGATCAATAATATGATAAGTCAATAAGGCAGGATAACCCATGTTTGAACCGCGCGTCATGGCAATAGGTCCTCTTCGGCAACCTTTAAATATTTTGCAAGAGATAAATTCTTCTTGAACCGGGATTTTGAACCAGATATTGAGAGCGTCAGAGCTTTGTGGGAGACATATTTCCCTTGAACCGGATTGTAAACCGGAATTCTTCCCGATGACCCGGAATTTCTTCATTGAGCCGGGATTTTGTAACTGTCATATACTTTCTAAGCCGGAAATTTTCTGAAGGTCTTTAAATTTTCATCAATATAACAGTAGCTTCCGGAACCGGGTTATCTTTCCCTCCATCGTCCTGGGGTGAAACTGGCAAGATTTGCTGAAACATGTCATCGTAGCCCCCGAGTCTCAAGGTAACTCGAGGAGTTGACTTGAGATTCTCCATATTTTACCATGATATAAACCAGCATAAGTTGTATATCATTGGTGTTGATAGCATGATGTGAATCCATAGAAGGTTGAGGTCACTGCGGCGGGTCATAAATAATCCCGTATGAGCCGTGTCAGCAACTCGGCCAATGGTTCCTTCCAACTGGCTATTTGAAGTTTAACCAAACAGTAGTGGCGGAGACTTGTGCCTGCTCATTGAGCCATCTAGTGCAAACGGCAGTTGATGATAATTTTGCCTCCAACTTGAAAGAAAACCGGGCTACCCAAGCTGTGACTTGCTCATACTCAATAAACAGCTCATGCAGACAGGTGCGGCCTGGTATGTTGATGTAAACCAAGCCGCAAGAGACGGACGGGAAGGACGACCGCAACATCAGAGGCAACATAGATAAATGAATCGGCCGCGGCATTGTAAGCTGGCGCGGACGGGCGACTTAATCGTAGGCGCGGTAAGCCGCATGGACGGGCGAGTCAACCACGTTGTGTTGATGTAGTGAACAATTTTCCTGCCTTAACAACATCGCAAACCAGAGTAATTGCTTTTTTTAAAGAAAGCAATATATGATATAGAAATATAATGGATGGATTTCACCTGATATGTTAAACCGGAATTTATCCATCACAAAGTTGATGATCGCTGCTGTAAAGCCGAAATCAGTCTCGGCAGAGTCGACCGCGGGAACAGACAGGTGAGTCGGCCCAGCGTTTGTAAGTCGGTGCGGACGAGCAAGTTGTCCTCCGCGTTTGTAAGCCGGCGCGGACACATGAACCGGCGGCGAAGGCGGACGGGCGAGTCATCCGTGGCATTGTAAGGTGGTGCGGACGGGCGAGTCAGCCGGCGCGTTGATATAAACCGGACCGCGATACGCGTGTCCGTGAAGCTGTGCGGCACAGCCGAACGTGCCTCCGCGGTATAATACCACCCATTTTTCTTTTAATAGCTGTCCTGCATAAAAATATTACAGGCCACAGTAATTGTTGTCGGATGAATTAACATGTATTGATAAAATACATAGGAAAAATAACACCTGGTATTTTTTGCTAGATGCTGGTGCTGGATAATGCATAGTGTTGTTTTTGTTTTTGACAGAAGAGTTGATTGGTTCTGTGTCTTCTAGTGGCTAAGGTCTCCACATAACCCGGCCGGAACTTTTTGAGCCGGAATTTCTGAAACTGGAACTTCTTGATAATCCGGCCGGAACTTTTGAACCGGAATCTCTTGATAATTCGGCCGGAACTTTTGATAATCCAGAATTTTTGAACTAGAACCTCTTGATAATCCGGCCGGAACTTTTGAACTCGAACCTCTTGAGGTTCGTCCGGAACTTTTTTCATAACCTAGGTCAGAACTCTTTATCGACTCGGACGGAACCTTTTGGTGATTCGGCTGGAACCCTTTGATGATTCAGACAGAACTTTTCATTGAAGCGATCAGAACTTTTGTTGATTCGGCTGGAACCCTTTGATGATTCGGACGGAACTTTTCGTCGAAGCGATCGGAACTTTTTGGTGATTCAGACGGAACCTTGCATCGAGGCGCTCAGAACTTTTCAATGATCCGGCCGGAATTTTCCGGCGAGCCGGCGGAACCTTTCGATGAGCCTGACGGAACTTTTTCGGCGAGCCAGCTGGAACTCTCCGACGAACCGGCCGGAACTTCTTCAATAAACCGGACGGAGCTTCTCGATCCCTGGGATAGCGCCCTCCAAAAACTTAACACCACCGTGCGCAGGCCCCACGGTGGGCGCCAACTGTCGTGGAATTGTCACGGCAGATGTCCTAGTGTGAGTACTTAATCATGAGGCCAACGCATCTATGCGGTAGCTTGAAGGGGTTGGTCGGAATCGAGAGATGCGAGGCGGATCATCACACAAAACAAGGATTTAGACAGCTTCGGGCCCCGGGAAACATCATCCGGTAACAATCCTACGTGCTGTTTGTGGCTAGGTCTCATTATGCTCATGAGGGAGTCGTCGCATAAACCAGCTCTCCTCTAGTTGTGTCTAGCCTTAACTATTATTTTCTGTCTCCCTTTGGGGAGCCCTGCCCCTCCTTATATATGTTGAAGGGGCGGGTTACATGTGGAGTCCTATTAGAATTAGGACTAGTCTATCTTCTAATACAAACCGGATACAAGTCCCGGTCTTGACTCCTTATAAGGGAAATATTCCTCACACCTTCTGGGCCTTGGGCCTTGTCATCCGTCTGTCCTGCCCGACGGGTTACTAGTGAGTCATAATGTTCAGTCAGGTTGCTTGTAAACCGTCTGGTCAGTGCGAGTCGCCGGTGAATCGCCAAGTCCGGCCGGGTTACGCCGCGGGGTATATCCCCGACAAAACTCTTTTGGACCCATTAGTTGTACAGAAAAGAAAATGGTGTGATCTAGAATAGCGGACATTAGGGGTACTCTACTGTGGCTCTTTTCACTATTTTGACCCTTTCAGAAAACTTTCTCACAAAATAAATTCCACACAAAACTATTTCATAATCTGACCTTTTTGGTAACGCCACAAGCCATGACGTTTCTTCTCTATTTGGAAACGCCAAGCTAGCCAACATTGTGGCCTAGTCGAGACGCTACGTGGCAGGGCAGAAATACCAAAGTACGATGCGTTGCTGGAAAAGCCAAAGGTGGCTGGCGTTGCGTTTGAACTAGTTTGTTCATATTGCCATTTTTTTTATGAAGTGGAGCAATGTTGGCTAGCTCGGTGTTTCTAAATAGACAAGAAATGACATGGCTTGTGGCGTTACCAAAAGGGTTAGATCGAAATAGTTTTGTGTGGAGTTCATTTTGTGCGAAAGTTTTCTGAAAGGGTCAAAATAGTGAAAAAGGCCCTATACTGTTTGCCAGTATTATGGATCACTATATTTTGCATTTTTTTGTGCAGAGCTCAATTCATCCTTTTATTTTAGGAAAAATATATTAAATATCATTATTTTAGTTTTTTTAAAACTTTCAAGGAGGGGGGGTGTCACATGTAAGTGTAAGAAGAAATCTACTAAGTTTTCGAAATTCAGAAGAAACTCGTTTGGACCATGAGCAGTACAGAAAAGAAAATGGCGTGATCTAGAATAGCATACATTAGGGGTCTGTTTGCTGGTATTATGGATCACTGTATTTTTGCAAATAAAAAATAAAAATTGTGCAGCTAACAGGGATAGATCATGGGATTTTTTGTAGTGAGAAAATGCCTTAAACATCGTCGCTGAATCCAGATGGTCAAGTAAGTTAACACCACCAATGGCTTGATTCACCATTCCTATTTGCCTACTTTTGCATAGCTATGCACTATTTGGCTTCCGACACGACCAGGATAATCAACGTGACACCATTCTACCATGAGAAAGCCATCATGTCGAGTACATTTTCCAGGCATCCCTTGTGGCATATTATAACATTCCTGTTGCCCATAAGTTGGTATCACCCGAATGCATCTGATCCCGGAGCACAAGGGACACATTAGAAGGAATGGTTCGCACCACAAAACACCATTTTCGTCTTGTTACCCACATTAGGCACAAGAAGGAAAAGAGTTGAGAACCTTCGTCATCTCTAATAGTAGACTTTCAACCTTTAGGTTTGGGACAACATGGATAGGGTTTCACGGCGCAAAATTCACTACCTAGATGCTCAAAGAACTAAATCTTAAAAATATCTTCATTCCGTGGGAATATTTAAAAAAATATTTTTATGGCTTCACAGTACATTTCTACGGCTTGCAACTAAATTTATATTCTTGGTCTAAATGAAGTTATATTGTGAAAATTGTGTGATTTGAATATATCCATATGAGACCATAACTTAAATTTACCTGCAAAAAATGCTACTGTACTAGTACGATAACTGAATGTTTGCCACCTAGCACATTGGTACAGCTTGGTAATGTACACGCCAAGTTGAGTACACGCAAGGCCATAGCAAAAATTATCGTCTCCCAATCGTCATGCCTCGCTTCTGTTCCACCGCGCCTCCGCCTCCGCCTCCGCCCTCGCCACTCCTCCACTTCCACATCCACCTCGGCGCACTCACGCATCTGGGATCCCCACGCCGCCTTCGCCGCCGCGACGCAGCGGGCGCGCTCTGGCACGCTCACCACGGAGGACGCACACCACCTGTTTGACGAATTGCTGCGGCAGGGCAATCCTGTCCAGGAGCGTCCCTTGACTAATTTTTTGGCTGCCCTCGCCCGCGCGCCCGGGCGCGCCGCACTCTGCAGCGATGGCCCCGCCCTGGCGATCGCCCTCTTCGGTCGTTTGTCCCGAGGCGCCGGACGATGGGTGGTGCAGCCAAATGTCTTCACCTATGGCGTCCTCATGGACTGCTGCTGCCACGCGTGCCGCCCGGATCTGGCGCTCGCTTTCTTTGGCCGTCTCTTCAGGACGGGCCTGGAGGCAAACCAAGTCATCTTCTGCACCCTCCTCAAGGGACTCTGCCACGCAAAGCGCTCAGATGAGGCTCTGGACGTGCTGCTTCACAGGATGCCTGAGCTGGGCTGCACCCCCGGCGTTGTGGCGTATAACACGGTCATCCATGGCTTCTTCAAGGAAGGCCAAGTAGGCAAGGCGTGCAATCTATTCCATGAAATGGTGCAGCAGGGTGTTATGCCTGATGTGGTGACATATAACTCGGTTATCGATGCGCTGTGCAAGGCCAGAGCAATGGACAAGGCAGAGTATTTCCTTCGTCAAATGGTTGATGATGGTGTCGTACCTGATAATGTGACTTATAATAGCCTCATCCATGGATACTCCTCTTCAGGCCACTGGAAGGAGGCAGTTAGGGTATTCAAAGAGATGACAAGTCGGAGGGTTACACCAGATGTGCATACTTACAACATGTTTATAACCTTTCTTTGCAAACATGGAAGAAGCAAAGAAGCTGCAGGAATTTTTGATTCCATGGCTATGAAGGGCCTGAAACCTGACAACGTTTCATATGCTATTCTCCTTCATGGGTATGCCACCGAAGGATGCTTAGTTGATGTGATTAATCTCTTCAATTCCATGGCAACAGACTGTATTCTACCTAACTGTCATATCTTCAGCATACTGATTAATGCATATGCTAAATCTGGGAAGCTTGATAAGGCTATGCTTATATTTAGAGAAATGCAGAAACAAGGAGTGAGCCCAGATGCATTCACATATTCAACCTTAATACATGCATTTTGTAAAAAGGGTCGGTTGGACGATGCTATGATAAAGTTTAATCAGATGGTTGATACAGGAGTACGACAGGGCACAGCTGTTTATGGTTCTCTAATCCAGGGTTTTTGTACACACGGCGATTTGGTGAAAGGAAAGGAATTGGTTACTGAAATGATGAACAAAGGTATACCTCCTCCTGATATTATGTTCTTCCATTCAATCATGCAGAACCTATGCACAGAAGGAAGGGTAGTAGAAGCACGGGATATCCTTGGCTTGATAGCACACATAGGTATGAGGCCTAATGTTTGCACATTTACTATACTGATCGGTGGGTACTGCCTAGTCTGCAAGATGGAGGATGCAACAAAAATGTTTGAGGATATGGTGTCATTTGGTTTAGAACCTTGTAATATTACGTATGGTATACTTATTAATGGCTATTGCAAAAATAGAAGGATTGATGATGGGCTTATTCTGTTCCAAGAGATGCTGCACAAGGGACTTAAACCTACAACTTTTAATTATAATGTCATACTGGATGGGTTATTTCTGGCTGGACGAACTGTTGCTGCAAAGGAAAAGTTTGATGAGATGGTTGAATCTGGAGTAAGTGTGTGCACTGATACATATTCGATAGTTCTTGCTGGACTTTGCAGAAATAATTGTAGCGGCGAAGCCATCACGCTATTCCAGAAATTAAGCGCAATGGATGTGAAATTCAATATTAGAATTGTCAATATCATGATTGATGCCTTCTTCAGGGTTCAGCGAAAGCAAGAAGCTAAGGATTTGTTTGCTGCAATAACAGCCAATGGGTTGGTTGCTAATGTTTTTACCTACAGCCTAATGATGACAAATCTTATAAAAGAAGGGTCAGTGGAAGAGGCTGACACACTCTTTTTATCGATGGAGATGAGCGGCTGTACTTCGAACTCGTGGATGTTAAATCTTATTATCAGAAGGTTGCTGGAAAAAGGAGAGATAGTCAAGGCTGGATGTTATATGTCTAAAGTTGATGCGAAGAGCTACTCACTTGAAGCTAAAACTGTTTCGTTGCTGATCTATCTCTTTTCAGGGAAAGGGAAATACAGAGAACACATAAGATTGCTACCTACAAAGTATCAGTTTCTCGAAGAAGCAGCCACAGTTGAATGGTTTGCTATATGATATCTGGACGTAACTCCTAGAAGCTAAACTTGAGTTGTTACTTGCCATAGGTTCTCCTGCTTTTGCAACAAATGCCTTTCATATGTGTAAATAGAAAGTCAGCTTATAAGAAGCCGTCAGGATGGCAGAGAGAGAACAAATCAAACGCACTCCAAAACAAAAGAGAAACCTCGCCAAACTGAATCCAAACTCAAACAGATGCATCATCAAAAGTCCGAAGCTGTACTGTTTGCTAGCCAAACTCCTACAGGAGATTGTCAGGCGGCCGGGCATGAAGTGGCAGGCGTCTATGCGCCTTCGCTGCTGCCAGCATCCATGGCTTAGCATCACACGGAATCGAGTCAACCAATTCCCAGCGAGTTTGGGCGCCTCCATTGAAGATGCAACCGTTTCTAGCCGCCAAATACGCCTAAGGGTCAGAGTAATCAGCGAGCATGCCCCTTTTGTCTGGTTCGAGAAGAATTTGAAGAAGCTAGCAGCAACAGGAGCTTGACCGGTTTGTTCTCATCAAAGCCAGTTTAAGGTTAGTTAATTATAACATGGTAATAAAGAGGTGTTTTGTTGACTGTTGAGGTGTAATATGTTATATGCCAAGCTCTTGATGATTAGGGTGACCTGTGAAGCATGCAAAAGTCTGAATCATATGTGCTTGTTAGTTATTTTGGCAACTTTTTAGTCTTTTTTCCATGTACAGATTTTATGGATCCATTTGAAGTAGTATGTACATTCTGGCATTAAATATGAGGTGTAGAGGTTTACTTAAGGACCGGTCTGCAAATTTTTTTTTATGGAGGCAGCACCACGTTGAGTTTAACCCTGTAACTTGGCTCACCTCGATCATGCTAGTGTTATCGCCGGAAATTGTATTATCACTGGGCTCAGCGTTTTTTTACATTGAATTAAACATACTCTGTGGTTGCAGAAACTGACTCCAAACAGTGTTCACAGTTAATATGGCTCTGTCGGTAATTTTCATTGACTGTCAACATGTTCCTTTTTTGAAAAGTAGGCTGGCCAGTTGTCGTTCAGTACTCTGTATATAATGATGGTAAGACTGACAAGGATATGACGGATGGATTTGAGCTTCTTTGCCATAGTTCAAAGTGTGCAGTCTGGGTTATGCTTTATATCATTTTCTTTTTGGCTTTGGTAGTATGAACAGGAAGCAGGCAGGAACGAACTGATATGTGGTACTATATTTTGTTATGGAATCTAGTTGTTGTTGTTGTTATCATTAAAAGTGTGCCCTAAGTTATAGATCAGTTCATTCATCTCGCCTCTTTTTTTAGGGGCCATAGTCTGATGGATTTTGAAGAGCTTCTCCATGGTTTTCTCTTCTGTTCCTTGGTGCAGGGCCTGGTGGAATTATGCTGAACTGTAACATTTTGGTACTACAGAAAAGTTCTTCTTAAGTTGGTCGCTTTGGGGGCACATTACATGTTTGAGGTACTCTAATTTTTCCTTGGCATGTCTAGACCTTGAATATGGTTTGTATTAATGCACTGTTATTATTCAAATTACAGATATCTAATTTTGTGGAAGTTTATTTTCTGACTCCCTAGATATCCTGTTTTAGTTGTACTATTAAAGGAAAAGGACTACCTTATATTTCACCCATGACTTTCTTTTTGGAATCAGCTGTACCATTTTATAATAAATTATGTACGATGAAAAATGTTAACAATAAACCACACCAGCTCAAATTGTTTGCGAAGCTGAATCTTAACTGATGTGAGGTCATATTGTTCTTGATCTTTTAAAACTGTACCTTGTGAATAATTTGGCATGTCTACCACATTACCTGGTTAATGCCCTGCTGAGTTTAGTTTCATAATGCATGGACTGTGTTTTATCATGTTAATTAAACCTGTGCATTTCCTCAACTTTTATTTGGTATCTTCAGCTAATGCCATATGACCATCCAGATGAACTTCTCTGTGGAGAAAAATTGGGTGGCCTGTCCATTTGCCCCTATGTCTTCTTATGTCTGCGATTGTTGAACTGTAGCTTTGCGCGGGCCACTCCTCCAACAATTACGGCCTTGTGAGTTCTAATGAATAGCCCCCCCCCCCCCCCCCCCCCCCTACATTTATTTGCAGTCAAATTCTTGTAGAGTTGCCCCAGAAAATGAAGATAGAAAAGAAACAAGTGTACAGTTGAATGTATGACGATTGTTTCGTCTTCCTTGCAGAAACCACTCATCCAGTGAACTGGCTGTTAAAATCGATGCTTCTTTTGGTGAGCTGATATTAGTTGATCACTCAATGCTCAGTCCCTCCCGTTAAACTTCAGTAACAAATTACCCCAGAAAGATCATAATACTGGCCTGACTAATTCAAGTAAACATGGTAAGTATTCTGAAATTTCTGTTTTTGAGTTTCAGATCACACCTTTGGACAAGATTATTCCGGAGCCGTTGGTGCTGATGCAGCAAGAAAGATAGGGGTTCTGAAGTGCAATAAGACAAGGTATCCAGAAGATATAATAATTGATATGACCGATGGATATTCAGGGGCTTTCTTTTATGTAAAGGGCAGGTGTACTACCAATTCATTCTAGTGGAGAAACACTTGGTACTAGCATTATTTGCACGCTCAAAGGTCGACAGACGAAACCAGTTAAAATAATACTCCTACCTCCATTCCAAAATATAAGTAGCCTACCAAAACGTCTTGAATTTTGGAATGGGGGTAATATATCAAAGGATCATCACTCCTAATGGTTGGCAGCTGATCACTGATTAGGGTGGAGTCGTCGATTGATAAACTGGCGCATGCTTTACTGTATTGCAGTGATGTCAAATGCCACAGTTCTCTGTAATACAACTTAAACTGAACACTCACCTGTTCCTTCTTAACTCTGTCATGTACTGTAGAAGAGTAGCTGTGTGATATCATGGCCCTTGATTTTATTTTGGATGGCCAGATGCAGACTGCTTAAGTTGCAGTAGCAGTCCTAACTGCACCAGATATGTGTCCTATTTTTATAGAAGTGATGTGGGTCAGTCGACTTGTGAGTGCAAACTTACTCTTGTGTGACCTGTTGGATCTTTATCGCATAGCTAAGAACATATACTCCCTCTGTTCCAAAATATAAGGTGCATTTGTTTTTTCCAATTTTTTTTGCAAATTTGACCAAGTTTTTAGAAAAAAATATAGCAATATCTGCAGTAGTAAATTTGTATCATTAGATCCATCACAAAAAGTATTTTCATATTTTATATTTGTACTAGCCCAAATACCCGTGCATTGCAATGGGACAAAATTTTAAGGTGTATTTCGATTTTAAGCAACACGCATTCCAAAATCCACTCAATTGCACCGTTCAAATAATAGTATAAATTTGGATTCCAAATGCTGTAGTTGACTAATTATTTTAGCAGTGTTGCCTTATTTTCGTGATAGTTGGGCCGGCTAAGTTGGAGCACGGGTTGTGAAAGGCCTAGGTCGAGCTACGTGCACCACGCGAGGATCTCTTCGTTGGCACAAACCTCCCTACAAAACACTCTTATGGTCTGTGGGTTTATCCTCTCAAAAATATGCTTTTATGGTCTACAGATTTAATTTGCCAAATAAAAGGATTTTTTGACGGAGCGAACATTTTTTGAATGGATGAATGTTTTTTGATTTTTGTGAATGTTTTCTCAAATTCATTTTCAAATTCAAGAATATTATTTGAATACATGATCATTTTAAAAAAAATCATCACTTTTTTATTTCCCGAACATAGTTTTCGAAATTGTGATTTTTTTCATAATATGCAAACAACTTTTGAAAATCACCAGCATTTTTTTAATTTGCAAACATTTTATGATTTCCCGAACATATCTTCAATTCTTAAAATTTTATGATTCCTCAAACTTTTTTTTTCAAATTTTCAACTTAAAAAAATTAGATTTTTTGGAAATACTAAATTAATATTAAAAACAAAAACAAAAATTAGAAATAGAAAAGAAAAGGCAAGAAAATGGAATGAAAAAGGGGACGGGGACGTCACACCCCGCACATGGGCCGGCCCATGAACGCGTGGGAGGAGGAGGTACATGCTTGGTTTTAGAGAGAAAAAAGGGAGATAAATAGGCTTAATACAGAGCTGGAGACAACAAGTATGAGGCACGCTCTAAAAAAACCCTTCCGATATGAGTGTATGTGGGAAACAAAGGAAGATTTTCATCAAGTAGTGGAGGAAGCCTGGAACCGTAATCAACCTTCTCTTTCAGTTTCGGACCTAGCTGCCAAGCTCAGTTCAGTTTCTGTAGCGCTAGCTCAGTGGGGACGCGGGTCTTTTGGATCAGTCCGGCAGGAGCTGCGTCTGTTGCGACATCAGCTAGCTACCCTACGGGCAGTACCGGGTCGGGTGGGCCCAAGTGAGGAGGAGAAGCGAGTCCAAGATCGCATGATCGAAGTTTCTCTGGCGGAGGAGATCATGATGAGGCAGAGATCACGAATAAAGTGGTTCGCTGAAGGGGATAAGAATACTGATTTTTTTCAGAAAAAGGCAAGTGCCCGCAGGGCAAAAAACAAGATAACTCAGTTGCAAAAAAAATCCGGAGGAACTGGCACGCATGGCTACTGAGTTTTACTCTAATCTCTATACTTCGGAAGGTACAATTGGTATGGAGGAAGTGCTCTCCCATATACCATCAAGGGTAGATGCTGCGATGAATGCACGCTTGAATAAGCCATATAGCAAAGAGGAGGTCAAAGAAGCGCTATTCCAAATGTTTCCAACCAAAGCTCCGGGACCTGATGGATTCCCGGCGCACTTCTTCCAGAGGCATTGGGACTTATGTGGAGAAGAGATTACGGGTATGATCATAAGAGTGCTCGATGGAGTTGACTCACCGGAGGATATCAATCGTACGTTCATTGTTATGATTCCGAAAGTTGCTAGTCCAAAAATTTTAGGACAATTTCGGCCAATAAGCCTTTGCAACGTAATCTACAAGATTGCTTCAAAGGTCTTAGCTAATAGGCTGAAAATGATTCTTTCAGAGGTGATTTCAGAAGAGCAGTCAGCGTTCGTTCCTGGACGTCTCATCACGGATAATTTTATAACTGCCTACGAGAGTTTACACTATATGAAAACGAGAAGAGTAAAGAGCAATCGGTTTTGTGCGTTAAAGCTGGATATGATGAAAGCGTATGATCGAGTGGAATGGCCATACTTGAAGGCGGTCATGACGAAGTTGGGTATTAGCCCGAGATTCATTAAGACTATTATGAGGTGCGTATCGTCGGTGTCTTTTTCGGTTCTTTTTAATGGAGGTGTGCTGGATGATTTCAGGCCTTCTTGTGGAGTTAGGCAAGGGGATCCAATATCCCCCTATTTATTCATTATTGCTGCAGAAGGTCTATCTTGTTTGCTGAAAAATGGCATCCGCGGTATCAAGGTGGCATCGACGGCCCCGGAGGTCAATCATCTTCTGTTCGCAGACGACAGTTTGTTGTTTTTTGAGGCATCAAATGACGAAGCAAGGAGAGTCCGTGACCTGCTGCAGGTTTATTGTAACGCCTTCGGCCAGAAAATCAATGCTGACAAGAGCTCCATTTACTTCAGTAAGGGAGTTCCGGACAGTTTAAGAGGTGAAATCAAGGAGACTCTAGCAGTTCATACTGAATCTCTCTCGGAGAAATACTTGGGTCTTCCAACCGATGTTGGTAAATCCAAGGAGGGATGCTTTCGATACTTGAAGGATAGAATTTGGAAACATGTACAAGGGTGGATGGAGAAGTGCCTCTCTGTAGGAGGAAAGGAGGTCTTAATTAAATCAGTTGCCCAATCAATACCAACATATTCGATGTCATGTTTCAAGTTGCCTCGTGGTCTTTGCAACCATATTAATGGGCTTCTGAGGAAATTTTGGTGGGGGAGTAAGAAGGGTGAAAGGAAGGCAGCATGGGTCTCCTGGAGCACTATGACAAAGCCAAAGTATATGGGGGGAATGGGTTTTCGCAATATTGAGCTTTTTAACTTAGCTTTATTAGCTAGACAAGCTTGGAGGATATTACAAGATCCGAGTTCATTGAGTGCCCGTGTCTTGAAATCAAGGTACTTCCCGGAGGGAGAGTTCTTGGATGCGCCACTTGGGTCAAATCCATCTCAGGTGTGGCGCTCAATCAGGGAAGGAAGAGAAGTTTTGTCTCTGGGCTTGATTAAGCGTATAGGTACGGGGGAGGACACACAAATTTGGCAGCACAACTGGCTACCGAGGGATTTCAAGATGAGACCGATCTGCTCTCGATCAGCTAATCCGCCCCTGTTGGTGTCTGACCTTATTAATCAGTCAACCAGGACATGAAATAGGCAAGTATTAGAAGATCACTTCATTGCACCAGATATAGATGTCATTCTGAATATTCCCCTTAGTACACGAGTGCATGAAGATTTCTGGGCGTGGCACTATGATTGTAGGGGCATTTTCTCGGTACGTTCTACTTACAGAATGATCTCCGGAATTAAATTTCAGAGAGAAGACTGGTTGGAAGATCGAACCAGCAGCTCGAACCAAACGGCGACGAAGAATGACTGGTCAAGATTGTGGAAAACAGAAGTGCCATCAAAGGTCCGGGTTTTTGTGTGGCGTTTGGCCCACACGTCTTTGCCGACCGGATCGACCAGACACGAAAGGAAGATGGCTACGTCTCCAGTATGCGCGATATGCTCGGCGACCGAAGATACTTGGCGGCATTCTCTTCTCAACTGCCGGATGGCTCGGTGTGTCTGGGCTTTGGGAGATGAAGGAATTCTTGAGCATGTGATATCAAATCAATCTGAAGACGCAAGACAGTGGCTCTTTTGGCTGTTTGACACGCTACCTCGACATGATCTAGCCCGTGTGCTAATCACAATGTGGTCTATCTGGTGGGCTAGGAGGAAAGCCATCCATGATAATGAGTTTCAGAGTCCCTTAACTACAATGAGTTTCATCAATCGCTACCCGCAGGACCTAGAGATCACCGCTACTTCTCTACCGAAAGCTAACGCAGGAGTGCTGCCGCACCGGGTGCGGTGGGGCTGGCTTCCACCGGCAGAAACTGAAGTGAAAATAAATGTTGATGGAGGTTTAGCTCGTAGTGGGAACAAAGGTGCAGCAGCAGCTGTTTGCAGAGACTGCAAGGGAACTTTCCTTGGAGCATCAGCAGTTGTGTTTGACGGACTCTCTCATCCTGCCACTTTGGAAGCGTGGGCATGCAATGAGGCTTTGGCCTTGGGCCAAGACTTGCATGTTCAGCGACTGCTAATTGCCTCTGATTGTGCCGAAGTAATCACCAATATGAGCCGAGACATAGCTGCAGTGTATGCGCCAATTATGCAGGAGATAGATATTCGCAGAAGGAATTTTGAGCATGTTGCCTTCCGTCATGAACCAAGGGAATGTATTAGTGAGGCTCATAGATTAGCTAAGGCCGCGTCGACCCTCGATGTGGGCCGCCATGTGTGGCTAGGGATTGTCCCGGACATTATTTGTATTCCAACCTTTTTAAACTTTGAATAAATCCCTAGTTACACCTAAAAAAAATAGGCATTTTCCTATTTAACGCATTCTGCTTCAAAATGTCGGGCAAACGCACAGAGGGGATCGAACAGATCGACTAGATGGGCCGGCCCATTTAGAAACTAGGGGTGCATTCTACGGAACCTTCTGGAAGGTTCCATCTGGTTCTAGGTTCCCAAACCGGATTACTTTTTCTTTCATCCTGTTTCGTTTTTTTCTTTTCTGTCACTTATTTTATTTATCTTTTGTTTCTCCTGTACTTTTCTTTTCTTTCATCTTTCTTTTTTTCAAGTTCATTTCTTATTTTATGTAAATTTTCAGAAATTTAAAAAATGTTAGCATGCGATGATTTTTTCTAAAAGTTTCCTAGTTTAAAATTTTGTTCCGAAATTCTAAAAAAGTATAGACTTTCAAATATTTGTTCGCTTCTTTTTACAAAAAATGTTCCAAATTTCAACAAAACAGAATTTTAAAATGTTCAAAATTGAGAAAATGTTCGGTAATTTCACGTAATATTCCCACTTGAAAATTTTAAAAAATGTCGATGTCTTGAAAATTTGTTCACAAATTCAAATAATGTTGGGGAATATTAAAATATGTTCCCACTCCACATTTTATTCACAAATGTAAAAAATGTTCCTGATTTCAAAATTTGTTCCCAAATTCAAATAATATTTGGGGACTTTTAGAATATGTTAGCATTTTTTTTGTTCACAAATTCAAAAAATATTTAGGAATTTCTAAAAATGTTCCAGCTTTCGAAATTTATTCACTAATTTAAAAAAACTTCATTTTTCTAAATTTTGTTCAAGAATTTGAAAAATGTTCTGGCAATTTCGAAATTGTCCATGCGTTGGAAAATTGTTCATAACTTCAAAACAAATTATTCATGTTTTTCAGAAAATGTTTTTGTTTTTTTTACAAATTGTTCGTAATTTCAGAAAATGGTAATGTTTTCAATTTTGTTTCTTTTTTTAGAAAAATGTTTGAGATTCCCCAAAAATGATAACATTTTGCGTAAGTTTTTCCCGCTGTAGATTGGTTATTTTAGAGTTGCGCTGCAAGTTTGGCACAAAGGTTAGTTTGTCGGAGTGGCATGGTCAGCTTGTGCGTTACTCTGAAATCAAGTGATCGAATCGCAGCGCTAGCGTGCTGCATTTTTTCGAGTTTTTGCACATCGCGAACCCAAAATGGGTCTGCCCATAGGCCGCTCTCTGTGACAAAGAGCTGCCATTTCGCACAGGCGGCTCAACGACTTGGCCGACCCATCAAGATCGAGACCGACATCGAACACGCACTATGGTGGAAAAAAATCGCTATCGCGGGGATTCAAACACGGGATCTAGGGCTATACATGACCTGCTACTACCAGTTGAGCTAGGAGTATCTGAGCATATGGTACCGTCAACAAATAAAGATCCAACACGTTGCGTAGATTCGAAATGGAATTTCGAAAGCAATTTTTTTTCAAAAAAGGGAATGTTCTATGAAATGCAAACGCTTTCTAAATTTCTGAACAAATTTAAAAAAAACTATAATGTTTTTGAATAACGGGATTTTTATAAAAAAATCTGAAGATATCTCGAAAACGGGAACATTTTCTCAAATTCCAAAACAAAATTTGGAGATGCAAACATATTTTGAAACTCCTGAACAACATTTGAGAACACAAATAATTTTTGAAACTTGTGAACAATTTATGAAACTAAAAAAAATGAAAATCTAGAAAAAAAAATGAGTTTTGGTGGTCTAACAGTAACTCCAATAGCTCCCTTAAAAATCTTCCCGTAAAAATGGTTTTTTAGCCTTCCTGTAAAAGTTAGAGGATGTTTCTTGAAAATTACTTTTGTCAGTTCTCCTAATCTTCTTTCCCTAAATGCATTTTAATTTATTTTGTTTTTAATTAAACAAAAATGATAATTTATAGGACCCGCTAGTCGGTGACATCGTGAGCGGTGTGGTGGTTGTCGATGATAGCGTGGCGGCGGTGATTTCCCGGCGTCGTGGGCGTGGCGGCGACGAGCGTGCGCGGCGGTGCGGGCCTGATGGCGCGATCGATGGCGGCGTCTCGGCGTGGTGGCGTCTGGTGTTTCGGGGAAGGCAGCGGCACCGTGGCGGCGTTCCAGTGAAATTCCGGTGACACGACGATATTCCGGTGGGTCGCGGGTGGAAGTTTCAGGTGGTTACAATCTCTCCAAGAAAATACGGGAAGGCCATCTTTCTGTAAATCAGTTGGGATGACCTTTTTTATGGGATCCTCTAAAGATAAGGCCAGTTTACAAAACTGTAGGAGAGGTTTTTTTGCCCCAACTTCATGTAAACGACAGTTATTTTAGAGATAGAAAAACTGTTGAAGTTGCTCTAAGACTTGAGAAGCAAAGCCATCCGGGAGGCACAAGTCTATTAATTTTCTAACAGTGATTTTGGTAGGCCAACCACAACCAAAGAGAAAATGTCGTTAGTCTTGACCGCCACTGCGTTGGTTTTGGCCACGGCAGCGGCATGCCGCTGCTCCAAAGGTGGCAAGAGCACCCACGCAACGGTTCTGGACATGGTGATGGGAGCCCTGGTGGGTGGCGAACGCGTGTGGATGAGTTTCTGGGCCCGACGCGTGTTAGCATGAAAGATCATGTTGACACTCTACGATCGGGTGGGCTGGCGGGTTGACAAAGATCCATCCGTTTCTGAGTTTGGTCAGGATCGGCCTTCCTTCGAGCACTAAGGGTGAAGTAGGAGGGCGGAAGCACACGGTGTCGCCATGTCGATCAATGTGAAATTCGATGCTCCCAAAGCGCACGGTGTTGGCGGGGGAGGGCGGCATCACATCGTAGAGCTTAGCCATGATGGCCTTCACTCAAAAAAATGTGTGTATGGATTTGAAATGTTGATACAGGCTGGGGTTGGGTGGACCCCATGGCGTCGCCCTCGATACAACCCTACGGCGGAGCCGTGCCGGGTTTAGGCTGGACTTGAAAAAGCCTGATGTTCAACAAGCAAGCCCGAGCCCAGCCTGACATCATGGCACATTTTTGCATTTTACACAAGCCCGAGGCCGGCCCGACGCAAAAGCCCTAAGCCCAAGCCCGGCCTGACATGACACTTTTTTTGTTACAGAAGCCCGAGCCCGGCATGATGTGACAAGCCCAAAGCCCCAGGCTCTTCAAGGTGACTTTTGGGCTATCCGCCAGTGCTACTCCCAGAAAACTTAAAAAAAAAGAGTAGAGTTCAGTACTGGATCCGCTGCTGCAACCGCCGTCGAGCCGCCGTCGAGGAGCGCTCCACCGTCCGGCCGCTGCGTCGGACAGCAGCCACGCCCCCATCTTCTCCCCGACCCCGATCCAGCAGCACCCACCCACATTCCCCATCTTCTCCCCTGTCCAGCAGCCACTCGTCGCCGTCCGGCCGGCCCACCTCGCCCGCATCTGCCGCTGCGAGCCCGCGCGCTCGTCCCTACCCCTCGACCTCAGACGGGCAGGCCAGCATTCCCCCCGTCCGGCCGCCGCGTCGCAGCTTCTCTCCCCATCCGGCAGGTGCGGCGCCGCATCTGCTCCGTCCACCTCCGGCAGCCGCGCCCCTGCCCCCGCGCGCATTGTTTCCTAGGCATGGCGAGCGCGCGGCAGCTGTAGGGATTTCTCCGTTGGCGTGCAGCGGTGCTGTGGCGGAGGTCGGGATTTGGGGATCTCTCCACTCGCGGGCAGTTTGTGCGCCAAGTGCTCGTCTCTGATGGCTGAGGAGGAGGAGGAGGGCCCTGCAGATGCAGCCGTCGTCGCCAACCCCCTCCACGACGGCGATATCCTCAGGGAGATCTTGCTCCGCCTCCCGTCGTCGGCATCCCTTGCCCAAGCCGCGCTGGTCTCAGGCCGCTTGCGCCGCATCGCCTCCGACTCCAAGTTCCTCTGCCGCTTCCGCGAGCGCCATCCGTCCTCGCCCCTCGTCGGCCTCTTCGCCTCGGATGACGGCCGCGGCTGCGCGCCGTGGCCCCATTTCTACCCAGCCCGCTTCTGCAAGGGTCCCGACCGGGACATCACCGCCGTCACGCGCAAAGGCGACTTCTTCCTCACCCGCTTCGACGGCGAACCGAGCCTGCGCCTCCGGGACTGCCGCAACGGCCTCCTCCTCCTCTCCCTGGAGGACAGTTCCCTCTGCATCTACGACCCTGTCTCCAAGCGGCGAGTGGGTATTCCCCGCCGGCCACATGATGGCATGGCGGGCAGGCAATGCTTGGCAGACTGCTTGCTCGACGCCGGCCGTGGCACTGGCACGTCCTCCACCGTGCGGCAATGTGGCCCAAGGACGATGCCACAAGCCATGGAGTCCTTCCGTGTGGTGTCCCTGCAGCAGCAAAGCCAGGAGATACGAGCCCTTGTGTACGACTCCAACACTCTCGAGTGGCACCACCACCCGTGGGTGAGTCCGTGGACGGACGGCATAAAAAGGCTGCCGAAATGGGGCACCATGGCGATGTACGCAGCCGGCAATGTCTTCTGGAGGTGCGCCCAACAATCTTTGGTGCTCGTGCTTGAGACGAGCACCATGGAGTTCTCGCTGCGCCCTCTCCCGCCGGACTTGAGCTTTCGCGTGCCTTCAAGGTACGCCATCGGAGAGATCGAGGACGGCAAGGGCTGCCTCGTGTGCCTTACAGGCCTGACTGGCGAGGAAACCCCCACCTTGCAAGTTTGGGTACTCGATACCAACATGTGGAAGCTCCACTCATCATTGAACAACAAATCGTGGAAGCTTGACTCATCGGAAAAATGGTGGAGGCTCGAGAAGAAAATCCCTGTGAGCCGACTGCTTGGCGAATCTGCTCAGGTGCGGCAAGTTCGCATGGTGATCAATGGACTAGCGCTGCTTTGCAAGGACGACCACGACCCCCAGTTTGTGGTCGACTTGCAGAGCATGGCTCTGCTGGCCAAGTTTCAGTTTTGGGGATACCCGTACCAGATGTCATGGCCGCCTGCTGGGTTGGCCGCAACTAATTCCAGATCCACATCTTCTCTGAAAGATACCAACATAGGTATGGATGCACAAAGTTTCTTTGTACTCCCTCCGTTTTTATTTAGTTCGCGTATTAGATTTGGTCAAAGTCAAGCTTTGTAAACTTTGACAAAGTTTATAAACGAAGATATTAACATATACAATAATCAATCAATACCATTAGATTCATTATTAAATGTACTTTCACATCATATAGATTTGTTATGGTAAATGTTTATATATTTTTCTATAAACTTGGTCAAACTTTACAAAGTTTGACTTCAGTCAAACCCAATATGCAGAGTAAATAAAAACGGAGGGAGTAGCTCAGGCTACATGGAACCTCTTATCCTCAACCCTCCAGCCTTGCTCCGTACTCTCCAACTAACTTATAACAAGCAGATTTCTCTTTTTTGTTTCTCTTAAATGAAATAATATATGAACTTCAAACTTTGCAGATTGAACAAACATTAGAACATCAATGTGTGAAAAAACTTTCAGATTTTTTGGTCTGATGTAAATATAGAAAATGAGATTTTGTTTGACTAGAAATATTATTTTAAGCATTTAAAATGCATGAAAAAATCTGAAAGTTTTTCCCCAGATTGTAGTTAGAATGTATTGTTGTTCTGCAAAATTTGAAGTTTATATGTGTGTCGTTTGAGCAAAACAAAAAAGACAAATGCGTCTGCACGGATCGCGATGCAGAAATGGATGGCAAAGATAAGGGGTACCATGTAGCCTGAGCTACAGAAAACCACACTCGGATGGATGTTATGCTGCAAAATGGAATCTTACACTTCTCTGTCTTGAAACACTAACAAAATATAGCTCGATCACATTGCTTGCTTATTCCATAGCGCCGGTAGTTTTTTTTTAATCTGCCATCATTTTTCCTTTTTGTTTGTGAAGTGACTCACATGTCATACTATTTTTAAATGACTCACAGTTCTTACATTCGTATATCTGCTAGGATGAGTTAGGTGAGATGCTTGAATGTTGTGCAACATGTAAATGCACCTCCTAATCTAACTCCTGTTTCTTCTTTTTTGCTATTGTGATCCTAGAAATTGCACCAGTTTTACCTGAAGGGGAACAGAGCGAGAGCGGAAGCAGAAAGAAGAGGTATGATTGTCTAGTAGGGCCGTGCAATAAGTTCAAACCATTCGATGCCCTTAGAAATGCTTTCCTGCATCAATATATTTACTTCAAAAATAACAAAAAGAAGAGTTGCTTATCTTAACTGTGTTATACGGCAATAGTAATACAAATATTCTTGCGCAGTGATGAATCGGGTATGCATCTAGAAGAAAGCTGCAACCCTGGTACGCTACTATGATCCTTGATTCTCTATTGGTGTGGAGAACTATAGATCTTCTCTTAAAAAACTCCACCTTGCCCCTAATTCGAACCCTTAAAGGAATGCACAATTGCATGCTAGTGAGTGTGCTACAAATATTATTAATGAGAGTATAATATCTGAGTTCCCATGAATCATGCTAGCAGGATTCAAGGTTAATGGTGATGGTGATCATGAAGTTGGTAATCTTCGCAAATACCATGTAAAGCTCAATCCCTCTGTTTCTCTTGTTTGTTTGTTTGTTCTGTTTTTGGTTATTTGACTTTGAGAAGGGAGAGATGTGGATAGTTAAATGTGCTAGAATAGGCTTTCATAATTATTGCAAATGTTCTTTGCATGTTCCATAAAAAACAAAAACAAAATACTTCCGTAACTAATGACTAGAATATGAGAGCTACTTTGTGTGTGTGTGTGTGTTTTTAGAGAATTCTCAATGAAGTTTGCTTATTTTACCATGGTCTAGCGTGTCATGTTAGCTAGTTCTATCTAAAAAGAGGCTTTCATAATTAATTCTATTATTTGGAGGGCTTTTTTGGCGAGAATTCTCAATGAAGTTTGTTTGTTTACTTTATTCTGGGACCTGGCATGTTGGCTTGTTCGTTAACTTCTGCTTTGGATGCCAGAAGCTTCCAGGGAATTATAAAAGGCCAGTAAAAATATTTCGATATGCATTCCAGGAAGGCACTCTTCTGCAGTCTGAAAATGCACGATTTCCAGAGATGGAAATGACGGGGTCTACATCGAGTGTTGGAACGCTGCTGGACAGTATGCTAAACTTTAAAGATAAAGATGGATCACATCTCATCAACGGCATACAAGCCCCACTCGTATCAACAGGTACTGTGTTTTCTCCTTCGAATTAAGGTGTTCTTTCCCCCAATTTCATTTTCATATAATTAGTAGAACATCATACATATAGTCTTTCTAGTTCCAGAAGCAAAAAGAGAGAGAAAAGAAAACAGCAAGCACCCCACACAGCACTGCAACGTGCAAACCATAACCACTACCATCATCCTTCAACCAAACAAACGTAGCCTTTTTGCCAAGCAACATGCCTGGAACACAGCCACAGCTTCTCCGACAGCAGCTGGTGAGAACAGAGCTTGACATGTACTGTAGATCTCTAACCATTTATCAGTCTCATCACCATCGGGGCCCAACCTTGTCTCCTGTGTAGGCTGGGGAATAAAAGGATAGGATGGAAGGGGAGAAATGGGGTGGATGTTCCTTATTTTATTTTGCGAGGGAAAGAGAACATATATTAGATGTTCCTTATATTTGTGCCGTTCCTGAAATAGATTCAGGTATATAACATCGTTTCGTACTGCAGAACTACACAGCAGCCAGACTCCTCTAAATTCAGAGCAACATGGCATTGGTGAGAAATCAAGTCAAGATCTGCATGGTTGTAATACTAGGATTCAGCTAATGGAAAAGGATCCGTGTCATGATGAACTGACTCTGCAAACAGCTGGTGTTTTCCCTTCTGAAAGCTGTAACGGGGATATTCTAGAAGATAAATCTGGAACCGACAACCTGCCAAAGAATACTAGAGAAGATACTGAAATGTTGGAGCAACAGAATAGTGATAAGGCTAACATAGAAGTCAGTTGCGCCGACAAAATGAGTGAAGTGCTCTATGATGATAACAACACCTTGGAGAAGAGTACAATCTGTGGTGGGAAGGTTACTGTAGAGTGCCACTTGGCCTTATTACACAATAAAAGTTCAGAAGCTAGGAGTAACGCCATTTCATCTCCAATGCAGAAGGTATTACTAGCACATTGGCACACACAGCTGCACGTGCAACATCATTATTCTCATAGATATAAATTTTTATATATGTATTTCTATTGTTTACCGAAAAGTGATTATAAGTGAGCCAAAAACATATTATAATATCCTCACTGGTTACATTTTGAATATTTTTTGGTTGCTTTGATTATAGCCAGTAGAGAACCTACACAATTCTAATAGTTTTTGGGAAATTATATGAAAAGCGTAATATTTAACATAAAATTTCGTAACAACTGGAAATCTGTTAATCACTACAATTGAACATATATAGCCACTGATATATGTGGTCAATGAAACACTAGCATTTTTGTTCTTCTATAAATTTCACATAATATTCATCTAATTTCTATGGGATCAATCAAACAGCCTTCTTTTTACCCGTCTTGGTATTTCGTATTTACTTTTTTTGTTCTCATTTGTATTTTTGTATTATGCTCTGTCCTCTCCCTGCTTCTTCAATCCCGAGGTCACATGCCGATTTCTAGAGGCTACAGTTCCGTTCTCCATCATATTTGTTTAGAAAAATGTATCAATTGTGAAACAAACTATCAGTATTGTTCAAATAGTGTCATAATTGTCATAACAAAAAGTACACTTGTTAAAGAAGAGCTTGGTCAACTTTAAAGTCTACTATCTTATGTACATCTAGTATTTAAAGTTAGTCAAGAATAATAATCTTATGTAAATGCAAGTGTGTAACTTCACTTGTATTATTTGAAAGTGAACTTTACTTTGGATATCGGATTACGATTGCTCACATATATGTATATCCTTTTAAAATGTTTCAGAGGCCCTTTGCGTGCCAGTGCCATGTAGATGGTCGCACCATGAGCTATGACAGTAAGAACAATTTGGCCAAGCCTTTTAGGGAAGTCCATAAGCAGAAGAAACGTTTCACGCGGAGATTCACTGTGTGTTTTTCTTCAAAGAAGAAAAGGAAAATCCATGAGGGATCTAGTGCTCACGTTGAGGTAAACACAAAGCAACCATCCCATACCACATAGTTTACCTCCTGTACCCATGCCTTTCTCTTTCAGAAGTTTATCAGACACACACCAACTGCTTGCCATTTTGTAGCTTTCCACCAATAGGATTAATTGTGTCAGCACCTCTCCTGCCGGTGGACCAGAAGCCCATGAAGAGCCCAGGCCCGCACAAGTGGTGGGCCGTCGCACAAGCAACCGACCACGTAAACCAAACAAGCTAGTGAGTGGAGACGACTGGTTCGTTTGAGAAGGGCAATTTAAGCAGCTCACATTGCCAGGAGGGAAGTCGTCGAAGATCAATCATGGATCATAGTTTATCTAGGCTCTCAACCCTAATTAACCCTCCCAATTCTTGGTTCTTCTATTCCGCACAATTGTGCTTGTATCAAGCTTGTAACCTGAATCCAGCATATTTCCTGAACCCTGTCTAGTGAATTCAGTGCGTGAACTAGATCCCAGTTAACAAAATGCCACTTCAAGGACTGCAGCACGACATTTACAAGGGTGGTATTTGCATTCTTACATGTTTTTTCTTTCTTTCATGGGTTTGTTTCTCTGAAATTTACTGCAAAACTGTTTTGGTTTTTCATTCTCGGCAACTTTGAATTTCAGAGACATAAATGTACCAAGCATTACAAGGAGCAACAGGAGCAGGGGAGAAGAAAGGACATATGTACAGAGAGCCTTACACATATGTGCTGGAGACACAGCCTTGCAGTCTGCACAAGTCTGAATCTTTTGTGTTCGTGCAGTATTTTTTGTACATGTTTTCCGGATACAGTTGCAGCAGTGTTTAGGGTGAGTTCTTTTTTTTTTGTAACCTGGCATAAATTATGAGGTGTCGTGGTTATGTTTACAGCATGGCTCCAATTCTTCTTCTAGATGCAGATTCTGTTCGCTGTGCTGTACTTTTGCACAAACCAAAAACTGAAGCAGATCAATGTTCAGAGTTGATATGGCCCCTTTCCTGAAGAAAATTAACTGTTGCAAAGTTTCTTGTGTGCGGTCCCATTTTTTTTTTCAGTTTCCAATGTCCTGAAACTTCCAGAACCACCCAGCATTTTGCATCTCTCCAACAAGTTTGCAGGTTTTAACTGAGAGAGGAACTTGATGAGAGTTGGATTATGTTCGCAAGCCGAATTAGTTTAATTTTCTAGCTTTTGTCCTCTCCCACTAATCTGATAATTTGCTTAACTATTTCCTGTACTAGGTTCTGAATGCTCTCACCTTTTGCTTTCGTCCTCTCACCTTTTCACTGCCGATGTTTCAGATGTAACATGAACTGATTTCTTTTGGATCCTGTAGTTTCTGCAGGCATTTCAATATCTTAAGACAGGTTAGCATCACAAGTTGTTGCCTATACTTTAGTGAAACAACATTTAATGATCTAGGCACTGCATAATTGTTATACATTCATATTGCAAGCTCCCATATCTTAGAACAGCCGCAGGATGGCAAGGACAAGATGGGGCTCTGCCACTGAAGAAGCCGAGCAGCAACCGGAGCTTGACTGGTTTGAGAAATTTGGCGCCAATCCACGTTGAGTTGGCTACATCATAACACGGCACCGCAAAGATGTTCACTTGACTGTTGCAGGAGTAATATGTCAGGTTCTGGGTAAAGGTGACCTGTGAAGAGTAAGGGCCTGTTCGGAGACTCTCCCGCTCCCCAAGTCCGCTCCAGGAGTTGGTGGAGCTGTAACTAAAAATGGTGGAGTGGGGAAAAGGCAGCTCCACAGATTCTCAGATTTCAGGGAGCTGGAGGACTGCCGAACAGCTCCTAAGTATGCATAATCTTTGGTTACGTTCGCAGCTTCTAGCCTCTGGGCCATGCACAGGTTGTATCGATCCAGTTGCAGCTGTGTGTGTGGTGGTCGTTTTGTATATGCTGGAATTATATGAAGCAGTATGTTGAGTTTAAGACTGTAACTTTGCTTATTTGCATCAAGTTGGTGTTATCATCGTGGATTGTAGCATCGATCAGTGTTCAGAATTAATATGGTTCTGCTACTAATGTTCATTCACTGTCAGCACGTTGCTTTTCTGAAACACAAGTGGACGAACTGTTAAAAAGTTTCCTGTGCACCTGTGACGTAGTTTCCCCGCACATTCAGTTATCCATGTTTTGGACATTATTTTTTACCACAGTATTTTATACCTCTTGGCCTTGGTTGGCCAGAGTCTCTAATTTCCTACATGTTCGCAGGTTTTGTTACAGTTTAGTGAGGTAATTAATGAGAAGTGGATTATGGTTGCAGGTATGATCTATATTTTCATGGCAAATCCCGAACCTCTTTTAAGTCATATGTTTGCACAAAGTTTTTTTAGTTTGCGTCCCAAGATATTTTCCTAATTTTATCTTATTGGACAGGTGATATTTGCATAAATCCATTATTGTTCTCAATTACTATTTTAAAAATGGCTACTGGTCTTCCTATTGTTCAAGTCCCTTAATCTGTTCCTTGTCCAAGCAGATGCTTTGTAGTTGAACCACTGTGATATACAGTAGTACTGAATACTTGCTTAGATGCTTGTGTAAATATAAGATCTTGTTGATGTATTTGTGTAATCTTGGATACTTTTGTGTTCGTTAGAAGGAAACAACATGAGATTAGAAAATCCTGCGACACATCTTTCTTGTTACTGATTAGAAATATGACAAACCATATAGTAATCAACTACAAGATGTAATCAACACTACTAGTCACCCCCAAGCACCAATCTATAGTTCCGGTACAAAGATTGAACACAAGTAATCAATCACTTGGTTTCCGACTTGATCAGCATGACACCAGATCCTGCATGTGAAAGCCATCCCATCAAGTTCATTTTCGCACAACACTACACCATTCGATTTCTGACGCAGACAGGATAATCATTAGATCCTGGATGGGAAAACCATCATGCTGAGTTCATTTTCCAAGCATTGTATATGGTGGCATCACGCCACTATCTCTTAGAGCACAACAACCCACACCAAAAGGCATGGATTGCATGAAACACCAAAGCTGCTGCCCCACACCATCTACAGCCCGTTTTGGGCCCATCACACATATTGGTCTTTTAAATTCAAAATATGTTTTGGACTCTCATAAGGAAAAACCTTTTAAGTGTAAAACGTGCGGCAAGAAGTTTCCAAGAAAAAACAATTTGGACGGCACTCGCACTTGCCTTGATCCTGCATAGATTTGCTTCTTTTTCTCCGCCAAGATCGACTAATTTGCTGTCGATTCCGTCATTGTGCTTATCTATTCACTCTCTTTGGTTAGGGAATGATTCCATCTCATTAATTCGCCTAGCTTTGTCCGATTGTTATGACGTATTAACATTGACCTGTCATAGTGTTACTAGTAGCGTTCCATGCAACATTAGACTAGCAAGGTGAATGGCATACGTATTGCTGGTAAGCCCCATGGGAAAATTTATGCCTGCACTAGTAACTGTAAGATAGCACAACTGAAGGTCACTAGGTCCATCATGTATTTCTCATGTTATCTCAGGCTCCCCTACTATTCCATGGTACCCCCTCTGTAAAAAAATATAAGAGCGTTTAGATCACTAAAGTCTTACATTTCTTTACGGAGGGAGTACATGACAAGCCTATAACACAAGCTCTCACATTCAAATACATGAACATTCTTGCATAGGACAATTCCCATTCCGAAATTATACCTCAATAGTGGCACATGACACAAACCCGATGGAATGTCTGTGTTACATCAGATAGAAACAGAATACAACAGAGACAAACTTTTTCAAGTAACTAAAAAGGGAAGAACACGAGATACTGAAACAGAATACACCGTGGTTTCTCAAAAAAAAAAAAACCACAGCGAGGAGGAAGAAGAGCACGGCGCCGACCGCGGTCACAACTATAGTGACGACAGGCTATACATCAGTTGACTGAAAATCATTTTGCGGTCGGTCACTTTTTTCCGTCGCACTGTTGTATGTGAATCAATATCGCTCGAGGTGATTGAGGTGCCGAGGGCTGCACTGTTGCATGTTATTCATGCATATCTCGTGCAAGCATGGTCCATCACAATTTGTGCATGCGATTCGTACCCCAGCCCACTCATCCTTGTTTATCCTACAACAGCCCGTTGATGAACAAAAACCACTAAAAAGCAACAAATGAAACTTTCTAGTGAAAAGTTAATTAGTTAATGCACAAAATAATGAAAAAATGCTCTATTGTACAATATGCAAGAATAAGTATTAAGAAGGATTTTAGTGACATTGGTACTTACCCTTTTAAGAATAAAATTAAAATTAGAACAAATAATGACAAATTTTGCAGACAATTTACACATAAATTTTCTTTTTATAATATGCAAAATAAGCATATAATAATAAAATTTTCACAAAAAAGTGTTTTGTAAGAAGTAAACTCTGCCATAGGTCCTTAGAAAAGTAAATAAAATAAATGAAAACTAAAATAAATAAATAAATAAATAAATGAAATAAAAACTAGAAAATAAAGTATTTCTAAGAAAGAATGAATTAGTGGAATTGGTATTATCCTTGCAGAAGAAAAAAAATAGTAAATCAAAATCAGGATAATAAAGTTTTCTAAGAAAGAATGAAACATGTTAAGAAGAAAGAAAGTGAAAACAAAAACCTTTAAAAACTTGGACACAACTTTACACCGAAATTGCACTTTTTGGAATATGCAGAGAATAAGCATATAAGTGCAATTTTCACATTCTACGATAATTTACACACATATTATATAGTATTTGCATGTATCCTTAAACACGCAAAAAAAATATTTTTGTCTAAGAAGAAATTAATTAGTGACATTGATATTACAAAGAAGAAACATAGTGAAAAGAATAAAAAATGACAAAAATTGCACACAATTTACACAAAAAATACTGTACTTTTTTATAATATGCAAGGATAGCCACATAATAGTGAACTTTTGCAAAAAAAAGATGTTACTAAAATGTAATAAATTAGTGACATTAGTATTACCCTTACATAAGAAGAAAGAAAATAATATAAAAAGTAAAAAATAAAATAATGAAGTACTCTCTCCGTAAAGAAATGTAAGAGCATTTAAATCACTATTTTAGTGATCTAAACGCTCTTATATTTCTTTACAGAGGGAGTATATATTTACACTCACCCAACATGAAAACCAACTAATAAAGAAAAGGAAAAACACACATAAAAACAAAACAAAAACAGAAAAAAAAGGAGAAAGAGGAAGGCTATGTCTTACAGTAATGGGCTTTGGCCCATTAAGGAATTGACTGGCCCAAATATGATAAAGCATAAGTAAGCATTTTTCATGAACTACACATCAATTACAAGAATCAAATTCTAGCGGAGCAAATTTTTGACAAGGAATACGTCAATAATTTTATCATCTGTTCATCTGCATAGGTCGGTTATCTCGGGAAAGAATGGACTGCTTGACAAACTGCTAGGTTTGATCAATGGACAAAGGCAACATGCATTATGTTTCTAGTCTTTTACCCATCTCCGTTTCCTTGGATGCCCTTGCCTTGCTATATAAACCCGGCCATAGACCCAGCTTCTTCAAGGTCCAGACAGAGATCTCCGCAGAGCAATGTCAAAAACTGAAGACATCCTGTGCTTTGCTTTTATGCTCTCACAGAATCTACATACAGAACTAACTGCGAAATTTCACCATATCAGTGAAGAAAGTATTGGGAAGGGATTGCAGAATATATCGCTGTGCAAAAAATTGATGTAGATTTAGCAAGATCGTAATTTGGTAAAAACACAACAGCGATCAGGCTCCCATTGAAAAAATGTTGAAAACCATACATTTTGGTACTGCAAAATCTGTACGAAATTTACAGGTAATTTCACATACCTCGAATTCAGTACGGTACTCCAACGGACACTCGCAGGCATGGCATTTTGCCTCATGGGGTGCTTCAATGGATTTATCCGTCTTCACAAATGCAAAAACCTAGCAAGAACATGCTTTGCTTACTCAGATGACCAAAATGTCGTGCTCAAAGAAACATGGATCAATTTTTAACACTAAAAGGAGCCATGATGGGCTGCTTCTAGAAGCAAAACTGACCTGCTCAATATCAAATCAATATCTCTGCTTCTAGAAGAAAATCAACATTCACATTATCAAATCAATATCTGCATCAAGAAATAACTTTCATATTGTACATCGTAAGTATTATATATGTTGATATTTTTAATGTAAGTTTTGTCAAACTCCACTAAGTTTGACTCAAGACAAATCTTATATGCAGAGTAAAAAGAAACAAAATGAGTAAATAAAAGGGAGAACAGGGAAGAACACAATATGAGATACAGAGACAGAAAGCAATCAGCCTGAACTGGAATTCCGAAATGCTACATGACCATTGTTGCATTGCAAATGACAATTCTGAAATGATACATCAATAGTGCAGTGACACGCACTATTGGAATGTCGAGTTACACCACATAGAAACAGAATACAACACAGACAAAGTTTTTCAAGTAAATAAAAGGGAAAGCAGGGAAGAACACAAATGCGAGATACTGACAGAAAGCAATCAGCCTGAATTGGAATCACACATTCGCTTGGGATGGTCGGCGCCTGGGCATGGCTTTCTTATCTTCCTCCCTGTCAATCTTGACTACACCCGCATGAGTCAGGAGCACCCAGATGTGGGTCAGGAGCTCTCCACCTTTCGCAAGAAGTTCCATGTGCCCTTTAACATTATCCGTTGGCGCGATGTAGAGAATCTTCTCAGCCCAGAAGTCTGCAATTATCTGCCAACCTTCAGCACGGTTTGGCATGGCCTTGAGCTGCTTTCCGAGCTTCACGCCTCTCATGAAGATGCTCCTGCCTTCCTCTTCGTCTTGGAATTCATCCATTGCCTGCCCAAGCAAACCCAGGGGTGCTTGAATTTTGGAGAAGTCGTCTTGTACATCAGCCATGGCCACCTTTGTATCTCCGCAATTTCCAGGAAGCAATTCTGGGGCAGACTCCATCAAGTGCGCACAATATCTTGATAGGCTCAGTGAAACTAGCACGTTGAACTCTGCGTCTTCTTCAACATAAGGTCTCACAATACTGAAGTGAAAAGTCGCTATATTCCAAATTAACATGATCTCTGCCTGAGACTGACCTCTCAATGCCCAAGAAAACTCTGCAAGCACGCCATTCCGCCTTAGCGACCCTTCTCCATTAGTCGGAAGACCATCACAAGATACCAGTGACTTAACAATAGCTTTCTTGACTGTTCGGAACTCACCATCAGACAAATCAGAGTAAGTGTTCCCCGAACTTACCGAGTACAGGCCAATCTTGTTCTTCCAGTACCCGAATAAAGTAAATCTGCCAAGACAGCTGATAACCTTCTCAATGAAAGCACTGCGCTGATAACAAGATCTTGTGACATACCTACAGATAAGCGACACCTTGCACCAATCCGAGGCCAAATAAAATGCAGCTTGCAGTACCTCCACCAGCAGGATTGTGGCCAAAACAAGGAGAGTGATGATGTCGTCAGCCCTTTTGGTCTGCACTTCAATGATGGCGTTGAGTGTCTTGACGGACAGTGCACTTTGCAGGACAAAATACACAACTGTGGAAATGAGAAAAATCCTCACCAAGAAGAGAGAGAAGAATCCTGCCTCCAGTTCAAATATGACAGCATGTTTGGTAAAGAAGTGGTCATGGCAGAACCCCAACTCCATTTCAACAATCCTGAAAGCCCTCTCATAGTCACCTTTTGGCTGCAGCAATTCATTCAAGAAAAAATCACGGGTTACATCCAGGCATTCCTCCGCGAGTGCCATCCCATAGTACCGCTGTTTCAATAGCTGATACATGGAGAAGGCCACGCACTTGTCCTTGAGTCCTCTGCTGTGATCAGTCTCTGAGCTGAGGAGCCTGCCTTCACACTGCAAGATCTGATCGATGGTGACTACGTCCCCATCGCTACCAAATCCAACAAAGTGAACCGGGTGTTTGTAGCCGTTCATCATGCTGGCCACATTTCCATACCTAGTTGCTGCAGGCAGCTTCTTGGTGAACTTGGCAACTCTTCTGATGCCGAAAAGATAGCCGCGCTCAGCCAACACGCACGCGAGCTCTCTACCCATTAGCGCCGTGACCAGGATAATCGCAGCCAGAAAATAGATCACAACTGCAGGAGACCTGAGAACTGCAAACTTGTTGAAGTACTGGTGGAAATAGTTCTTTATGTCAAAGCTATAGGGAAAAAGCAGCCAGGTGATGAACGTGACATAGATGGCATACTGGTAGGTGTTGAATAGACCTCGCCTCCACTGCTTGTTGTCGGCGAGCTCGTAGACCTTGACGGCGTTGGTGCACCCGGCAGCCATGAGCAAGGAGAGGGCCCAGATGGGGTACATGGCGTTCTTCACCGGCGAGGACTGCATCAGGCCCAGTGTGTAGGCGATGGCTGGGGACGGCAGAGTGTAGGCCACCCAGGTGCCAGCTTGGACCAGCCGCCCGGTCGACTGGCGTCTGAAGGAGCCGAGGATGAGCTGCAGGAGCAGCAGCATGATGACCCCTGCAGTGAAAACCTCTACCTGGATGACGGTCCTCCGGGGGTTATTCAGAAAGGGGGAGAGAGCCTCCATTGCTGCTGTCATGTTGATGGGCTCTTGCTGCTGCTTCATCGTAGCAACACTACGCGAAGCAGCTTAATTTGCTATAGCTTCTCTTCTGGTAGGTTGTGTCTGTATGTTGAGCTTCTGGGCTGACTAACTGCTTGGCTACAATCTCATTCCTCCCAGAGAGAAGGTTGGGTGTGTGATATATATTGCTCCCCTCTTCATCACCAACTAGATCTGACTTTTCCTCTGCCAGAGATGATACCAATACAGTAAGACACGGATGCTGGGCAAGGTCTTGCATTTGTGCCCTGGTAACAGCACCCACCCCACACCCATATGGCCATATGAACAAAGACTTGCATGTCCATTGACTAGCTTTCCTCTAAAAATATTGTAGCCGCACTTCTGCCCCTGATCTATCACTATTCACTATGCGTCCACTTAACCCCGTACCGAGGATTAGCGATGATGTGGCTGGGATTGCATCATGCCATAAAAGCCACGTCAACCCGGCATTGAGTGACGAGGCTTACGATTATCGAGACCTGAACCACGTAGCACCAATTAATCAATCTCCACCTCTTTTTATCCATTTTTCGATCCAGCGAGATCGCTACATCCCTGGGCTTGTTCTCCCTGGACATTCCTGCGATGCGACACGGTAATCCTCTGTCTTTTTTCCTTCCGAAGAATGCTGTCCTGTCCTTCACCATTCATGAGTAGCACCTGCTGGTGTTCGTGGAGGTCCGGGTGCTGTCTGCGTGACTTGATAATGTGATGCGATTGTATTCGGTTTTGCGCGGCTATTTGGTGATTTTGCAGGTGCCCCTGTGGTGGGTTCTTGACGAGCAGGTTGCATTAAATTATTAAGAACAAAAAATAAGCCTATGTATTAAAAAAACTTATTCCAAGTGTACAAGACATCACCAAATTCCTAAGAGGTTGCATTAAACAAATCCTAAGAGGTTGCTAGAAAAATCCTATCATGGTTGGCAAACGTGCTCGACGTGATCTGCTTGACCTTTACGTAGCCGCAGTATGGAGAAAAGATGAGCGAAAGAAGACAGACCGGCGGTGGCTGCTGCACCCGGATCGGACGAGCTTGAACTAGCGGCGGCGGCAGCTCCGCCCCGCGGATTCCCCGTCGTGCCACCCCATCGTAGCCGCCGGGAGATCCTCCGCGCTGGCGGCGCCCACGCCTCCGGCCGCCTGGGACCTAGTCTGCCACCTCACCTCTGCGCCTCCGCCGTGCGCTCGCCCGAATCGGAAGGATTCCCGAGAACAATATCGAAAAGGATTGGTAATTTGGAGTTCCACTTTTTCTTTTATTTTTTCTTCAAAAGAGAGGGGGAATTCGAGCTCCCTAGTTGGTTAAATTATTACTCCTCCCTTCCTAAATATTTGTCTTTCTAAAGATTTCAACAAGTAACTACATACGAAGCAAAATGAATGAATCTATACTTTAAAATATGTTTATATACATCCGTATATAATAGTCCATTTAAAATTTTTAAAAAGACAAATATTTAGAAATGGAGGGAGTATTTTTTAAGATGTAGTCGGTTAATTTCTTGATGACGATGTTCCTGCGTGGCAAGCTACAAACAAGTCCAAACAAAAATTGAGTTGGCAAGCTAGTACAAACGAGCAAATTTTGATAAAACTAGAAAATGTGCACCTCGCCGTGCTCTCGTTTTTTTTTTGAAACTGTTGATCTATTCATCTTCAATCATAATAGTATAACGAACACCAGAAATAATAAGAATTACATTTAGATTCATAGGCCACCTAGCGACGACTGCAAGCATTGAAGCGAGCCAAAGACGCGTCGCCGTCATCGCCCCTCCCTCGCCGGAGACAGGCACAACTTGTTGTAGTAGATAGTCGGAAAGTCGTCGTGCTGAAGTCTCTGTAACGCCCCGAGACTGTTGCGCCAGGTGTCTTCCAGTTATTCGCTGTGGTTGCCTTGCCTTTCGTTTGTGTGTTGCATCTTGCCATGTCATCATCCGCATTGCATCATCATGTTTTCAAAACTTGCATTTTTCCGGGTCTCTCCGTTCTCTCCGTTGTCCGTTCTGAGTCAAGACACACTTGCACGCCCCCGCGACACGTCCGAAATATTATTTTATAAGTGGCCGGAAAATGTTCTCGGAATGGGTTGAAAGTTGGCGTGTAGTGTTGTTTTGTTGTCAGTAGGCCGCCTGCCAAGTTTCATCGCATCCGGAGTCCGTTTGACGCCCCAACGGATAACTATAGCGGCAATATAGCCGGTCTATCGTCAGAAGTTTTCGGTCTCCGGAAACAGATGCCGGGCTCCCCCTCTTTCTTCTCCCCTCGCAGTCTCGCCTCAGCCCACCTAGTCCATCCGCCTACCCCTCTTCGCGTCCGGAGCTGTCCGGTACGATCGCACGATCCGAAACTCTCTCCGCGCAGTGCATCGAACCCCTTGCGCGCGTCCGGAAGTTGTCCCGAACCCGACCCGAGGAGTCGTCACCGTTGGGTCCGGATCATCCTCAAACATCTACAAAACGTCTCCGTTTTGTTAATTGGACTTCCTAACATATTTTTTCTTGACCGTCTGATTTCGATCGGAGGGACTCGGTAGCTCCTAACCTATTCCCCTACCTATATATGAGCCTAACCCTAATCATAGGATGTCCCATCCGTCCATTCCGCCCACCGCCGCCAGCCCACCTGGTCTCCTCCTCGGCTTCCTCACCAAGCCAACCACCATCCATCCCGATCCACCCCCTCCAACCAGAGCCTCCGACCGCCTTCCATGTTTTCCACGCAACCAAAAAGATCACCAGCAGCCGCAGCTCCTGCCCGCGGAGCCCCTCGTCCCCGTGCCCCTGGTTCGCTCGATCCAGAGGAGAGGAGCACACCATTGTCAAGATCCTCCCGCTTGCTCCTCCCTCCATGGCGTCGTCGTTGCCGGCGACTGAACCTGCAGCAAGCCTCAACTCCTGCAGGACCCCGCGACCATGAGGAGGCTATGCGAGCGGCGCTGCTGCACCTCGTCACCATTACCTGCCCGCCGGAGCCAGGCCTCCTTGTGACTCGCGGCTACGGCGACGGTCTTCTTCTACGTCGCGCACCTGCCCCTCTCGCCTCCGCCCGGTTCCTCCTCGCCGGAGTCCTAGCACCGCCGCCGCGGATCTTCAGCGTCGCCGGAGCGGGCCTCACCAGCTTGGTCGCCGCCCGTTCATCGCCCTGCTATCGGACTTGGCAAGCTCCGGCCTCCCTTGTCTTCTCGTGTCACCGGAGTCCTGCCAGAGTCCACCACCGCCGCAGTTTCGCGTCAGATCCGGCCGGGGACCGCCGGATCTCGCCGCCTCCGCCATGGATTCCCCATCCCCGACCTCTTCTACTGCTTCTAATGTCCCACCGCCATCTTCCCGGAGCCCCTCGCCGCCCCGCATGCCCTGCATCCCCTGCTTCAGGTCGAGCAGCGCACCACAACGCTCGACCGCGCGTTGACTGCGCCCGTCTCGCGCGTGGGTCGCCTGCTGGCCTCCCGATCAGGCCCAGCCACAAGCCCCGCGACCAAGCTGACTCCATGGACCTGGGCCTTGGGCCCAGGGTAAGTTACCTCCCCCCCCACCGCGCTTGTTTCCTGTTGGGCCCGTGATCAGTTTCAGCCCAATAGTGTTTTTTTCCTCTGGACGATTTTGTCTATTATTCCAGAGAACGCCAGTTTTACAGAAAAGACCCTCATGTTCATTCATTTAATATCTCACAAACTAAGCATCACATGTAAAAACTTTGTATATGAAATATGCTTAGTTTTTCATCTAGTTTCATAATATGCCTTTTTCATCCATGTTTAAAAAGTTGTTTGCATATAATTTGCCTATTGCCATGTTAAAATGATTTAATTCATAACTAAATAACCGTAGCTCCAAATTTAACAAACTTTATATGTAAATGGGGTGGAAAAATACCTAGCTTAACATCGTGGCTTTACTTTGCATGTTTAACAAATCTAAAATTGTGTTTAGGGCAGAACAGTACCATAACCAAAATATGCATATGGGGATTTACCGGAATTGTTGTTCGTTGCTTCCGGCCTCATTTAAACTTGACTAGATAGGCAGTTTTACTTTGCTTCACCCTCTTGCGATGTTTAACAACATTTAATATTATTGGGTACATAAATGAGATCGAACTAAATAACTTGAATGTGGTGTTTCGTCAATATGCAACGGAGTTGCATATTGAGCTCCACTTAATTTGTAGGGTTGTTTGTGCACTTTGCCATGCCATGCCTCATTAAACCGGACATGCATCATACTTGTTTGCGCATCGTGCCATGATTATATGATGTTTGTTTACTATGTTGTTTGCTTTCTTTCCGGTGTACTTCTTCTCGGTAATCCGGTAACGTTGCGTTTGTGAGGATCCGTTGGCTACGTCCGTTTGTCTTCTTCATGGACTCGTTCTTCTTCCTTGCGGGATCTTAGGCAAGATGGCCATAACCTCGAAATCACTTCTATATCATGCCTCCCATATTGCTAAGCCAAGCCTCTAACCCACCTTGTCCTAACAAATCATTGTTTGGCTATGTTACCGCTTTGAATAAAACTCCTCCAGCAAGGCCCAACATTGGTTTTACCATTTGCCACCTAGCCTTTTCTTTCCCTTGGGTTCTGCAGACTAAAGGGTCATCTTTATTTAAACCCCCGGGCCTATGCTCCTCTGAGTGTTGGTCCAACCTGTCAGCTGACGGTGGCCACCAGGGGCAACTCTGGGCTGGCCTACCGGAACCTTGGACAATCCGGTGTGCCCTGAGAACGAGATATGTGCAGCTCCTATCGGGATTTGTCGGCACATTCGGGTGGCTTTGCTGGTCTTGTTTTACCATTGTCGAAATGTCTTGTAACCGGGATTCCGAGCCTGACCGGGTCTTCCTGGGAGAAGGAATATCCTTCGTTGACCGTGAGAGCTTGTGATGGGCTAAGTTGGGACACCCCTGCAGGGATTTGAACTTTCGAAAGCCGTGCCCGCGGTTATGGGCAGATGGGAATTTGTTAATGTCCGGTTGTAGAAAACATGAAACTTAACTTAATTAAAATGCATCAACCGCGTGTGTAACCGTGATGGTCTCTTCTCGGTGGAGTCCGGGAAGTGAACACGGTGTTGGAGTTATGCTTGAACGTAGGTTGTTTCAGGATCACTTCTTGATCACTTCTAGTTCACGACCTTGCTTTGCCTCCTCTTCTCGCTCTCATTTGCGTAAGTTAGCCGTCATATATGCTAGTGCTCGCTGCAGCTCCACCTCATACCTTTTTCCCTACCCATAAGCTTAAATAGTCTTGATCGCGAGGGTGTGAGATTGCATAGTCCCCGTGACTCACAAATTACTTCCAAAACCAGTTTGCAGGTGCCGATGAAACCGTGCAGGTGACGCAACCGAGCTCAAGGAGGAGCTCGATGAAGATCTCATTCATTGTGTTGTGCCGTTTCAGTTGATCAGTAGTGGAGCCCAGTCGGGGCGATCAGGGATCTGTAGCATTAGGGGTAATCTTCTTTATTTTGGTTCCGTAGTCGGACCTTTATTGTATCTGGATGATTGTAATGCTTTATTCATGTATTGTGTGAAGTGGCGATTGTAAGCCAATTTTGTACCTCTTTCTTATTCAATACATGGGATGTGTAAAGATTACCCCTCTTGCGACATTGCCTTCAATGCGGTTATGCCTCTAAGTCGTGCTCCGACACGTGGGAGATATAGCCGCATCGAGGGTGTTATAAGTTGGTAATCAGAGCCTTCCCCGACTTAGGAGCCCCCTGCTTGATCGAATCGCTGGCGTTGTTGAGTCTAGAAAAATATTTTGAGACATTTAGGATTATATATATCAGAGAGTAGGATTCTTTTTACTCCTCAGTCCCTTCGTCACTCTGGTGAGGCATCCTGACGTAGAGTTTTGTCACTTCTCTTCTCAAATTTCACTAAAACAAATTTAGGATCACACGGGTATCTTGGAATCGTTCCGATGGTTTTATGACAAGAACATTGTTCTTGGTGCCTCCTGACATTTAGGGGTTGTGGCAGTGTCCCGGGGAGTTGAGCTCCGAGGTGTTGTCGTCACAATTTTATCGTTGCAGTTCTGGAATACCTGAGTTTCGCCGACATCGAAAATCTCTTTTATGCAGTTGTTGGTGAGATAACCTCGACGCCACCCAGTACTGGGGCGGGAGTTCGGGAGTATTGCCATAACTCGTATAACGGATGCTTTTCGAAGGTTGAGGTAAACGATTTCCGAAGATTTCTTGGTTATGTGTTGAAGGATGGATACAGCTGGATGTAGGATTTGTGTAGTTTTGGGTGAGATATTATGCTTCCCCTATATCCCCAACACCTGATTGCATAACCGGAAAGTTTCAGGAGTTTATAAGTGGGAATTCAAGTAGCTCTTAGGATATCTTTCCGGCAGAGGTATGATATGAAATTGGGGTTCGACGTCTAGTGGTCCGCCTATTCACGGTTGGTTTTACAGTGGTCTCGTTGTGTCTTAAAGAGTCCTTGGCTATGCTGACTCGGGGACGCTTCGTATGTCATGTGCACTACCTTGTACATGATGGTGCTATACGATCGAGCCCGTGTAGGCCCCACCACAAAAACTTCGGACGAAATCTCTATCATATGTTTGTTCCGGCTTATTCTGCAAGTCAATCATTTGTTTTATTTTGTTGTGGTATTTGAGTTGCTTCGAAGTCAAATGTTGATTCCATACCTTCCCTAAGCGGTGTTCTCATACTCCTATGTGAATACCAATCCTTCATGATAATCGATATTGTCATGTCAATCCTTTTCAACCGGCGTGTTTCTCTTCAAGTGGAACCGATCATTTCAACATCAGCAAGATCAATTATCAGTTATTTGCAACGGTGTTTGTTTCATTCATCCCAAGTAGTCTTTGTTTTCCCGCCCTCCCATCCCTTTTTCTTCAAGGATTCGGAGTTCTTAATCAAGTACCTTTTATTGATGTGAAGTCTCTCCATTCTTTTCTGTCAACGTTCTTACCCGGTGGTTCTCTTGAAGATGCTCTACTAGCTCATCATTCTTCGTTCTCTTTCTTCTCTGGTGGATTCAAGTCAAGCTTTGTTGATCATATCCCTTTTTCCTCGTTTCAAATACCTTCTCATGCCGGTGCACCTCATAATCATTCACTTCTCGCTATTCATTTGTTCGGGAGTGCTAAAGATATCTCAGAAGATTCAAGCTTCCATTCTCAATTCGTTCAAGCTTTTGCGAGGATGTTACCTCATTCAAGTCATTTATTTCAACCGGCGCAATCTCTCTTTTAAATCTTTCAACTGTGTTTCTTTTGAGTGGGCCCTAACCCATAGGTTTTTCCCAGGATCTTACCTGACTCTTCTATTTTCCCGGAGCTATCCTAAATTCTTTTGAAGTTTGACGTAAGAATGAATTATCATCAGTCAATTGTCTTCTCCAAGATCTGTCAAAATCTTTTCATCGTTGGCTCAACCTCTTCACTTTTGATTCTTCCGGAGTGTCTAAACAATTCTTGGTGATGTTTCCCATCGTCATTCTCGGATTTTGAAGACCGAAGAAGAGTTTTTCCTCCATACCGTATCCGCTCTCTCAGAGATTCATGGTTCTAGCTTGATGTCATCCTCTCATAATTGTTTTTTTCGATTGTGAGAATTATTTTCACCCATTCGGAGCATTTCAAGAGTATTTCAGTTTGTTTTCTCCGAAGCCCATCATTTTAGAAGATTTTTACATTCTAGCTTTCAGCTCTCGTTCTCCAAATCTTACCAGTGTACCGTGCAAATATCTTCTAATCAGTTCGTGATCTCTTCGTTCTCATGTATCTAAATCCTAGCAAGCATCTTCGTTCATTTGCCAATTCTTCCCGGTGTTTCTTTATCTGCTCTTCGTCCATTTTCAATTCTTACGGTGGTTTGTTCCAAGATTCTTCTTCCTTCATTGATCATATCAATGCATTCGTGCTTTCCAAATTCTTACGGTGATTCGTTCAAGAGTTCTCTTCCTTGGTTATCATATCAATTTATTCGTTGTTTCAAATCCTACCGGTGGTTCGTTGAAGACCTTCTCAATTTTGTTTTATATCTCTCTTAATCCTCTCTACCGGAATAAGTTGTATGCTATCTGTTGCTTGTCATCAATTTAATTGATGAAGGATAAGCATAATGTAATTCTTATTCTTGTTTCATCCAAGTGATTAATTCCTTATTCCGGAGGTTCATCATATCACATTCTCGATTCGAGATGCTTTATCTTTTATTCCGGAGTTCCAAGCTTCCACTTTATCTCGTCGCAAAGCTTCATCTAATCATTGCAAGGTTTCATCTTACTCTTTTCATGCTTCTTTTCCTTGCGATCTTCTTTTTTTACCGGAGTTCTTCATGGACACTCTACATGATGGTTCATCAAGGATTTAATTCCTTTTCGAAGTGTTCATCGAGATTCTTTTCAAAGGAGCTTAAGCATTCTTCATCTTGAAATCCGGAGTGCAATTCTTTTTACCTTATCTTTTGAGGTGGTGTTATGTCATTGTTGACAATTTCCCTTCATGTTTTATGATTCAAAAGTTGTCAGGAATGAGATATGTAAACCCACCAATCTCTTCATTGGAGTTATATTGTGTCATGTTTCACCTAAAGCTTTTCCCTAAGGATTGTTGCTATTTATGGTGTTTATAAATGACCCAAGTTCTTCTTTTATCCTCCCGGTGAAATACTTTCTCGTCTTCTTGTTCATATCAATCCAATCTTTTGTTTCCATTAGTGGCAGAATTTCACCTCATAGTTTTGAAATGTTCTCCATAAGCCCACTACAACCTTGTCTTTTCGTTGTTGGTTTTCCAACAACTCCGCTCGAACTTTCCCCTAAAGATGATTTTCAAGATCATTTTAGATAGAAGATATTGTTTTCTCCTCCATTCATTCCATTCCATTCTTTCATTTCTTCCGGAGGCATTGTGATGTTGCTCTCTTCAACCCATCATCTTGTTTTGTCAAGATCATGTTCAATTCCTTCCATTTACAGTCGGAGTGCTGCCCAAATTACATCATTCTTATTCCTTCTATATCTTGTTTAACCGGAGTGTTGTGTCTAGCATTCCTCTTCTAACCGGAGTCTCATCCAAGTGCTTTCATTTTGCCAAGGTCATATTCTATGCCTTCCATTTCTAACTGGAGTGTTGTCGTAATTGATCCTTATCGTTCCTTGTACATCTCGTTCTACCGGAGTGCTTGCATGTACTTCTTGCCCATTGCAACCCTTTTCTCATTTCTTTCAACCTACAGGGTTCTCGTGATGTTCCTTTTTCCTCTTTTCTAACGGAGTGTTTTCAACTTCGTTCATCTCCGTTGTGTTCTTTTCTCGAAATGGTTTAACCTCTCAAGGTTCTTTGGTTTCACTCGTTTGTCAAAGAAGCAACTTAGTTTCACCTCACCTCTTCCTCTCCCTTTTCCCTCCGGTGCCATTCTAGATCTCGGGACGAGATCCTCTCGTAGTGGTGGAGTGTTGTAACGCCCCCAGACCGTTGTGCTAGGTGTCTTCCAGTTATTAGCTGTGGTTGCCTTGCCTTTCGTTTGTGTGTTGCATCTTGCCATGTCATCATCCGCATTGCATCATCATGTTTTCAAAACTTGCATTCGTCCGGGTCTCCCCGTTCTCTCCGTTGTCCATTCTGAGCCCAGACACACTTGCATGCGCCCACGACACGTCCGAAATATTATTTTATAAGTGGCCGGAAAATGTTCTCGGAATGGGTTGAAAGTTGGCGTGCGGTGTTGTTTTGTTGTCAGTAGGCCGCCTGCCAAGTTTCATCGCATTCGGAGTCCGTTTGACGCCCCCAACGGATAACTATAGAGGCAATATAGCCGGTCTATCGTCAGACGTTTTCAGTCTCCGGAAACAGATGTCGGGCTTCCTCTCTCTCTCTTCTCCCCTCGCAGTCTCGCCTCAGCCCACCTAGTCCATCCGCCTACCCCTCTTCGCGTCTGGAGCCGTCCGATGCGATCGCACGGTCCGAAACCCTCTCTGTCGGTGTCAAAACCAGCGGATCTCTGTTAGGGGGTCCCGAACTGTGCGTCTAGGTCGGATGGTAACAGGAAGCAGGGGACACGATGTTTTACCCAGGTTCGGGCCCTCTTGATGGAGGTAAAACCCTATGTCCTGCTTGATTAATATTGATGATATGGGTAGTACAAGAGTAGATCTACCACGAGATCAGAGAGGCTAAACCCTAGAAGCTAGCCTATGGTATGATGGTTGTTCGTCCTACGGACTAAAACTCTCCGGTTTATATAGACATCGGAGAGGGCTAGGGTTACACAGAGTCGGTTACAATGGTAGGAGATCTACATATCCGTATCGCCACGCTTGCCTTCCATGCCAAGGAAAGTCCCTTCCGGACACGGGACGAAGTCTTCAATCTTGTATCTTCATAGTCCAGGAGTCCGGCCGAAGGTATAGTCCGGCCATCCGGACACCCCCTAATCCAGGACTCCCTCAGTAGCCCCTGAACCAGGCTTCAATGATGACGAGTCCGGCGCGCAGATTGTCTTCGGCATTGCAAGGCGGGTTCCTCCTCCAAGTACTTCACAGAAGATTTTGAACACAAAGGTAGTGTCCGGCTCTGCAAATAAGTTTCCACATATTGCCATAGAGAGAATAATATTTACACAAATCTAATCTGCTGACGTATTCCGTAGCGTGTCATCACACCACGGCCAAGTCTTTATTCGAGTCATTTTGTCGTCCCACCTCAACGCGTTTAGCGAGGCGGTTTCCTTGGCACTTCTTGTTAAAGCAGAGATCGTGTCCCCTTATTCCGGGATTCTCATCAATACGGGTGTGGGTAACCCAACCGTACCCGTTGGTATATTTTCTCGATCAAAGGCGAGTCCCAAACGGTCACGGGGAAGGCCCTTGGTATTCAACCTCTTATAAAGAGACCAAGGCCTTACTCCTTTCTTTCAATCTCAAACGAGTTCGCCCTTCGCCTCGAGTTCCAACACCCAAGGCTCCAGATTTCAGGCGCTTCGGACCTTTGACAATGTTTGGTTCCGACCTTCGAGGCCGATGGATGCCCTCCCCCGTCACGGAGGAGGACGTGCTGAAGTTGAGAGAGGCCAGGTTCTTGACCGGCAAAATCTCGCATAGGCTGCCTGCTCAAGGGCAGGTCATTCCCACTCCCAAGCCCGGTGAGAGTGTGGTGTACATGTCTCACTTCCTTCGGGGGCTAGGCTTCCCGACGGATCCCTTCGTGAGGGGGCTCATGTATTATTATGGGCTGGAATTTCACGACTTAGCCCCGGAGTCCATCCTCCATATTTCCTCATTCATCGTCATGTGTGAAGCCTTCCTCCGTATCACTCCTCACTTCGGACTATGGCTCAAGACCTTCAAAGTAGAGCCGAAGATGATCGAGGGACAGCATGCGGAGTGCGGAGGTGCTTTTACAAGCAAGAATGCTGGTACTCCATGGCCTGAGGGCTCTTTTCAAGAGGAGTCCAGCTTATGGCAGCGAGAGTGGTTTTATATTACCGCTCCCAGGGCCCCTAAGTGGGTGGCGCCACCTGCCTTTCGCTCGGGTCCCCCGCCACGACTGGCATCATGGGTCAATACGGGGCTGGACTGGGGGCCGGCAAAGGACGTGCCCCTGTTGCAGGGCCACATCCGAGATCTCCTAGAAAGAGACATCAGTCTGGTCATGGTGACGCAGGTTATGTTAATTCGCCGAGTTCTGCCCTGCAAACGTCGCCCCCTCCGCCTGTGGGAGTTCAACCCGGAGGGACCACGAGTTCTCCAACATTTTCTTGGCATGACACCCGTGGAGATGTACAAATTGTTCTTCGGACCACAAGTAGTGTGTCAGGATTCTACGGAGGACGTAGATCTGAGCTGCAATCGTCCGGATACTCAAGTAAGTAGCCTTGTGCCCAGAGTCGCTATCCGTATGTTTATCATAAAATTGCCCCTAAAAGATCTGTCCTTTAAACAGGAGTGGATAGCGAAAGCAAAGCTAATCAGGTGTCCGGCCCCCCTCCCTGAGACCATGCCGGGTCCCGTGCTAGTCAGGATGTTGGAGGTTGTGCCTTCAAAGGGAAGCGAGGGAGGGGACAAGGGAGCTACAGCCTCCTCAAAGGAGGTTGTCCGGAAGGGGGCAATCGAAAATTCTTCTCCTCAGGGGAAGAAGAGGACCGCCTCTGAAGACCCGGAGACCATGGCCTTAAAGCGGGGGAAGAAAACTTCGCTAGAGGGTCGTATGCTGGGGGATACTTCGGCCAATTATGCCCTCAAGGGGATCAGCCCTCCACCGAAACGTAAGTAGAGAGAAGTTTTTGTTTTTAAGAAACGAGAGAAATCCCTGCTTTATATCTGAGAAAAGTAATCGAAAATTTACCTCGTAGCTCGGACCTTAGCCCTTCTCAGCAGAGCTCGTCTTCGGGGGATCTTCTTCCGGAGATGATGGAGAGCGGAACGCCTGCCCCTGCCGTACCGCCTTGCGAGGCGGGCGACCCTGAGGTATTGTCGCGGAGGGTTTCTCCGAATCCGGCGGGGCCGGAAGGTAGTCATATGGCCCCCCAAATCCCTCCGCGTCCGGCCTTCGAAAAAGGGCCATTGGACGAGTTCGGCGCCGTCTGGTGCGCGGTCGGAGGAGCTGAAGGATCTGCTAGGGCGAGCATCTATCTCAGAGGAGCACCGTGCATTGATGGGTACGGTGATTGAGAGGATTTCATCCGCGGAGAGCGGATTGCACGAGGCCGTCAGGAGTTTACTGACAGGTTTTGAGGTACGCGAAATAATGTACCCTTTTTGGACAGTTGCGCATAAATAAGATGCGCCATGTGTAGATAGTAGCCTCTGAGACTCCGTGTGTTGTCAAAAGTGACGGCGCACAGAGGATCATAATCCCAGGTCTAATATGCCGCCTTTATACGTAGGTGGCGAAGTGTCTGGTGGCCAGCCGGACTGATGGATTTGCCGAGCTAAAGCGGCAACTTGACGTGGCAGATGCCGACATCGCGCTTGTCAACAAGCGGCTTGACGAGGCACAAGGTATGTAATTCCTTTGGCGGCGCCTGGTAAGAGGAGCTTTATGCCAGTATCTTACGATGTGTGCGCTTGATGTAGATGGTGCTGCTGCCATGGAGAATCTTCGGGCGGAACTTGCCCGAGCCAAGGAGCAAGCCAGGAAAAGTGATGCGGCTGCCGGAAAGGCAATTGAAGAGCTGAAAGCCGAACAGGCTGCTCACTGCCGAAGCAAGCAGGAAATGGCCGAGATGGCCGTGAAGCTGAAGAACGCTGCTGACTGTTGCAAGCTTCTTGAAAAAGAAGATCGGGCGGAACAGACGGACTTGAAGAAGGCCATTGCCGATGCCAAGGATGCTCGCTCTGCGATGAGAGCTGTGAAGGAGGAGCTGCGTCAGGCCGGAGAAATCGCGGCTGGAAAGACCTTTATGCTGCGGAGGAAGTTCTGTGATCCTAAACATGCTCCGTTAGACCAGATGTGGAGTACAGCGGACACCTATCTGGATTTAGCAGCGAGTGCCGCAGATGCGACCGAGCACTTCTGAGATCAAGAAGATCGCGAAGTGGAAAAGCTCTTCTGGTCGCAGTTCCACAATCCAGAGCGTCCACTGTCATTAGCCGATCGTTTGGTCGAATGGGCCGAGCTAAATAGGTTGCCCGGACTCGCCATGAAGTATGTCATGAGTCATCTGTGGCCAGAGAGACCAGAGCCGAAAAGTTATTTCAACTTGGTGCAGTAGTTCCTTGGTGCGGCGCCGCATATCAATGCGATGAAGAGGTCAGCATGCATAGAGGGTGCGCGGATGGCTCTTGCCCGTGTCAAGACATACTGGGCGGAAATGGAAGCCACCGCTGTTGCATCCCCAGACTCGGATGGAAGCCGAGTACCTGCCGAGCGCTATTTTCAGGAAGTTCTGCAAGGCGCTCGTTTAATAGAGATACAGTGCTCGAAGGATACTATATTCGAATAGCATGTATTATTGTAAAACAATATTTTGATAAATTGTAGAAGCTTTTTATACTTGTGCCTGCAAGTATTATGATACCTCCTGTGCGGCCGTTTAACATATATTTATATATAATCTGAAAGATGGCAGTCGTCGGCTTCAGCCCCCACGCACATAATGCGGGGGTGTTCGCAGAAGGCGCATTTTCACACTTGATCCAACGTCTTGGTCCTACAAAGGAGGTGATAGCGCAGCGAACTAGGCAATCGGACTATGATGCTTTATCACTTTCACTTAGCCATAGGAGTTTGACATTGAGGCTACTTATATAGCCCCTAGTGGCGCCTGCGCTCGCCCGAACTCGGGGCGCGTATGTGCCTGGCCGGGAAACGGCCCTTCGTTAATGCGGAGGAATCCTAAAGATTCCGGTATGTCATCGAGTGGTTGACCAGTCTCACGCTATATCATGACAGTCAGTTTTCGGCTTTCTCTACTGAGGTGCTCGCCTGGCCGAACCGGGGCACAATCGCAGTAGTTCTCCTGGTGCCGCCTTAGCCGATAGAGCGGAATGTAAGGCAGCAAAATACAGGAGCCGGGCAAACCCAAAATTTGACCAAAGACATGATTCGGAGCTGATGCATATAAGGCCAAACTCGCGACGCCGAACACTCCCTAAGGTATTCGGTCTTTATGAGGGCGGGCGGGATAACGCCCTTAGTAATAAGCCCCTAGTGTCCAGGTACGCACAAAACTCTGACGTGGCCACATGCCAAAACGCCAGCCTCCTCCTTGGTTATACCAAGAAACCAGGGGATGTGTATCAACAAGAGACAGTAAAAAAGGTTTACGCAGGGTCTTAATCGGAAAAGAATCCTTGGAACGGGTCCCTGCTGCACGTCTGCGCCTGTGTCTCCGTTGTGCCGTATCCTGCACGGGCGTAGCACGGTGTTCATCTGTAAAAGAGAGGAACTTAGTTAAAGAAAGATCGTGCCGAACATGAGTTATACTAAATAAACAAAGTATGAATCGAAATGGGTAAAATTGAGCTTTATTGTCTCTTGTTTTATATGCGCGGAGCCCCTAGTACAGGGGTATACGGCTATTAAGCCTTTATCAATTGTATGTTTATGCCGGACTCGTCTAGCCGTGTCCGTGGTCTTGACGACCTGTTTAGATGCTTTGGCTGGTGAAGCTGCTTTATTGTGGGGCTGTCAAGGCAGCCGCACTATTTTCCGCGCGGGGAGGAACACTCAATGTTTTCCCTTTAATGAGATGATGCCTCATGGACCGGGCATCTTAAGCGTAAGAGATGCATAATGCGGTATTGCTTTAAAGCGGGCGAAAGCTTCGCGTCCCAGCAGTGCTTGATAGCTACTTGAGAATGGGGCGATGTGGAAAGTTAGTTGTTCGCAACGGAAGTTATCGGGGGAGCCGAACATAACTTCTAGACGGAGAGAACCCATGCAGCGGGCATCCGGGCCTGGCGTTACCCCTTGAAAGGAGGTTTTGCTATGGCGAATTTTTGTTGGGTCTATCCCCATGTTGCGGATTGTGTCCTGGTATAACAGGTTTAGACCACTGCCGCCGTCCATCATGACATTTGTAAAATGGAGTCCGCCGATTATTGGATCTAATACTAAGGCAGTCCAGCCTGCGTTCCGGATACTTCTAGAGTAATCCTGATGGTTGAAGACGATTGGTTTTAACAACCATTGGCGAGACTCCTCTGGGATAGGCCTTATGGCGCGTATCTCTTGTGGCGCCGTTCTGTTCGTCATGTGAAGTAAGTTTACTGTTTTGACTTCTTGTGGGAAATCCTTTTGTTTCCTGGTGCTCTGCTTGTGGGGTTCGTCGTCGTCCTCACTTGGTGTGTCGAGCCCCTTGTGTTCGGCGTTGAGCTTGCCGGCTTGCTTGAAAACCCAACAATCTCTGTGGGTATGGTTCGCAGGCTTCCCGGGAGTACTGTGTATTTGACATATCTTGTCCAAGATTTTGTTTAAGTTGTTTAGCTCGTCCCTGTTATCCTTGAGGGGCGGCTTTCTCTGATTCTGCCGCGAGCTTTTGAATCCGGCGTTGACCGCCGTGCTCTTTGGGCTGTTTCCCTTATTTCGGCGCTGGTCCTTGCTGCGTCGGGGTTTTCCGTTTCCATCCCTAACTTCGGATGTACTTGGGTCGCTGGTGCTGCATCTTGCCAACCAGCTGTCCTCTCCTGCGCAAAAGCGGGTCATGAGGCTTGTCAATGCGGCCATTGTTCTTGGCTTTTCTTGGCCGAGGTGTCTGGCGAGCCATTCGTCTCGAACGTTGTGCTTAAAAGCTGCTAGGGCTTCGGCGTTCGGACAGTCGACTATCTGATTCTTTTTAGTAAGAAATCTGTTCCAGAATTTCCGGGCTAACTCTCCGAGCTGTTGAGTTATGTGACTGAGATCGTCTGCATCCGGAGGGCAGACATAGGTCCCTTGAAAATTTGCCCGGAAAGCATCCTCAAGCTCTTCCCAACTTCCAATGGTGTTTTCGGGAAGGCTTTTGAGCCAATGCCGGGCTGGCCCTTTAAGCTTGAGGGGTAAGTATTTTATGGCGTGGAGGTCATCTCCTTTGGCCATATGTATGTGGAGGATATAATCCTCGATCCAGACCCCAGGGTCTGTTGTTCCGTCGTACGCCTCTATGTTTACGGGCTTGAATCCCGCTGGAAATTCATGGTACAGCACCTCATCGGTGAAACATAGGGGGTGTGCGGCGCCCCTGTATTTGGGTGTGCCGTGATGTTCGGATATTTGTTGTGTTGCATTGCTTACTAGAGCTTGCTTTCTTGGCCCGTATATAGATCTGGCTGGGCCGTCTTTTTGATGCGGATCCTTTGGTGGATCGCGTGCCGGCTTGTGTGCGGCGCCGCTTGCCGCTCCATGCTGGCCATGCGGTCGTCCATCCGACCGGATGGCTTTTCTATTTTTTGACTGCGGGGGTTCTAAGGCCTCCTCGTCAAATTTAGGCAGTAGCTTTCGCTTTGGATAGCTTTTTGTGTGGCGACTGCCGGCATATTTGTCTGCGGTGTTGCATACTTTGCTCCATCTGATTCTGAGTGCATCTTCCGCAGTTTTGAGCTTCCGCTTCTGCTTTTTCAGGCTATGCGCAGTGGCGACGAGCCTTTTGTGGAGGCTCTTCTGCTCCATGAGTTTATCCGGCGTAAGGTTGTCCGGACTGTTGTTTTCGCCGGGGACGGGGTGTTCGGTTTGTTGATCCAAGTTTCCCTGTTCGGACGCTTGCTCGAAGGCATGTTCGTCATCCGCCGGCTCCTCCTGCTCTATGGCTAGGTCTGTATGACTGCTGTCTCTGACAAGGCGGGGCTTGGAGCGGCGCTTACGTCGCCGCTTTGATTGCTTTTCGAGTGAACGATCCCTTGTTGCATCCCTGTGTTCCTCGTCGTCACTTCCTTTGGGTGTGTCCACCATGTATACATCATGAGATGAGGTGGTTGTCCAGTGCCTTATAGGCGTTGGTTCGTGTCCATCTCCTACATCGTCGTCCATACCATCGATGTCTTCGGAGTCGAAGTCGAGCACGTCGTTTAAATTATCGACAGTGGCTACAAAGTGGGTGGTGGGTGGGCTTTGAATTTCTTCATCATCCGCATCCCAACCTTGTTGACCATAGTCCGGCCAGGGCTCTCCTGATAAAGAGAGAGACTTTAGTGAATTCAGAATATCGCCAAAGGGCGAGTGCTGAAAGATGTCCGCAGCGATGAACTCCATGATCGGCGCCCAATCGGGTTCGATCGGTCGGGGCGTGGAGGGCTCGGAGTCTGGAGAGGAGTCCGGCTCCTTGGAGTCATGGGCTTTGCAGAGAATAGGGCTGGTGTTCGGCTCGATCGCCGTAGAGATTGCAGCCCCCGAGGCGGTGTCTAACCACCTATCCTCAATTGGCGTGATCGGCTCCGAGCTAGGGGTCGGAGCGGACATAGGTGCGGCCTCCAGGGCACTGCTCGGCGGCAGAGCTAAATCATGCCCATCGTGACAGTGTGGCGCGCTCGGCTGTGGCTTGAATCCGTCGAAGATCGAGTCTCCGCGGATGTCGGCCGTGTAGTTCAAACTTCCAAATCTGACCTGATGGCCAGGGCGTAGCTTTCGATCTGCTCCAGATGGCCAAGCGAATTGGCCCGCAGTGCAAAGCCGCCGAATACGAAGATCTGTCCGGGGAGAAAAGTCTCACCCTCGATCGCATCGCTGTTGATGATTGGGGAAGCCATCGGGCCTAAAAGTGATGAAACAGAGGAACTCTCAATGAAAGCACCAATGTCGGTGTCAAAACCGGCGGATCTCGGTAGGGGGTCCCGAACTGTGCATCTAGGTCGGATGGTAACAGGAGGCAGGGGACACGATGTTTTACCCAGGTTCGGGCCCTCTTGATGGAGGTAAAACCCTACGTCCTGCTTGATTAATATTGATGATATGGGTAGTACAAGAGTAGATCTACCACGAGATCAGAGAGGCTAAACCCTAGAAGCTAGCCTATGGTATGATTGTTGTTCGTCCTACGGACTAAAACTCTCCGGTTTATATAGACACCGGAGAGGGCTAGGGTTACACAGAGTCGGTTACAATGGTAGGAGATCTACATATCCGTATCGCCAAGCTTGCCTTCCACGCCAAGGAAAGTCCCTTCCGGACATGGGACGAAGTCTTCAATCTTGTATCTTCATAGTCTAGGAGTCCGGCCGAAGGTATAGTCCGGCCATCCGGACACCCCCTAATCCAGGACTCCCTCACTCTCCACACAATGCATCGAACCCCTCGCGCGCGTCCGGAAGTTGTCCCGAACCCGACCCGGGGAGTCGTCACCGTTGGGTCCGGATCATCCTCAAACATCTACAAAACGTCTCTGTTTTGTTAATTGGACTTCCTAACATATTTTTTCTCGTCCGTCTAATTTCGATCGGAGGAACTCGGTAGATCCTAACCTATTCCCCTACCTATATATGAGCCTAACCCTAATCGTAGGATGTCCCATCCGTCCATTCCGCCCGCCGCCGCCAGCCCACCTGGTCTCCTCCTGGGCTTCCTCACCGAGCCAACCACCATCCATCCCGATACACCCCCTCCAACCAGAGCCTCCGACCGCCTTCCATGTTTTCCGTGCCACCAAAAAGATCACCAGCAGCCGCAACTCCTGCCTGCGGAGCCCCTCGTCCCCGTGCCCCTGGTTCCCTCGATCCAGAGGAGAGGAGCACACCATCGTCAAGCTCCTCCCGCTTGCTCCTCCCTCCATGGCGTCGTCGTCGCCAGCAACTGAACCTGCAGCAAGCCTCAACTCCCGCAGGACCCCGCGACCATGAGGAGGTATGCGAGCGGCGCTGCTGCACCTCGTCACCATCACCTGCCCGCCGGAGCCAGGCCTCCCTGTGACTCGCGGCTACGGCGACGGTCTTCTTCTACGTCGCGCACCTGCTCCCTTTGCCTCCGCCCGGTTCCTCCTCGCCGGAGTCCCAGCACCGCCGCCGCGAATCTTCAGCGTCGCCGGAGCGGGCCTCACCATCTTGGTCGCCGCCCATTCATCGCCCCGCTGTCGGACTTGGCAAGCTCCGGCCTCCCTTGTCTTCTCGCATCACCGGAGTCCTGCCAGAGTCCACCGCCGCCGCAGTTTCGCGTCAGATCCGGCCGGGGACCGCCGGATCTCGTCGCCTCCGCCATGGATTCCCCATCCCCGACCTCTTCTGTTGCTTCTAACGTCCCACCGTCGTCTTGCCGGAGCCCCTCGCCACCCTGCATCCCCTGCATCCCCTGCTTCAGGTCGAGCAGCGCGCTACAGCGCTCGACCGCGCGTTGACTGCGCCCGTCTCGCGCGTGGGTCGCCTGCTGGCCTCCCGATCAGGCCCAGCCACAAGCCCCGCGGCCCAGCTGACTCCATGGACCTGGGCCTTGGCCCAGGGTAAGTTACCTCCCCCCCGCGCCTGTTTCCTGTTGGGCCCGTGATCAGTTTCAGCCCAATAGTGTTTTTTTTCCTCTGGACGATTTTGTCTATTATTCCAGAGAACGCCAGTTTTACAGAAAAGACCCTCATGTTTGTTCATTTAATATCTCACAAACTAAGCATCACATGTAAAAACTTTGTATATGAAATATGCTTAGTTTTTCATCTAGTTTCATAATATGCCTTTTCATCCATGTTTCAAATGTTTAAAATGTTGTTTGCATATAATTTGCCTATTGCCATGTTAAAATGATTTAATTCATAACTAAATAATCGTAGCTCCAAATTTAACAAACTTTATATGTAAATGGGGTGGAAAAAATGCCTAGCTTAACATGGTGGATTTACTTTGCCTGTTTAACAACTCTAAAATTGTGTTTAGGGCAGAACAGTACCATAACCAAAATATGCATATGGGGATTTACCGGAATTGTTGTTCGTTGCTTCCGGCCTCATTTAAACTTGACTAGATAGGTAGTTTTACTTTGCTTCACCCTCTTGCCATGTTTAACAACATTTAATATTGTTGGGTACATAAACGAGATCGAACTAAATAACTTGAATGTGGTGTTTCGTCAATATGCAACGGAGTTGCATATTGAGCTCCACTTAATTTGTACGGTTGTTTGTGCACTTTGCCATGCCATGCCTCATTAAACCGGACATGCATCATACTTGTTTGCGCATCGTGCCATGATTATGTGATGTTTGTTTACTATGTTGTTTGCTTTCTTTCCGGTGTACTTCTTCTCGGTAATCCGGTAACGTTGCGTTTGTGAGGATCCGTTGGCTATGTCTGTTTGTCTTCTTCATGGACTCGTTCTTCTTCCTTGCGGGATCTCAGGCAAGATGACCATACCCTCGAAATCACTTCTATCTTTGCTTGCTAGTTGCTCGCTCTTTTGCTATGCCTACGCTGCGATACCTACCACTTGCTATATCATGCCTCCCATATTGCTAAGACAAGCCTCTAACCCACCTTGTCCTAGCAAATCATTGTTTGGCTATGTTACCGCTTTGCTCAGCCCCTCTTATAGTGTTGCTAGTTGCAGGTGAAGATTGGAGCTTGTTCCTTGTTGGAACATGATTTTTGTTGGGATATCACAATATCTCTTATTTATATTAATGCATCTATATACTTGGTAAAGGGTGGAAGGCTCGGCCTTATGCCTGGTGTTTTGTTCCACTCTTGCCGCCCTAGTTTCCGTCATATCGGTGTTATGTTCCCGGATTTTGCGTTCCTTACACGGTTGGGTTATAATGGGAACCCCTTGACGGTTCGCCTTGAATAAAACTCCTCCAGCAAGGCCCAACATTGGTTTTACCATTTTCCACCTAGCCTTTTCTTTTTCTTGGGTTCTGCAGACTCAAGGGTCATCTTTATTTAAACCCCTGGGCCAGTGCTCCTCTGAGTGTTGGCCCAACCTGTCAGCTGCCGGTGGCCACCAGGGGCAACTCTGGGCTGGCCTACCGAAACCTTGGACAATCCGGTGTGCCCTGAGAACGAGATATGTGCAGCTCCTATCGGGATTTGTCGGCACATTCGGGTGGCTTTGCTGGTCTTGTTTTACCATTGTCGAAATGTCTTGTAACCGGGATTCCGAGCCTGATCGGGTCTTCCTGGGAGAAGGAATATCCTTCGTTGACCGTGAGAGTTTGTGATGGGCTAAGTTGGGACACCCCTGCAGGGATTTAAACTTTCGAAAGCCATGCCCGCGGTTATGGGCAGATGGGAATTTGTTAATGTCCGGTTGTAGAAACCTGAAACTTAACTTAATTAAAATGCATCAACCGCGTGTGTAACCGTGATGGTCTCTTCTCGGCGGAGTCCGGGAAGTGAACACGGTGTTGGAGTTATGCTTGAACGTAGGTTGTTTCAGGATCACTTCTTGATCACTTCTAGTTCACGACCTTGCTTTGCCTCCTCTTCTCGCTCTCATTTGCGTAAGTTAGCCATCATATATGCTAGTGCTCGCTGCAGCTCCACCTCATACCTTTTTCTCTACCCATAAGCTTAAATAGTCTTGATCGCGAGGGTGTGAGATTGCTGAGTCCCCATGACTCACAGATTACTTCCAAAACCAGTTTGCAGGTGCCGATGAAACCGTGCAGGTGACGCAATCGAGCTCAAGGAGGAGCTCGATGAAGATCTCATTCATTGTATTGTGCCGTTTTAGTTGATCAGTAGTGGAGCCCAGTCGGGGCGATCGGTGATCTGTAGCATTAGGGGTAGTCTTTTTATTTTGGTTCCGTAGTCGAACCTTGATTGTAATGCTTTATTCATGTATTGTGTAAAGTGGCGATTGTAAGCCAATTCTGTACCTCTTTCTTATTCAGTACATGGGATGTGTAAAGATTACCCCTCTTGCGACATTGCCTTCAATGCGGTTATGCCTCTAAGTCAAGCTCCGACACGTGGGAGATATAGCCGCATCGAGGGTGTTATAGTCTCATAGGACCAACGCCCCAGAACAGCAATCGTCGCTGATGAAGAGAATTTTAGATCGAAAGAATCCAACCTGAATACACATGAACAAAGATGAACAAAGACCGGATCCGAGCGGATCCAGCGCTGCCGACGGAAGGCAAAAACCCTAGTCACCTCTTCTTGGAGGAGGGACAAAGGGCTCAACCAGGGCTCTGTAACGATTTTTCTAAAAATGGCTAAACCAGGGCTTCATCAATTTCTTTCATATAGAAGAACCCGCGGGATCGATGTCTAGAAGACTAGCGATGATATCCGTCTACACGCGAGTTTCCCTTCTCATCACCAACCGTCGAAGCGGCAGGCCGAAGAAAGACGAATTCACTGGCTCACTGATGTAGCACGAAAGGGATAAGTTTGCCCTAGCCGCCACGAGGAAGAGAAAGAAATGCTTCGCGTCTAGTCAAAAATGCAATGCGGCCTTTTTCAAGGGGAGTTGGTCTTTTGCCACAAGTTTGTTTGCACGTTGTTAAGAGTGTTACAATGTAAAAAAACGGGTTGATCCACTACCTCTTGCCCTTTCTCCACCCCCCCCCCTCCCCGACCTGCTGCCCCGTCCTTTTCTTTCACCGTTGCCTTGCCCCATTCTCTTTTTGCCACCGGCATGGACAATTTGATCGAAGGGTCATTTTGGTTTTTGTATGCCAACGAACTTCTTCAAGAAATGCAACGGCTGGCCATATTTTTCCAAAGTGTCCGACCACCCCAAACCCAAGCTCATATACGAGGAGAATTGGGATTGTTCGAACATGCCATCACATCGGTCCTAACAAGCCGGCCCCACCACCAAATTGCCCCACCCACCTCTCCACTCTCTTCCTTTGCTTGCTCACCTGATCCCCACCTCCTGCCAAAAAAGAAAATATATTCCCTTCGTTTTTTTTTAGTCTGCATATAAGACTTGGTCAAAGTCAAGCTTTGTAAAGCTTGACCAACTTTATAAAAAAAAATATCAACATCTACAATACTAAAGCTATATGGTATGAAAATTAATTTCATGATGCATCTAACAATATTGATTTCATGTTTTGAATCTCGATATATCTTTTCTATAAACTTAATCAAAGTTAACAAAGTTTAACTTTGACCAAATCTTATATACGAAGTAAAAAGAAGCGGAGAGATGGTTCAGTGACTTTGGCAAAGTACTTTCTATCAAGTCGAGAATACAATAATGCGTAATCAGGCGCTGGAGTATATTCCTCAACAGCAAAACGTAGTCGTAAACAACCCCTCTCACAGAAACGCACTATACTACTTCCTCCTTTCCGGTTTATAAGGCTCAATTCAAAAATCTCACCAACCAAGGTAGATGATGAGTGGTGAAATATTTTTTATAGTTTGCAAAAGCACCCAATTAATGCTTTTGTTTTCCTCAAAAAATTATGTTTACGAATGCATTAATTGCAATGCATGCATGCATAAAGTGCATGCATTGGTCAGTTTTCTCTTAATACTTGCATGCAATGATTTAATGCACCTTAAAGACTAAACATATGATGGGAAATAACCAAATTGAGCTTTATAAAATAGAAAAACTAAAATTTTAAGATAAGCCCTATAAACCGAAAAGAAGGAAGTACTAGTATAGTAAAGCAAATCCCCCCGCAAAAAATTAGAAAAATGATGGGGACCTACCGTAAAATGCATGACTTGACCTCGAGCAACTAAAAGCCAGTGCTCGTATTTTTGGGGACGGGAGTACTTTTAGGGAGTAGCAGTGCGTAGTTTTCTACTTGTATTTCCCCGCAAAAAAAAGTTTTCTACTTGTATACTCCCTCCGTGGCTCCGTCAACCAGACGTAATGGGTTTTTCTTTTCAAAGACCGAGGAACCCTCAGTACGCCATAAAAGCATGACTTGACCTCGGGATGCTCGTCACGCTCTTGTGTAAAACTCAAGGTAAAACTACAAAAATCCCGTCGAGTCAATGGTCCTTCCGGTCTTGCTAAAAATATCAATGTGTTTCGACAAGGAACCTCACACTAGCTGTCGTTCACATGGAGGTGGATTAGGAACACTCGGCGATGACCACCTACGGAATCGCTGCCGCACGCATGCAACCTTGGGATCTGTGCCTTTTGTCTTTAAATGATTATAGCCTGTTAATACGGCGCACGCGTTGTAGGAAGGAACAGTCTATACCTGTTTTTGCTCATTTATTGTTTCCTGTCCTGGCCACCATCATATAGAAAGTTGTCCCTACCTAATTAATGTACTCAACCATCGCCTACCTGTGGAGTTTTCTGCTTCATCGCAAGGACTCTGTAGCCAGATCTGAAAACCAGCTCTCCTCTCGGCTCTTTGTGGTGATTTCCAGTCATAAAATTTTGCCACAGAAGTAGTTGATTTCAGTTTGGTATAGCTTCTGTTCGTGTGCTGTTTAGCAGTAATCTTTTTCTTGAGTTCTTCGGCGCGAGAAGATGAGCAGTCCGGCAGATCCGCTTGACCACGAACCCACCGCCATCAAATCCATGTAAGTTCTTTAGTTTTAGAACAGATTGGTAAGCAGAACTGCTGTATTAAATGAGTATGTGTTTATTTTCCTTTTGCTACTCTCCCCTTCAAGATCGACAGAAGAAAAAAGAGCCGACTAGTACGCCGCGGGGATAGCTCAGATGTCCGTCAAAGAGGCGCGGCCACTGTCGACGGTAGCTGAAGCAGACGAGCTAGATTCTTCTAATGGCAGCACAGAGCAGCACGTCTCAACAGTAGTAGATGGAGATCCTGGATCGAAATCAAGGACTCCAAATGTGATTGATGTCGAAAGGGAAAAGAGCGGCTGGGTTCGACGGTATGTTATATCTGTACAATTTCCTTCATGAACTCGATTTATGAGCTTGATGCACACGCACAGAAGGTTCGAATTCTTGAAAAAATTGTTGATTCTATGGACATACCATCAACATAGAAATTTAATGTGTTCTCCTAATTTGTATGTACCGTTAATCGTATTTGTATGGGATTGACACTGGTCTTTTTTTTCAACTACAGTCACAGACACGGCGCAATGCCTGACGAACGAGCCGCTAGTGCAGAAAGGATTAGTGCACTGGAATTAGCATTTAGAGGATTCGCTGAGAGGAAAGGAGATGAAGTCGTAGTGCCTTCTATGGGGTTGACATTTGATTCGCTAGGAGAGGCCTATGACTACTACAACCTGTATTCATGGGAATGCGGTTTCGGAATCAGGTATGGGAAGAGTCGTACAAATGTCAAAGGTGCTAAAAGCATGCAAGAGCTGCTTTGCAACTGCGGGGTAAGCAAACAAACTCTATAATCCCTGTTCATTTACACCTTTTCAGAATATTGGATGGTTATTCAATTTAGTTTACTTTCTCATTAGGGGAAACCAAAGAAGGTGAACTCTACCTCTTCCAGAACAGAGTGTCCAGCGATGATTAGATTGCTGAGGACTGAAGATGATGGCTGGTACATATGTGAGTACAAAGTCTCTCACAACCATGAGATGTTACACACATGCGCCCAGAAACTCCACTTCCCTTCCCAACGGCACATAGACAAATACACAAGAGAGCTGGTATCTCAACTGCGTCAGAATAATGTCAACCTCAGCAAAGTTTACAGCATAATAGGGACATCTTTTGGTCACATAGAGAATGTTCCTTTCACCAAAAGATACCTGAGGACCTTGTGCGCGAAACTAAGCAGAGACCAAGCAGATGAAGATGTTAAGAAGACAATGGATTATTTTGCTGAGCTGAAGCAGAGTGACCCTGAATTCACTTATACAGTTCGTGTAGACAGTGAGAGTAGAGTTAGAACACTGATATGGACAATTGGGAAGAGCAAATTACAGTACCACTACTTTGGTGATGCTGTTACATTTGATACTACCTACAGGACAAATCTATACGACATGCCATTCGGACTATTTGTTGGGGTTAACAACCATTTCCAGAGTGTTATATACGCTGGTGTACTTATGCATGATGAGAAAGTAGAGAGCTTTAACTGGGTTTTTTCAGAGTTTGTCAAGTTGATGGGAGGGAAGAAACCAATTACCATTCTAACTGGTAAGTAAGTTGTCAATTTGGTAATATATTTTTTTGTAATGAAAACTAGTTGGATCTGATATTGACCAATATTAATGTAATATTCACAGACCAAGCAAGAGCCATGGAGCTAGCTATCGAGCAAGTTTACCCAGATGCAACACATCGTTGGTGTAAGTGGTGTTGGGGAACGTAGCAGAAAACAAAAATTTTCCTACGGTTTCACCAAGATCCATCTAGGAGTTCATCTAGCAACGAGTGATTAGATGCATCTACGTACCTTGTAGATCGCGAGCGGAAGCGTTCAAAGAACGGGGATGATGTAGTCGAACACGACGTGATTCAAATCACCGATGATCTTAGCACCGAACGGACGGTGCCTCCGCGTTCAACACACGTACGGAACGGATGACGTCTCCTCCTTTCTTGATCCAGCAAGGGGGAAGGAGAGGTTGATGAAGATCCAGCAACACGACGGCGTGGTGGTGGATGTAGGGCGTCACAGTAGCAGGGCTTCGCCTATACTACGAGAGAGAGACGTAACGGGGAGAGAGGGAAGCACCAAAGGCTGAGGTATGAAGTCCTCCTCTCCCCCACTATATATAGGAGGGCCAAGGGGGGGTGGTGCGCAGCCTAGGAGATCCAATCTCCTAGGTGCGGCGGCCAGGGGAGGTTTCCCTCCCCCCCAAGGCACTCAGGGGTGCCTTCCACTAGTGGGACTCCCCTCCCCATGGAAACCCTAGGCGCATGGGCCTAGTAGGGCTGGTGCCCTTGGCCCATAGGCCAAGGCGCACCCCCTACAGCCCATGTGGCCCCCGGGATAGGTGGCCCCACCCGGTGGGCCCCGGGACCCTCCGGTGGTCCCGGTACAATACCGGATAACCCGAAACTTGTCCCGATGGCCGAAACAGCACTTCCTATATATAATTCTTTACCTCCGGACCATTCCGGAACTCCTCGTGACGTCCGGGATCTCATCCGGGACTCCGAACAACATTCGGGTTACTGCATATACATATCTTCACAACCCTAGCGTCACCGAACCTTAAGTGTGTAGACCCTACGGGTTCGGGAGACAAGCAGACATGACCGAGACGACTTCTCCGGTCAATAACCAACAGCGGGATCTGGATACCCATGTTGGCTCCCACATGCTCCACGATGATCTCATCGGATGAACCACGATGTCGAGGATTCAATCAACCCCGATACAATTCCCTTTGTCAATCGGTATGTTACTTGCCCGAGACTCGATCGTTGGTATCCCAATACCTTGTTCAATCTCGTTACCGGCAAGTCACTTTACTCGTACCGTAATGCATGATCCCGTGATCAACCACTTGGTCACCTTGAGCTCATAATGATGATGCATTACCGAGTGGGCCCAGTGATACCTCTCCGTTATCCGGAGTGACAAATCCCAGTCTCGATCCGTGTCAACCCAACAGACACTTTCGGAGATACCTGTAGTGCACCTTTATAGTCACCCAGTTACGTTGTGACGTTTGATACACCCAAAGCACTCCTACGGTATCCGGGAGTTACACGATCTCATGGTCAAAGGAAAAGATACTTGACATTGGAAAAGCTCTAGCAAACGAACTACACGATCTTTGTGCTATGCTTAGGATTGGGTCTTGTCCATCACATCATTCTCCTAATGATGTGATCCCGTTATCAATGACATCCAATGTCCATAGCCAGGAAATCATGACTATCTGTTGATCAACGAGCTAGTCAACTAGAGGCTTACTAGGGACACATTATGGTCTATTTATTCACACGTGTATTTAGCGGATGAGTCTTCTCACGGGTAACAGTCTCATGGTAAATATTCGCATGCATGGAATAAAAGACAATTACATGAACAAAGAATAGATGCTAATGAATGGCAGTTTAGTATCTGCCCGCTCTGTATCTAGGGCTAAGTTTCCAAAGGGACCGAGACGTTATAACGGGGCGTCACTCTCCCACTTGCACTAGAGTCAATAATCTAGTTACATTGTGATGAATCGAACACCCATGGAATTCTGGTGTTGATCATGTTTTGCCCTAGGGAGAGGTTTAGTCAACGGATCTGCTAACATTCAGGTCCGTATGTACTTTACAAATATCTATGTCTCCATCTTGAACATTTTCACGAATGGAGTTGAAGCGACGCTTGATGTGCCTTGTCTTCTTGTGAAACCTGGGCTCCTTGGCAAGTGCAATAGCTCCAGTGTTGTCACAAAAGAGTTTGATTGGCCCCGACGCATTGGGTATGACTCCTAGGTCGGTGATGAACTCCTTCACCCATATTGCTTCATGTGCTGCCTCCGAGGCTGCCATGTACTCCGCTTCACATGTAGATCCCGCCACGACGCTCTGTTTGCAGCTGCACCAGCTCCGCCACCATTCAAATATACACGTATCCGGTTTGTGACTTAGAGTCATCCAGATCTGTGTCGAAGCTAGCGTCGACGTAACCCTTTACGACTGAGCTCTTCGTCACCTCCATAAACGAGAAACATTCCTTAGTCCTTTTCAGGTACTTCAGGATATTCTTGACCGCTGTCCAGTGTTCCTTGCCGGGATTACTTTGGTACCTTCCTACCAAACTTACGGCAAGGTTTACATCAGGTCTGGTACACAGCATGGCATACATAATAGAACCTATGGTTGAGGCATAGGGGATGACACTCATCTCTTCTATCTTCTGCCGTGGTCGGACATTGAGCTGAGCTCAATTTCACACCTTGCAAAACAGGCAAGAACCCTTTCTTGGACTGATCCATTTTGAACTTCTTCAAAATCTTATCAAGGTATGTGCTTTGTGAAAGACCTATGAGGCGTCTTGATCTATCTCTGTAGATCTTGATGCCTAATATATAAGCAGCTTCTCCAAGGTCCTTCATTGAAAAACTTTTATTCAAGTAGGCCTTGATGCTGTCCAAGAGTTCTATATCATTTCCCATCAAAAGTATGTCATCTACATATAGTATGAGAAATGCTACAGAGCTCCCACTCACTTTCTTGTAAACGCAGGCTTCTCCATAAGTCTGCGTAAACCCAAACGCTTTGATCATCTCATCAAAGCGAATGTTCCAACTCCGAGATGCTTGCACCAGCCCATAAATCGAGCGTTGGAGCTTGCACACCTTGTCAGCATTCTTAGGATCGACAAAACCTTCCGGCTGCATCATATACAATTCTTCCTTAAGGAAACCATTAAGGAATGCCGTTTTGACGTCCATTTGCCATATCTCATAATCATAGAATGCGGCAATTGCTAACATGATTCGGACGGACTTCAGCTTCGCTACGGGTGAGAAAGTCTCATCGTAGTCAACCCCTTGAACTTGTCGATAACCCTTAGCGACAAGTCGAGCTTTATAGATGGTCACATTACCATCCGCGTCTGTCTTCTTCTTAAAGATCCATTTATTTTCTATGGCTCGCCGATCATCGGGCAAGTCAGTCAAAGTCCATACTTCGTTTTCATACATGGATCCTATCTCAGATTTCATGGCTTCCAGCCATTTGTCGGAATCCGGGCCCGCCATCGCTTCTTCATAGTTCGAAGGTTCACCGTTGTCTAACAACATGATTTCCAAGACAGGGTTGCCGTACCACTCTGGTGCGGAACGTGTCCTTGTGGACCTTCGAATTTCAGTAGGAGCTTGATCAGAAGTATCTTGATCATCATCATTAACTTCCTCTCTAGTCGGTGCAGGCCTCAGGAACATTTTCTTGAGTTGCGCCATTTCCGGTTCAAGAGGTAATACTTCATCAAGTTCTACTTTCCTCCCACTTACTTCTTTCGAGAGAAACTCTTCTCTAGAAAGGATCCATTCTTGGCAACAAAGATCTTGCCTTCGGATCTGAGGTAGAAGGTATACCCAATAGTTTCTTTAGGGTATCCTATGAAGACGCATTTTTCCGACTTGGGTTCGAGCTTTTCAGGTTGAAGTTTCTTGACATAAGCATCGCATCCCCAAACTTTTAGAAACGACAGCTTAGGTTTCTTCCCAAACCATAATTCATACGGTGTCGTCTCAACGGATTTCGACGGAGCCCTATTTAAAGTGAATGCGGCAGTCTCTAAAGCATAGCCCCAAAAAGATAGCGGTAAATCGGAAGAGACATCATAGATCGCACCATATCTAATAAAGTGCGATTACGACGTTCGGACACACCATTACGCTGAGGTGTTCCAGGCGGCGTGAGTTGTGAAACTATTCCACATTTTCTTAAGTGTGTGCCAAATTCGTGACTCAAGTATTCTCCTCCACGATCTGATCGTAGGAACTTGATTTTCCTGTCACGTTGATTCTCAACCTCACTCTGAAATTCTTTGAACCTTTCAAAGGTCTCAGACTTGTGTTTCATTAAGTAGACATACCCATATCTACTCAAGTCATCAGTGAGGGTGAGAACATAACGATAGCCACCGCGAGCCTCAACACTCATTGGACCGCACACATCAGTATGTATGATTTCCAATAAGTTGGTTGCTCCGCTCCATTGTCCTGAGAACGGAGTCTGGTCATTTTAACCCATGAGGCATGTTCGCACGTGTCAAATGATTCATAATCAAGAAGACTCTAAAAGTCCATCTGCAGGAGCTTCTTCATGCGTTTGACACCTATGTGACCCAAGGCGGCAGTGCCACAAGTATGTGGGACTATCATTATCAACTTTACATCTTTTGGTATTCACACTATGAATATGTGTAGTAATACGCTCGAGATTCATTAAGAATAAACCATTGACTATCGGAGCATGACCATAAAACATATCTCTCATATAAATAGAACAACCATTATTCTCGGATTTAAATGAGTAGCCATCTCGTATTAAACGAGATCCTGATACAATGTTCATGCTCAAACATGGCACTAAATAACAATTATTGAGGTTTATCACTAATCCCGTAGGTAAATGTAGAGGTAGCGTGCCGACGGCGATCACATCGACCTTGGAACCATTCCCGACGCGCATCGTCACCTCGTCCTTCTCCAGTTTTCGTTTATTCCGCAGCTCCTGCGGTGAGTTACAAATATGAGCAACAGCACCGGTATCAAATACCCAGGAGTTACTACGAGTACTGGTAAGGTACACATCAATTACATATATATCAAATATACCTTTGGTGTTGCCGGCCTTTTTGTCCGCTAAGTATTTGGGGCAGTTCCGCTTCCAGTGACCCTTCCCTTTGCAATAAAAGCACTCTGTCTCAGGCTTGGGTCCATTCTTTGACTTCTTCCCAACAGCTTGCTTGCCGGGCGCAGCAACTTCCTTGCCGTCCTTCTTGAAGTTCTTTTTACCCTTGCCCCTTTTGAACTTAGTGGCTTTATTCATCATCAACACTTGATGTTCCTTCTTGACTTCTACCTCTGCTGATTTCAGCATTGCAAATACTTCAGGAATGGTCTTTACCATCCCCTGCATATTGAAGTTCATCACAAAGCTTTTGTAGCTTGGTGGAAGCGACTGGAGGATTCTGTCAATGACCGCGTCATCCGGGAGATTAACTCCCAGCTGAGTCAAGCGGTTATGTAACCCAGACATAGTGAGTATGTGCTCACTGACAGAACTATTTTCCTCCATCTTACAGCTGAAGAACTTATCGGAGACTTCATATCTCTCGATCCGGGCATGAGCTTGAAAAACCATTTTTAGCTCTTCGAACATCTCATATGCTCCATGTCTCTCAAAACGCTTTTGGAGCCCCAGCTATAAGCTGTAAAGCATGCCGCACTGAACGAGGGAGTAGTCATCAGTACGTGTCTGCCAAGCGTTCATAGCGTCTTGGTTTTGTGGGACGGGTGGATCACCTAGCGGTGCTTGTAGGACATAATCTTTCTTGGCAGCTATGAGGATGATCCTCAGGTTCCGGACCCAGTCCGTATAGTTGCTGCCATCGTCTTTCAGCTTGGTTTTCTCTAGGAACGCGTTGAAATTGAATACAACGTTGGCCATTTGATCTACAAGACATATTGTAAAGGTTTTAGACTAAGTTCATGATAATTAAGTTCATCTAATCAAATTATTAATGAACTCCCACTCAGATTAGACATCCCTCTAGTCATCTAAGTGTTACACGATCCGAGTCGACTAGGCCATGTCCGATTAACACGTGAGACGGACTAGTCATCGCCGGTGAACATCCTCATGTTGATCGTATCTTCCATACGACTCGTGTTCGACCTTTCGGTCTCTGTTTTCCGAGGCCATGTCTTCACATGCTAGGCTCGTCAAGTTAACCCTAAGTGTTTTTGCATGTGTAAAACTTCTTACACCCGTTGTATGTGAACGTAAGGATCTATCACACCCGATTAACACGTGATGCTTCGAAACGACGAACTGTAGCAACGGTGCACAGTTAGGGGAGAACACTTCTTGAAATTGTTGTAAGGGATCGTCTTATTTACTACCATCGTACTAAGTAAACAAGATGCAAAACATGATAAACATCACATGCAATCAAATAGTAATAGTGACATGATATGGCCAATATCACATAGCTCCTTTGATCTCCATCTTGGGGCTCCATGATCATCCTGTCACCGTCATACTCATCGACATGTAAGTTGTGATTCCTATTACAATAGCATGAACATCTCATACATCACATATGGATCATTCATCATTCATCACAACTTTGGCCATATCACATCACATAGCATACCCTGCAAAAACAAGTTAGACGTCCTCTAATTGTTGTTTGCATGTTTTACGTGGCTGCTATGGGTTTCTAGCAAGAACGTTTCTTACCTACGCAAAGACCACAACGTGATATGCCAATTGTTATTTACCCTTCATAAGGACCCTTTTCATCGAATCCGATCCGACTAAAGTAGGAGAGACAGACACCCGCTGGCCACCTTATGCAACTAGTGCATGTCAGTCGGTGGAACCTGTCTCACGTAAGAGTACGTGTAAGGTCGGTCCGGGCCGCTTCATCCCACGATGCCGCCGAATCAAGATAAGACTAGTAACAGCAAGCATATTGAACAAAATCAACGCCCACAACTACTTTGTGTTCTACTCGTGCAAGAGAACTACGCATAGACCTAGCTCATGATGCCACTGTTGGGGAACGTAGCAGAAAACAAAAATTTTCCTATGGTTTCACCAAGATCCATCTAGGAGTTCATCTAGCAACGAGTGATTAGATGCATCTACGTACCTTGTAGATCGCGAGCGGAAGCGTTCAAAGAACGGGGATGATGTAGTTGAACACGACGTGATTCAAATCACCGATGATCTTAGCACCGAACGGACGGTGCCTCCGCGTTCAACACACGTACGGAACGGATGACGTCTCCTCTTTTCTTGATCCAGCAAGGGGGAAGGAGAGGTTGATGAAGATCCAGCAACACGACGGCGTGGTGGTGGATGTAGGGCGTCACAGTAGCAGGGCTTCGCCTATACTACGAGAGAGAGACGTAACGGGGAGAGAGGGAAGCACCAAAGGCTGAGGTATGAAGTCCCTCCTCCCCCCCACTATATATAGGAGGGCCAAGGGGGGTGGTGCGCAGCCTAGGAGATCCAATCTCCTAGGTGCGGCGGCCAGGGGAGGTTTCCCTCCCCCCCAAGGCACTCAGGGGTGCCTTCCACTAGTGGGACTCCTCCCCCATGGAAACCCTAGGCGCATGGGCCTATAGGGGCTGGTGCCCTTGGCCCATATAGGCCAAGGCGCACCCCCTACAGCCCATGTGGCCCCCCGGGATAGGTGGCCCCACCCGGTGGGCCCCCGGGACCCCTCCGGTGGTCCCGGTACAATACCGATAACCCCGAAACTTGTCCCGATGGCCGAAACAGCACTTCCTATATATAATTCTTTACCTCCGGACCATTCCGGAACTCCTCGTGACGTCCGGGATCTCATCCGGGACTCCGAACAACATTCGGGTTACTGCATACACATATCTTCATAACCCTAGCGTCACCGAACCTTAAGTGTGTAGACCCTACGGGTTCGGGAGACAAGCAGACATGACCGAGACGACTCTCCGGTCAATAACCAACAGCGGGATCTGGATACCCATGATGGCTCCCACATGCTCCACGATGATCTCATCGGATGAACCACGATGTCGAGGATTAATCAACCCCGTATACAATTCCCTTTGTCAATCGGTATGTTACTTGCCCGAGACTCGATCGTTGGTATCCCAATACCTTGTTCAATCTCGTTACCGGCAAGTCACTTTACTCGTACCGTAATGCATGATCCCGTGATCAACCACTTGGTCACCTTGAGCTCATAATGATGATGCATTACCGAGTGGGCCCAGTGATACCTCTCCGTTATCCGGAGTGACAAATCCCAGTCTCGATCCGTGTCAACCCAACAGACACTTTCGGAGATACCTATAATGCACCTTTATAGTCACCCAGTTACGTTGTGACGTTTGATACACCCAAAGCACTCCTACGGTATCCGGGAGTTACACGATCTCATGGTCAAAGGAAAAGATACTTGACATTGGAAAAGCTCTAGCAAACGAACTACACGATCTTTGTACTATGCTTAGGATTGGGTCTTGTCCATCACATCATTCTCCTAATGATGTGATCCCGTTATCAATGACATCCAATGTCCATAGCCAGGAAATCATGACTATCTGTTGATCAACGAGCTGGTCAACTAGAGGCTTACTAGGGACATATTATGGTCTATGTATTCACACGTGTATTACGATTTCCGGATAATATAGTTATAACATGAATAAAGACAATTATCATGAACAAAGAAATATAATAATAATGCTTTTATTATTGCCTCTAGGGCATATTTCCAACAAGTGGCACGTTTTAAAGAAAGCAAAAGAATCGCTCGGGACTTTGTACAACAAATGGAGTGAATTCAGGGTTGAGTTCCACAAATTAATACAGGAAATGTTGACTGAAGAAGAGTTTGAAATACAATGGAAAGAGTTGATTGACAAATATTCACTGCAGAAGAATACTTTCCTCATACAGACTTATGAAAAGCGACATATGTGGGCGAAACCTTATTTTGCAGGGAAGTTCTGTGCCAGGATGACTAGCACACAGCGTAGCAAAAGCGCGAATCACATGCTCAAGAACTACGTACCTCCAGGCTGCCCTATGAATCTTTTTGTGAAACAATATAGCAAGCTTCAATTCGACAGAGACCAGGAAGAAGGTTTCCAAGAAAAACGTACTAGATTGGTAAAAGTTTCAGTACTCATCTCTGTAGTAATATGCTTTTGAAAATGAAATTTATCTTAGAAACGCTTATTTTATAATAACAATAAATCTAAATTTTACAGGGAGGTGTTGTACTGAAGGCAAACATTCCACTGGAGAAGCACGCAAGCAAAATATACACGAGGACAATGTTTGAAATGTTTGGTTCTTATATGTATGCAGCTAGCTCATACACTGTATCAGAGATAACACCGAAGAAATTGTACAGAGCAACTCATGTGAATGCAGAGAAAAGAAGCAAGTACTGTAAGACTGATTTTGAAATAGAAATAACTGATGATGGGGAAAAGTAGAGATGCCAATGCGGACTATTCAACCACATGGGTATGGTATGCTGCCACATAATCAAGGTATCTTCGGTGCAAACTATGAAATACTGAAAATCTAATAATGACCTATGATTGCTAAGGTAGATTGACATGATATTCTTTTGTATTGTCAGGTGATGATGGTATTGGATGTTAAAATGATCCCGGCACACCATGTCATGAAACGATGGACAATAGATGCACGTGACATCCTACCTGACCATCTTAAACATTACCAGAAAGACATGGGTCCTACTGAATCTCCAACATACAGAGACTCTTCTTTGTACAATGCGGCACTTGAGCTGGTCAGACTTGGCGACACAAATGTTAAGAGTTACGAGTTCACTATTAATTACATAAAGGAAGGATTATTGAATGTGGCCCCTCTTTGCAATAGGGGAGATGGCATGAGTGTGTTGGACAAAGCTTCAAGTGTTTCTAGGTCAAATGCAACAAGCAAAATCAGGGGAGATATGAGCATGAACATGCCAGCTGATGCACAAGAATTTTCAGAACTCCGTCACATTCATATGGCAAAACGCACAAGGTCTGAAAGTTCGTGCATGAATGGAGGTGATGCTAACGAAGGTGAAAGTTCAGAGTCAATGAACGATGTATTCTCACCTGATAGAAGTCACCATGAGTTATCCGCACCACCTCCAAAGAGGTTGAAAGGCAGAACTACGACAGCAAGAGAGAAGGCGCCTTATGAGAAGAATGTTAAGAGATCGAGATTCTGCAAGATTTGCAGGGGCGAAGGACACAAATGCACAACATGTCCAATGAGAGGTGATCCACCGGTTAAACCGCGAAAACAATCTACTTGCACAAATTGTGGTGTAGCAGGGCATCGACGGAACAGTTGCGGCAAGAAGGCAATGTTCAACGACAAGATTGTTATGGAATGAATCATGAAGTGTTGAACCAGAATAATGAAAAAGGTACATTGGCATTTGCAACATGTATCTGCGATGAAACAGTCTCTTTTGAATAATTCATGTTGTTTGAGTGCAAAATGGAAAACAGCATAATGATTAGTTTTTTTATTGTATTGGTTCTTAGATGCACCGTGTTTCTTATATTCATTTCTTGCTTTTAGTATAAATTTATATTTATATGATCGAATAGTAACTTATTTTATTAATGAGTTCCTCAACGCTGGGGAGATATTATTATCCACCTTGTGTAATAATTATGTTATATTGCAAAATGTCTTCAATTTCCGCAATTAATTATGTATATACAACTATGAAACATATTTATCTATTTATTTATTTTACATTAAAAAAACTTCACGTACCGCCGCCATGTTGCACAACATTAAAAATAGAAACAAGGAATAAAGGTTATAATGGGCCGTTTGCCCGTACATGTTCATTCTTTTGTCATGTAGGGTGAAATGGACATAACTGATGGGCCGAGGCCAACTTGAAGGAGTGGGGCGAAGGGCCTGCAATTAATACAATCAGTGCCGGATTCAAATTTCAAAAAAGGATGGCAGGACCGAGCGCGTGCGGTCGTCTTTGTTTTATATATAGAAGCAACGGCTGTTCTCCAGGCACATAGCCTATACTTGCAAATGTGAGTTAGACCTGCGGCTTCATCAAAGCTTTTATATCCATAAGATATTTTTGAATTTCAAGAATGGCTAAGAGGCTGAGGTCTGGTGGCCAGATCCATGCGGAGGTTAGTGAAGATATTTTTATTGCATATTCAAATTGTTGCTATTTTACTCCACAGGAACTAGTTCCACACGAGTTGTTGCTATTTTTATGTATATTGCATTTTCAAATTTATGTTTTCTAATGCAGCAAATAGTGCTCATGCCTCCTATGTCAACAGCCATAGCTGTGATGGAGGTTGGAGATATACTTGATAAGAACTATTCTGGAGAGGTAAACACTAAATAATATGTTAAAACTATTTAAAGTTTGTTTATTATGATCAATCTAAAAACAATTAAACCTTCACTAACTCAGGCATCTGTGGGTTGTTACATTAAAAAAACAACTAATCAGGTCGTGAAGGAAGATAAGCTGCTACTAGCACAGGTATTTTTTTTCTAAATTTTGTAAACTAAATTATATTATTTTGTGGTTTATTTTTGTAATTAACTATTATACAAAATCTTTGATATTTTCTATTTTAGGAACATGTATGTTTCGAGATCGAAGAAGGATACGGAGAGACCGATCCATATGTGTCTACCTTGTTCGACGAAATATGGTACGTGGAAGACGTTGGTGACTGTTGCTCCCGCATTTCTTCAAAATTCAAAACAAAGAAGGATGACAACGATGAAGATGGAGAAGAGGTTGACAGCTTTGCGTGCAAAAGGCGTAAAACTGGAAGCCAGCCAGTGCTCACTGCCATTTAGGGAAAATATATTAATAAGCACTTGACGGTTGTGTTGGCTATCTATATATGAGAATAAAAATATGCTATTTTCATTTGAATTTAGTTATATCACATGTCTCACCTAAGAATTAATTTCTATTTCAGATTAATGTGTATCTTTAAATATGTGTGTGCTTGTATAATGCATTTTATTTAACTTTAAAAATAAGTATTACTCGATGATTCAAACTAAATATATATCCGTTTAATTTTTACATTGTATCGGCGCTGGTCATATTTACTTTAAACATTACAAAGAGAGGACCTAGGGTCTTCTCTTAATGAAGACGGCCGCAGAGCTATAAATTCTTTGCATTTAAAATCAAACGTGTGCACAGAAGCCGGTTTCGTAGTGCCAAAAGTCTTATGTCGTATGCATAAACAGTGACACATATTAAATGTTATGTCATATTAAATTGGGTCGACAGCTAATTTCCGAACGTGAAGCTATCAAATATAAAGTTAAAACTTAAATGTGTGCTTGTAAAGTTATCCCGCACTTAATTCAGCTTTTAATGGACTGCGTACTGCATGGCGTGAACAGTATGCAAAATGCATTGTTTACCCGCCGAATAACGTGTGTAGAAAAAATGTTTCACGGTCAGGGCTATAAGTATAGGATCGCGTGGAGGGCGTATACGTTTGCGCGGTGCTCGTTCTTTGCTCGACAGACGTTTGCTCTCACGAGCTTGAGTAGATCTGGTCGTTTGCGAGCGAGAAAACGGATTTGCAATAAGGTAAGAGTTTGTATCTAAGATCTATAATTTTTACATACGAATGCGTCGGCATATATTGTTCTATATGGTTTCTTACACATATATTGATTTTTTTGCATTTGTTTTGTAAAACCAGAAACATGTCAAATTCGTATACTTTTGCACTAGAATCGGGCGGTGGCTGGGGACTAGGGGACGTCTCCTTGATGGGTGCTGGTGGGCGTAGTTTAGTTCTCAGTAGTTTTGCGCCAAAGGACATCAAGCTTGGTATAGCTGGTTGGTGTGAGAACAAAAAATCTCTTATCAGATCAATTGGTCTAGGTGGGATTCTTACCATGCCTGATATGCAGACATTCAACCGAGATTTCACACAGTGGCTCTATCAACGGGTAGATAGTAATGAACGTTGCCTCAGAGTCGGAGTCAAAGAGGTTGTAGGGATAAACGAGATCCAGGTATCTAGAGTGCTAGGCATTAGATATGGTGGATCTATATCTATTAAAAGAGATGATGGAATCCCAAGCATTGAAGACGTAAGGAACGCAAGGGTTATGTTATGTCTGGTTAAAGATGGTTTGCAAAATACGAAATAGATAACAGTTCCAGAGGTGATCGAGGTCCTGCGTAGAGTTTGCAGCAATCCAATGACTATTCAAGAAGAGGTTATGACAAAGGTGGCCTTTGTAATGCTTTGTACGGCAGTTTTTTTCTGTCCAAGAGAGATTCGGACATCGATACCTTTAGATGCATACGAAATGGTGAAAGATCCATCTATTCTTCACAAAATGAACTGGGGGGAGTATATAGTTGCTGAAATTTTTGACGGTGCGAAGAAGGTTCAAAATTCTCTTATCACCGGCAAAAGAAGATTCCACGTATACGGATGCATAATATTCCTTCAGGTAAGCATCGTGTCTTGTCATGACTTTTACAAACAACCACGATGCCTTCCTTAAACTAACAATTTTGGTTCCAAAACATCTGACTGCAGATATTGTACTTTGACACGGTCGACACGAGGTTTATCCGCGTTGACCAAACATCGACGCCTAGTGTTTCTTACTACACAGGTGTCTGCATAAAGGCACTTATCGAGGATGATACAATTTTAGTGAATGGGAAAAATTTATATGGCTCCATGTCGGTAAGTTATAAATTTGTGCTAGAAGATTGGATTGTATTTTCTAGTCATAACTATGATTTAATTAAAATATTTCATCAGGCCAAGGCATCGGATCAAGCTATAAATGGACAGCAGCGCCAGCTGGAAGGTACAACCGGACAGGTAAGTAGAGGCATGTCCTTATTGGACAACCACTCGAGTAATTAATTGAATACATGATGATTCATTTTCATCGAACAATGCACAGTGCAAGGCATGGATAATTGATAGGATAGAAGAATACCGTACGAGCATGGAGGAGGGAACCAGGGACTTCTACGCAGCCGGGGCAACGTCGGCTGACTTTACAGTGCACACAGTACGTGAGCACGAGGCCAAAATGATCCAGAAAGCTGTCAAGCATAGAATAGAGTTGGTGGCATACATGAAGGGCAAGGGTTACTACGAGCATGTTGAAAAATTGAATTGTAGATTGGAAGAAATGTCTTCTATGATAGCAGGTGATTGTTATTTTAATAGTTTTACACATAAATGATAATTTATAATTTGTTAAAAATGTAAGAAATTATAAACTTTGCTGGCACTGATTTAATATGTTGTCAATTTGAAACTTACACAATTAGGTTTGCATTTTAGCATGGCGAATTGTTTTGACGCAGTGGGCGACAGAACACTGCAAAACAATATGTCTATAGATGAAGGTATGGAATATAGAATGTAAATATAAAATTTAATGACATTTTATCTTACAGCAAAATATTATTATGATATATAATTTATGTTGATCCTAATGAGTGAAGGCGGTCATCATGACGACATTGTTTTTGCAGCTAAAGTTGACTTCAAAACAAAAAAATAATTATTTGTTTAAATTTCATATAAATACTTTTGTCATTAGGCTTATATCGAATTTTTGTTAAAAGACGTCCAAGATGCTCGCATTTAGCAAACAATAAATATAACATCACAATCGGGACTTGTAGGACAATTTAGTATGACAGGGAAACGTTCATCGACAGGAGTAAATGGTAGATACCTTCTGCTTCGACCTGGATCAACATCGGGTAATTTTGATTTGAATTAATAATTAAAAAATGTATTTGTAAGTAATAGTAATTTTGAATTAAAATCTGAGCATAATTTCTACAAGTTTTGCAGGTTTTGCTTTGTCGGACCTTAACAATCCAAGTTACCGCAATGAGCATGATTTGTTAGTTCAAGAAAGGGAGGAAGCAAAAAAATTTGAAGAAAGCAGACTTTCCTTCGACAAACATGACCATTTGGACGAAGATATTGTTTACGTACCTGACAATGCTAGTGAGTTTCCTTTTCTCTTTTTAACATGATAATTATGATTAACAAATAAAAATTGGACGTTTCATTGGAAATTACATATTTGAATTTACCTAAATTAAATGTTTAATGCCGCGTCTTATTATACAAAACTTACATAATATATAACTATGACTATTTGAAATTCTGGACGAGGAAAAATTAATCCTTTGTGCTAAACTAACGTTAATAGATTTTGAATAAGATTTACATATAACTATTTCTTTAATTTTTTTCACTAACTATCTGTAATGCAAATGATCTACTTGTTATCTTAACATGCATAACCGTGCCAGTAATATTTTAATATATATAGGGAAGAGGGCACATGTTGTATCTTCTGGTTCAGATGAAGACAGTGATGAATTTGAGCTTGAGCTACTGAAGAAACATATAATTAATGAAAAATGTGGTACATCACCGTTTGACATTGGTGCAAAATATCCAACATTTGGAACAGGATCTTCGGAGTTAGCTTATCAGAATCTAATAGATTGTTCGCGTACAATCAAGTCAAGGTTCGTTGTAAACTTATTATACCTATACAAGTTATTTAAAATAGAATTTTATGTTGAAGGATAATGTTAAAAAACAGGATATGGGTGGAACTTACAAGACCTACTAAAATTAAGTTGGATGGGAACACAATATTTGAGTTACTAAAGCCGGGCGGGAGGATGAATTATGTCGGTTTTGATATGTTTTGCCGCATTAGCCGGGAGTATGAGTCGAGATGGTGTTTAAGCGGCGATAACAGCCGTTGGAGACACTTTCTGCATCCTATGTTTGCGGTGAGTGTAGCTAATTATTATATTAAAATATTAGAACATGTTTTAATTTAACTTTTATTGGAATGCTAAGTTGTTGATATTTAATATGCAGGGCTCTATTCTACACACAACGAATCCATGGTTTAAGAAGCCGATAAACGACCTTGTCGTGGGTGAACACATTGGCTACGACGTGGAGTCATGCAAAATGGTGCGTTTATTAGATAATTTTTTTATTTATAGCAATATATGAAAAAAAATGACGAGAATTGAAATGAATTGTTTACAGTTGTTCGCTCCATACCAAGAAAATGACAAGAGCTGGGTCTTATATATATTCGACCATATCGAAAAGAAGCTACATGTGCTAGATCCAGTAAGGTCTTGCCTAGGAGAGACATATGTGGAGGAACATCATGTTGGTAGATGTTCAATACTTATAAAAGGATTGGCAATGTGCTTCGAGACGTCTTTTGAAGGCATTGACATAGGAACCAATGGGTGGGAGTATATCTTCCATACAAATCTAAATGCAAAGGCATCAAGGTTGGTTAAGGTACCATGGTTATGTTTGTTTGGTATGATTTTCAACTAACATTTTTGAAAATAATGCAGCGGTGAAAGTGGTTACTATGTGGTTCACTACATGACAAATTTTGATGGATCAGAGGTCCGCGAGAAGATTAATGCGGTATGATACATTAAAATGTTTTTTAATTACGTCTCTATTTTGTAAATTCATTACACTGGGTCATATATATGATTTTCTCCTTCTATTCATAACTTTGCAGATGGATCTACACGTATTAAAGAGGAACATGCTACAGCTAGCATGCAGGATGGAATCAAACATGGTGGTGGCACCCGAATGTATCATCGGTTTTTAATCAATGTTCAAGATCTTGATTTGTAATAAATAAAATCAGAGGGCAGAAAAGCACATTGTAACAATTAATCCTTATTGCTTAAAATCGTCAGAAGGTAGACAACCAATTTGTAATAATTAAAATTAATTGCTTGTAGCCGAAAATCACTCCGTTCAATTATCAGGTTCGGTCCGCAAAGGACATGGCTAGATAAAAGAAAACAAAATTTAGGTATGTTGACCGTGCGGATGCATTGGGAAAGAAATGCATGTACTGGTTTGACGCATTGTTTGTTCCTGGGTAGCAGCCCTTTGTCGTGGGGTAGCCGGCTCTGTAGATCTGTCTGAAGTTAAAATGATCCAGGGTCGGCATACACGGGTGCGTTGCCCCTTCGAGTGCGAGGCGACCCGACTGCTGGAGCGTAACTAGCATACGTGTTGGTTGCACGGCACACGGATCCTTGTCGTTTGTTGTGTGGACATTTTGCGTGACAAACAGTAGACATGTGCGTGCAGACATCTGCAGTGTATGCTATAAACAGTAGAAAGGGATAAAAGAATTAGCAGAAACAGTGTCACATAACGCGTGCTAGGATGCTAGGATGTACTACTGGCGTGCTGTAGCCTCTGCACTGCTAGCCGCTCTTAATTGCTGAATTGTCCGGCTGTTCGGGCGAGACGTTTTACAGGCCAGAGAAATTGGTACCCCAAATTCATTGCGTGTGTACTACATTACCACTCCGATGGAGAAACTTAGATCCGATTGACTTAAATACCGGAGCGGATGGGAGCTGGTGAATCTTATCTCTTCAGCAAGAACCAGAGCGGTGGAAGCGAGTTCTACGCATCCGGTGGCCTCGCATCATCTTCCAAGGTAAGTTTCTGAAAACTTTCACCGTCGGTACAGGTCATTTGTTTCTTCTATTCCGACCGCTGGTTTAATTTGTTTTATGTCCTTGTGTAATCTATTAGGAATCAAATGAACTTGGTTAGAGGCCGCCATGGAAATGGCAGACCACAAGGTGTAGATTTTAGATCAAGTTCAAGTCTTAATCGTTTTGGTGGTAGCCGCGAGTTGAAAGCGGAGGCGTTCGGTGAGCATCTGGAATCTGTAAGCTTAGATGGATGCATAGTGAGGAGCAGTTACGTGCCTGATGCTGTAGGATTAGCGATGCAGAACTGGGGCGAAGAACAGAAAGCATTAGTTCGTGCGATGGGCCTTGGTGGGTTACTGCATCTTCGGAAAACAGGGAATTTTTTTTATCTCTTTCACACGATCTCTGCTTGATAGGATCGACCCCAATGACAGTACGATGAGGCTGCCAGGCGGTGCGAAGTCGATCTTGGGCGAGATGGAGATTTGCTCTTATATGGATATAAGGAGAGGAGGTTTGACACTGCAGAGGAACGGCAACAGTCCAAGTGATGATCACTACATGAGTGCTAGGTATCTTCTGGGAATGGCTCTGATTCCACAAGAGATCACTGTGAACGATGTAGTTAGTATACTACAAGAACACGTGGACTCACCGATGACTCAAGAGCAGAGGATTAAGACGGAGGTGGGAACGGCCATGCTTGCTGTTTCCGTTGTATTTGGACCACGAGATGGTCGCAACCACGTGACAAATGATGCATACCGGCTTGTCGAAGAACCATCCAAACTTAGTGTTTGGAACTACTCTAGATATGCTCTAGAGGAGATAATGCGAGGTGCCCTGTGCCTGGCAGAGTCCAAACGAAAAGGAGAGCAAAATGTTTGGCTATATGGATGCCCAACTATTTTGCAGGTATGAAGAACTTGTTATATCTACTTAATTCAGCATTGCAATTTACAACATGTGAATCCATTTGTTGATAACAGGAAAAAATCTAACTGTGCATTAATACATTTGAAAAACAGATACACTACTTCAACTCGGTTGATACCGGTTATCTCACCATCGATACAACAAAGCAAGCCGCGGTTAAGCTGTATTCAACTTCTGTAGTGAGAACTTTCATCGAAGCAGATACCTTCGAAGAGGATGGCCAGGTCAAGTATGGAGGCTTGAAGGTTAGGAATGTAGTTATGTTATTAAGCAATTGTATATGATATATATTTAATCGTGGTATATATATATTTATATATATAACTGTCTATGGATGCAGGGCAAAGTTGCTTGTTCTGGAAAAGCTATAGCTGCCGGTTGTATACACTATGAGGTAATCAGAAAAGCTGAAACACTCACCATGTTTATCTTTTGTATGGTTAGTAAACTTAATTAGATTGAATGGTTAATTTTTTTGCATACACTATTATACCTAAAAGGAAAGTTGAGAATGTCTATGTTAAAGGCAGATTCAGTATGTCATGAGTTCAACGAGCTCATGTCCAAGGATCATTCAAATGATGTTGGCATGATAAAGAGACGGATAGAAGAGCATGATATGGCACAGACTCTATCGAGGCTTCATGAATGGAAAGATAACGACGCCAAAATTGAACCAGCCTTAAAAGGTAACTTATCGATCATTATCGTTCTTAGTTATATGAAATCAGCTCCTACTGCTATGTACATAAGCTATGAATAAAATGATGATTTAGGTAAATGTGGATGGATCCCAAATATGCCACCACGCATATTAGAAGGTATTATTTATAGTTATGCTGAGTTATTATGTATTAGTGTAATCATTAATATATATGAATTGTTAATCATGTGAGCATGTTTCTTTTTAAGGTGTGGTTGTTAGTACAGAAGACTGTAATGATATTGAAAATTGGGAAAGGAAGAAAATTGCAACAGGTTAGTCACCTTCAAAATTGTCCAATTATGGCATTGGTGAAATTACCTAAGATGGAAACCTAGTATATGTGGGAACTGTAGTTTGTACAAGCTAGGTGAGTGATTTACCCTGGATGTACTTTCCAGGATCTGCAAGTACAGATGAGGACCATGATATCAAAACAGTAGCAGAGGCACTTGCTGGGATGAAAGCAGGTCTGTAATTAACTCCCAGTATGTGACGTACATTTGTTTCTGGATGGCACATGCCAATTAATAGATATCCTCACTAATGTGCAGGTTTGTTTGGTGCTGGGTTAAGTGGGGTATGTGGCTCTAGGCAAGGTACATGCACACGTACAGCTGCAGTCAATTCAACAAAGCAGACACTGATGGTACAACAAGCTAGTTCACTTACTGGAGAAATAAACAAGGGCGGTAAGTTTGTGTTCTTGTTTACTGTTGAAGATAAAGCATCATGTTCCATATGATGTGCCTAACAGAATTGCAATTATGAAATCTAGTTGCATTGATTGGAGATGAAATTAAAACTAATGAAGGTACACTTGAAGGAGATGGCGGAAAGCAAAAACCAGGTTAGTTGGGTCGCTAATTTTATATTTGTAATAGGTTTGCTGCTGATAAAAAGTATATTTGAGATTATTTGCTCCATAATAAAAACATAATATGCAAATAATTTAGATTTTTTCATTTTGTTCCGTAAGAATGTAAAATTGCAGATATGTATGATATATATAGTTGGTGCTGCGGATGTGTAACGGGATTCTGACATTTTAACAAAATTCTATAGTGTTGAAATTCTATGTCAGGAGATTGGCGAAAAACAGAGATATTTTTTTGGATCGTGAAAGAACCAATGAAAGCTGTACCGTTTTGTCTGAAAGTGTTAAGACAGACGAAATGAACCCGGTACTAGCACATGACGCATTCAAGAAAAATTCTTTGGGTGGGTTAATAATAGTACAGACCTTTATATATAGGATGGAACTTTTCTGTTCGATTCTAATTGTGACAACATTTTACGTTGTACGTTTTTTTCTTAATTGTACTGCAGGAGGTAATAATTTAAGTGGAGAGAGCATTACAGCTGTTGCAGATGCAGATATTGGGAAGAAGAGGTCAATCTCTCAAATAAATCGACTGATTGAAGGTTAGAGTAATTTGTTTTCTGTATGTATATGTAGGTAGTATATATTGTTTTGTAATAATATAATATAGTTTGATTCCCAGTTTGTAAACGGCAACGTATCGCCGGGAAGATGGATGTTCCAATCATATCAAATGGACTTAGCAATGGTGGGTTAGGAGGACCTGGCGCCTACTTTTTAAGTAGTAGGAAAGTACTGAAGGATTCTATAGAGCAGCTGGAGAATACAAAGGGAATGGAACTAAGGAGGTGAATATAATCTAAATCCTATAACAATTAGTTCATTTTTCTTCCCTAATATAAATTTGACTGATTAAGTTCATTCAATTAGGATCTGGATTGAGCATCCTATACCTGTTGTGCTGCAAATTACTGGAACTGAGATATATGCAATGATGAAACCTGGAGGAGAAGTTGGTGCAAGACAATTTGATATTTTCCGTAGGCTTGTGTATTGTCAGGATAAGAAGTTATATGCTCCTAGGTCAATTTTGAGGCTGAGGAAGGTTCTTCATCTAAGCTGGGCGGTTAGTTCATTGTAGGAAAATAAGTATATAAGAAAACAATTTGCGCGTAGTTAAGATTTCTAATTTGGTAGTGGTAATATGTTTCCAGGAGAGAGTGCTTAATGGTGCAGCCGTACAGATTAATGATGAAATAAAAGCAAGTTTGGTTGGTTTGAACGGAAAATTTGATTTGAGGACTTGCAATATGGTAAGGGGCTTAGCAAGTAGATCACATAATGTATATTGTTTACCAATTAAATCATCTTATGAAGTTAATTGTTGTGTGCAGATAATGGTTCCAGACAGATCTGTAGAGGGGTATTACGTTCTGTATGTCTTCAATATGTTTACTCATGTGGTCCATGTGTTTGATCCAACAAACTCATGGCAGCTTGAGACAACATTGGAGAAGAAGCACTGGGAAAAATATATGTTGTTGCTTAATGGGATGTCGTCCTTGATACCTCAGTTATACCCCGGCTATCATGTTGATGCTTCTAAATGGAAAATGAAATGCCATAAAGTGTTGGCGGACCGAGTGAAGAGGTGAACATACTGAGCTTTGATTTTTCATTTAGATATAATTATTTATGTTTTTCAATATTTGGTAGTCTCTAAAGTTCTGCTGCAATGTGCTGGTAGGGGTGATACTGCATTCTATGTTTTACTCATCATATTGAGCTTCAATGGGCAAGAGATAAAGCACATTCTTAACACGGTTAGTAGTTATTATTCTAGAAAATTGCACATGTAATGTGGAAAATCATTAATCAATTTGTAATGCTGACATAAGTAAGTTGTTTCTTAATGCAGAATTCTCTGGCATTATTCAAGCTTAATGTGCTGCAGTGGTTGGGTAAAATGCATGCGAACAGATCAAGTTTCCCAAGGGAAATCATACCATGTTAAATTCTGAGTTACCTAAGTTATTTAACTGGTAGAGCGGCAACAAGTCGTGGTATTGTAATGAATGTCATACTACTTATTATTTAAGACATATATCAATTGTTTTAAATTAGTTAAGCGCTATGAAGAATGTGGGATATATTTCGTAAGCTTAAATTCGACAAGTACTATGGCTATGTCTCTGAATGTTTGTTTGGTTTTATTTGTCTATATTGTCGTTGTATTGTTTATCAGCATGTTTCGTTTTTTGAAGCATGGTTGAGTTTTTATTTATATTTGATTCACTGTATGCTACGTACATTAGGGTGTATGTATTGTTGGGAACGTAGTAATTTCAAAAAAATTCCTACGCACACGCAAGATCATGGTGATGTATAGCAACGAGAGGGGAGAGTGTTGTCTACGTACCCTCGTAGACCGACAGCGGAAGCGTTATGACAACGCGGTTGATGTAGTTGTACGTCTTCACGGCCCGACCGATCAAGCACCGAAACTACGGCACCTCCGAGTTCTAGCACACGTTCAGCTCGATGACGATCCCCGAACTCCGATCCAGCAAAGTGTCGGGGAAGAGTTCCGTCAGCACGACGGCGTGGTGACAATCTTGATGTTCTATTGTCGCAGGGCTTCGCCTAAGCACCACTACAATATTATCGAGGACTATGGTGGAGGGGGGCACCGCACACGGCTAAGAGATCGATCTTGAAGATCAACTTGTGTGTCTAGAGGTGCCCCCTGCCCCCGTATATAAAGGAGCAAGGGGGTGCGGCTGGCCCTAGGAGGAGGGGCGCAGGAGGAGTCCTACTCCCACCGGGAGTAGGACTCCCCCCTTTCCCTAGTTGGATTAGGACTTGGGGGAAGGAGGAGAGGGAAGAAAGGAAAGGGGGGGCGCCGCCCCCCTCCTTGTCCAATTCGGACTTGGGGGGGAAGGGGCGCGCGGCATCCCCTAGGCCTCCTCTCCTCTTTCTCCACTAGGCCCATTAAGGCCCATTAGGTTACCGGGGGGGTTCCGGTAACCTCCCGGTACTCCGGTAAAATGCCGATTTCACCCGGAACACTTCCGATGTCCAAACATAGGCTTCCAATATATCAATCTTTATGTCTCGACCATTTCGAGACTCCTCGTCATGTCCGTGATCACATCCGGGACTCCGAACAAACTTCGGTACATCAAAATATATAAACTCATAATGAAACTATCATCGTAACGTTAAGCGTGCGGACCCTACGGGTTCGAGAACAATGTAGACATGACCGAGACATGTCTCCGGTCAATAACCACTAGCGGAACCTGGATGCTCATATTGGCTCCTACATATTCTACGAAGATCTTTATCGGTCAGACCGCATAACAACATACGTTGTTCCCTTTGTCATCGGTATGTTACTTGCCCGAGATTCGATCGTCGGTATCTCAATACCTAGTTCAATCTTGTTACCGGCAAGTCTCTTTAATCGTTTCATAATACATCATCTCGCAACTAACTCATTAGTTGCAATGCTTGCAAGGCTTATGTGATGTGCATTACCGAGAGGGCCCAGAGATACCTCTCCGACAATCGGAGTGACAAATCCTAATCTCGAAATACGCCAACCCAACATGTACCTTTGAAGACACCTGTAGAGCTCCTTTATAATCACCCAGTTATGTTGTGACGTTTGGTAGCACACAAAGTGTTCCTCCGGCAAGCGGGAGTTGCATAATCTCATAGTCATAGGAACATGTATAAGTCATGAAGAAAGCAATAGCAACATACTAAACGATCGGGTGCTAAGCTAATGGAATGGGTCATGTCAATCACATCATTCTCCCAATGATGTGATCCCGTTAATCAAATGACAACACATGTCTATGGTTAGGAAACATAACCATGTTTGATTAACGAGCTAGTCAAGTAGAGGCACACTAGTGACGTTTAGTTTGTCTATGTATTCACACAAGTATTATGTTTCCAGATAATACAATTCTAGCATGAATAATAAACATTTATCATGATATAGGGAAATAAATAATAACTTCATTATTGCCTCTAGGGCATATTTCCTTCAGTCTCCCACTTGCACTACAGTCAATAATCTAGATTACACAGTAATGATTCTAACACCCATGGAGCTTTGGTGCTGATCATGTTTTGCTCGTGGAAGAGGCTTAGTCAACGGGTCTGCTACATTCAGATCCGTATGTATCTTGCAAATCTCTATGTCTCCCACCTGGACTAGATCCCGGATGGAATTGAAGCGTCTCTTGATGTGCTTGGTTCTCTTGTGAAATCTGGATTCCTTTGCCAAGGCAATTGCACCAGTATTGTCACAAAAGATTTTCATTGGACCCGATGCACTAGGTATGACACCTAGATCGGATATGAACTCCTTCATCTAGACTCCTTCGTTTGCTGCTTCCGAAGCAGCTATGTACTCTGCTTCACATGTAGATCCCGCCACAACGCTTTGTTTAGAACTGCACCAACTGACAGCTCCACTGTTTAATGTAACACGTATCCGGTTTGCGATTTAGAATCGTCCGGATCAGTGTCAAAGCTTGCATCAATGTAACCATTTGCGATGAGCTCTTTGTCACCTCCATATACGAGAAACATATCCTTAGTCCTTTTCAGGTATTTCAGGATGTTCTTGACCGTTGTCCAGTGATCCACTCCTGGATTACTTTGGTACCTCCCTGCTATACTTATAGCAAGACATACATCAGGTCCGGTACACAGCATTGCATACATGATAGAGCCTATGGCTGAAGCATAGGGAACATCTTTCATTTTCTCTCTATCTTTTGCAGTGGTCGGGCATTGAGTCTTACTCAATTTCACACCTTGTAACACAGGCAAGAATCCTTTATTTGCTTGATCCATTTTGAACTTCTTCAAAACTTTGTCAAGATATGTGCCTTGTGAAAGTCCAATTAAGCGTCTTGATCTATCTCTATAGATCTTAATGCCCAATATGTAAGCAGCTTCAGCAAGGTCTTTCATTGAAAAAATCTTATTCAAGTATCCCTTTATGCTATCCAGAAATTCTATATCATTTCCGATTAGTAATATGTCATCTACATATAATATCAGAAATGCTACAGAGCTCCCACTCACTTTCTTGTAAATACAGGCCTCTCCAAAAGTCTGTACAAAACCAAATGCTGTGATCACATTATCAAAGCGTTTATTCCAACTCCGAGAGGCTTGCACCAGTCCATAAATGGATCGCTGGAGCTTGCACACTTTGTTAGCTCCCTTTGGATCGACAAAACCTTCTGGTTGCATCATATACAACTCTTCTTCCAGAAATCCATTCAGGAATGCAGTTTTGACATCCATCTGCCAAATTTCATAATCATAAAATGCGGCAATTGCTAACATGATTCGGACAGACTTAAGCATCGCTACAGGTGAGAAGGTCTCATCGTATTCAATCCCTTGAACTTGTCGAAAACCTTTTGCGACAAGTCGAGCTTTGTAGACAGTAACATTACCGTCAGCGTCAGTCTTCTTCTTGAAGATCCATTTATTCTCAATTGCTTGCCGATCATTGGGCAAGTCAACCAAAGTCCACACTTTGTTCTCATACATGGATCCCATCTCAGATTTCATGGTTTCAAGCCATTTTGCGGAATCTGGGCTCACCATCGCTTCTCCATAGTTCGTAGGTTCATCATGATCTAGTAGCATGACTTCCAGAACAGGATTACCGTACCCACTCTGGTGCGGATCTTACTCTGGTTGATCTACGAGGTTCAGTAGTATCTTGTTCTGAAGTTTCACGATCATCATCATTAGTTTCCTCACTGACTGGTGTAGGTGTCGCAGAAACAGTTTTCTGTGATGTACTACTTTCCAATAAGGGAGTAGGTACAGTTACCTCGTCAAGTTCTACTTTCCTCCCACTCACTTCTTTCGAGAGAAACTCCTTCTCCAGAAAGTTTCCGAATTTAGCAACAAAAGTCTTGCCTTCGAATCTGTGATAGTAGGTGTATCCAATAGTTTCCTTTGGGTATCCTATGAAGACACATTTCTCCGATTTGGGTTCGAGCTTATCAGGTTGAAGCTTTTTCACATAAGCATCGCAGCCCCAAACTTTTAGAAACGACAACTTTGGTTTCTTGCCAAACCATAGTTCATAAGGCGTCGTCTCAACGGATTTTGATGGTGCCCTATTTAACGTGAATGCGGCCGTCTCTAAATCATAACCCCAAAATGATAGCGGTAAATTAGTAAGAGACATCATAGATCGCACCATATCTAGTAAAGTACGATTACGACGTTCGAACACACCATTACGCTGTGGTGTTCCGGGTGGCGTGAGTTGCGAAACTATCCCGCATTGTTTCAAATGTACACCAAACTCGTAACTCAAATATTCTCCTCCACGATCAGATCGTAGGAATTTTATTTTCTTGTTACGATGATTTTCAACTTCACTCTGAAATTCTTTGAACTTTTCAAATGTTTCAGATTTATGTTTCATTAAGTAGATATACCCATATCTGCTTAAGTCATCTGTGAAGGTGAGAAAATAACGATATCTGCCACGAGCCTCAACATTCATCAGGCCACATACATCTGTATGTATGATTTCCAACAAATCTATTGCTCTCTCCATAGTACTGGAGAACGGTGTTTTGGTCATCTTGCCCATAAGGCACGGTTCGCAAGTACCAAGTGATTCATAATCAAGTGGTTCCAAAAGTCCATCAGTATGGAGTTTCTTCATGCGCTTTACACCGATATGACCTAAATGGCAGTGCCACAAATAAGTTGCACTATCATTATCAACTCTGCATATTTTGGCTTCAACATTATGAATATGTGTGTCACTACTATCGAGATTTAATAAGAATAGACCACTCTTCAAGGGTGCATGACCATAAAAGATATTACTCATATAAATAGAACAACCATTATTCTCTGATTTAAATGAATAACCATCTCGCATCAAATAAGATCCAGATATAATGTTCATGCTTAACGCTGGCACCAAATAACAATTATTTAGGTCTAATACTAATCCCGAAGGTAGATGTAGAGGTAGTGTGCCGACCGCGATCACATCGACTTTGGAACCATTTCCCACGCGCATCGTCACCTCGTCCTTAGCCAATCTTCGCTTAATCCGTAGTCCATGTTTCGAGTTGCAAATATTAGCAACAGAACCAGTATCAAATACTCAGGTGCTACTGCGAGCATTAGTAAGGTACACATTAATAACATGTATATCACATATACCTTTGTTCACCTTGCCATCCTTCTTATCCGCCAAATACTTGGGGCAGTTCCGCTTCCAGTGACCAGTCTGCTTGCAGTAGAAGCACTCAGTTTCAGGCTTAGGTCCAGATTTGGCTTTCTTCTCCTGAGCAGCAACTTGCTTGTTGCTCTTTTTGAAGTTCCCCTTCTTCTTCCCTTTGCCCTTTTTCTTGAAACTAGTGGTCGTTGACCATCAACACTTGATGCTCCTTTTTGATTTCTATCTCCGCAGCTTTCAGCATTGCGAAGAGCTCGGGAATTGTCTTATGCATCCCTTGCATATTATAGTTCATCACGAAGCTCTTGTAGCTAGGTGGAAGTGATTGGAGAATTCTATCAATGATGCAATCATGTGGAAGATTAACTCCCAATTGAATCAAGTGATTATTATACCCAGACATTTTGAGTATATGCTCACTTACAAAACTGTTCTCCTCCATCTTGCAGCTATAGAACTTATTGGAGACTTCATATCTCTCAATCCGGGCATTTGCTTGAAATATTAACTTCAACTCCTGGAACATCTCATATGCTCCATGACGTTCAAAATGTCGTTGAAGTCCCGATTCTAAGCCGTAAAGCATGGCACACTGAACTATCGAGTAGTCATCAGCTTTGCTCTGCCAGACGTTCATAACATCTGGTGTTGCTCCAGCAGCAGGCCTGGCACCCAGCGGTGCTTCCAGGACGTAATTCTTCTGTGCAGCAATGAGGATAATCCGCAAGTTACGGACCCACTCCGTGTAATTGCTACCATCATCTTTCAACTTTGCTTTCTCAAGGAACGCACTAAAATTCAACGGAACAACAGCACGGGCCATCTATCTACAATCAAACATAAATAAGCAAGATACTATCAGGTACTAAGTTCATGATAAATTTAAGTTCAATTATTCATATTACTAAAGAACTCCCACTTAGATAGAAATCCCTCTAATCCTCTAAGTAATCACGTGATCCAAATCAACTAAACCATGTCCGATCATCACGTGAGATGGAGTAGTTTCATTGGTGAACATCACTATGTTGATCATATCTACTATATGATTCACGCTCGACCTTTCGGTCTCCGTGTTTCGAGGCCATATCTGTATATGTTTGGCTTGTCAAGTATAACCTGAGTATTCCGCGTGTGCAACTGTTTTGCACCCGTTGTATTTGAACGTAGAGCCTATCACACTCGATCATCACGTGGTGTCTCAGCACGAAGAACTTTCGCAACGGTGCATACTCAGGGAGAACACTTCTTGATAATTAGTGAGAGATCATCTTAAAATGCTACCGTCAATCAAAGCAAGATAAGATGCATAAAAGATAAACATCACATGCAATCAATATAAGTGATATGATATGGCCATCATCATCTTGTGCTTGTGATCTCCATCTTCGAAGCACCGTCATGATCACCATCGTCACCGGCGCGACACTTTGATCACCATCGTAGCATCGTTGTCGTCTCGCCAATCTTATGCTTCCACGACTATCACTACCGCTTAGTGATAAAGTAAAGCATTACGATGCAATTGCATTGCATACAATAAAGCGACAACCATATGGCTCCTGTCAGTTGCCGATAACTCGGTTACAAAACATGATCATCTCATACAATAAAATTTAGCATCATGTCTTGACCATATCACATCACAACATGCCCTGCAAAAACAAGTTAGACGTCCTCTACTTTGTTGTTGCAAGTTTTACGTGGCTGCTACGGGCTTAAGCAAGAACCAGTCTTACCTACGCATCAAAACCACAATGATATTTTGTCAAGTTGGTGCTGTTTTAACCTTCGCAAGGACCGGGCGTAGCCACACTTGGTTCAACTAAAGTTGGAGAAACTGACACCCGCCAGCCACCTGTGTGCAAAGCACGTCGGTAGAACCAGTCTCGCGTAAGCGTACGCGTAATGTCAGTCCGGGCCGCTTCATCCAACAATACCGCCGAACCAAAGTATGACATGCTGGTAAGCAGTATGACTTATATCACCCACAACTCACTTGTGTTCTACTCGTGCATATAACGTCAACACATAAAACCTAGGCTCGGATGCCACTGTTTGGAACGTAGTAATTTCAAAAAAATTCCTACGCACACGCAAGATCATGGTGATGTATAGCAACGGGAGGGGAGAGTGTTGTCTATGTACCCTCGTAGACCGACAGCGGAAGTGTTATGACAACGCGGTTGATGTAGTTGTACGTTTTCACGGGCCGACCGATCAAGCATCGAAACTACAGCACCTCCGAGTTCCAGCACACGTTCAGCTCGATGATGATCCCCGAACTCCGACCCAGCAAAGTGTCGGGGAAGAGTTCCGTCAGCACGACGGCGTGGTGACGATCTTGATGTTCTATTGGCGTAGGGCTTCGCCTAAGCACCACTACAATATTATCGAGGACTATGGTGGAGGGGGGCACCGCACATGGCTAAGAGAACGATCTTGAAGATCAACTTGTGTGTCTAGAGGTGCCCCCTGCCCCCGTATATAAAGGAGCAAGGGGGGTGCGGCTGGCCCTAGGAGGAGGGGCGCAGGAGGAGTCCTACTCCCACCGGGAGTAGGACTCCCCCCTTTCCCTAGTTGGATTAGGACTTGGGGGGAAGGAGGAGAGGGAAGAAAGGAAAGGGGGGCGCCGCCCCCCCCCCTCCTTGTCCAATTCGGACTTGGGGGGGAAGGGGCACGTGGCAGCCCCTAGGCCTCCTCTCCTCTTTCTCCACTAGGCCCATTAAGGCCCATTAGGTTACCGGGGGGTTCCGGTAACCTCCCGGTACTCCGGTAAAATGCCGATTTCACCCGGAACACTTCCGATGTCCAAACATAGGCTTCCAATATATCAATCTTTATGTCTCGACCATTTCGAGACTCCTCGTCATGTCCGTGATCACATCCGGGACTCCGAACAAACTTCGGTACATCAAAATATATAAACTCATAATGAAACTATCATCGTAACGTTAAGCGTGCGGACCCTACGGGTTCGAGAACAATGTAGACATGACCGAGACATGTCTCCGGTCAATAACCACTAGCGGAACCTGGATGCTCATATTGGCTCCTACATATTCTACGAAGATCTTTATCGGTCAGACCGCATAACAACATACGTTGTTCCCTTTGTCATCGGTATGTTACTTGCCCGAGATTCGATCGTCGGTATCTCAATACCTAGTTCAATCTCGTTACCGGCAAGTCTCTTTACTCGTTTCGTAATACATCATCTCGCAACTAACTCATTAGTTGCAATGCTTGCAAGGCTTATGTGATGTGCATTACCGAGAGGGCCCAGAGATACCTCTCCGACAATCGAAGTGACAAATCCTAATCTCGAAATACGCCAACCCAACATGTACCTTTGAAGACACCTGTAGAGCTCCTTTATAATCACCCATTACGTTGTGACGTTTGGTAGCACACAAAGTGTTCCTCCGGCAAGCGGGAGTTGCATAATCTCATAGTCATAGGAACATGTATAAGTCATGAAGAAAGCAATAGCAACATACTAAACGATCGGGTGCTAAGCTAATGGAATGGGTCATGTCAATCACATCATTCTCCCAATGATGTGATCCCGTTAATCAAATGACAACACATGTCTATGGTTAGGAAACATAACCATCTTTGATTAACGAGCTAGTCAAGTAGAGGCACACTAGTGACGTTTAGTTTGTCTATGTATTCACACAAGTATTATGTTTCCGGATAATACAATTCTAGCATGAATAATAAACATTTATCATGATATAAGGAAATAAATAATAACTTTATTATTGCCTCTAGGGCATATTTCCTTCATGTATATAGTAATTTTGATATTTGTAGCAACTATTTTAGGATCATTTTTTTGAAATAATTAAATTTGTTTTCTATATATACTTAGAAAATTTAATTAAGAATGATGTACTGCTTGAAGGAAAATATAATATTGAAATGGGTGGTGTTTCAGTAGTAAGATACATTCCTGGTACACATGTGGTGCTTGGTTTGCGGTGTATAGATTTATTAACAATTAAAGTATTAAAAAATTACTATGTTATTATGATGCAGGTGTGGAATATGCTTAAGTGGCAGAATCAAAATCAATTATAGTATCATAATGTGTGTAGTCCATATTTTTTTTGTACTAAAGTAAAACAATTAAATATGTTATTGCAGATGAGTAAGCTGTCAGGTGTAGTTGAAAAAGATATCTATAGAATGTGTGTACTTGTAAAAAAAAGTGTATGAGCAGCAGTATGGTGGATTAGTAGCATTCAGGAATTGTGTGTTTAATTTTGTTATATGAGTGCAATACTTGGTCATGTTTTATACAATAAAATGTTAGGGAATTTCAGGACTTATTTGAATTACTAATATGATTTGAATATAAGGTGGCGTAGCACCCAAATGATCGTATGCATTTTCTGTTCAATCCCCTTAAATTCAATAATAATTTAATAATTGAAAAAATCAAGAAAAATGTGTATATATTTTTTTAATATAATATGACTAGGTATCGTACTCATATAAATATTTTGGAAAATGAAAAAATCACGTAAACTTCAGGGTTAGGAAAACCTGGATATATTGTTGAACGAAAATTAAGGTATGAAATATGACGACATATTAGCATGAATAGTACTTGAATCTAGCCTTTTTGGGGAACATCATTTACCCCTAATACAATAAATTCCCGTAGTAATGTTTGGTTCATTTAAAAATTACGTGATTTTTTGAAAAAAAATTGAATTACTAAATTATTTGTGAATAGGGGTGGGGTAGCAACCGAGAGCTCCAATGCATTTTCTGTTAATTTACTATAAAAAATTATTAAGTATATATAAATAATTTAGGAATGTGGATGTGTGTGTGCGTAAGTCTCCTACGTATGTCAATAATAATAAAGTTGTGTCATTTTGTTACGTTCCATAAAGAGACCTACATTACTGAACATGCCATAAAATGCATAAATATATTAACTAATACATCTGTTTTATAGATTTTGGATGAAGGGACATGAAGTAAACAAAGCTTAATAATAATACAATTTTGTGGAAATGGAATGTATGTAGTTTTTACACTGTATAACATGAAAATATTTACAAAGTTGACGATATGTATAAATTAAAGATTGTAAAGCTGTGTAGTAGTAAAACTGTCGGGATATAATTATTCAAAATAAATTACATAATAGCTTACCTTATGTGAAAAGTAAATATTGAAAAAAGTTGATGTTGAATTATAATTTATTCTTTTTGAAATTAATTATAAGAAAATGGATGAAAAGGGCATTGTGTTTTTCATCATGTACAGAAGATAAACAACTATTGCATCGTAAGGATGAAGAAAACACATTCGGTACATTGGTTTGGACGTCAAATTGCAATGAACGATAAATATAGTTGAAATGGTAAACATCCATTCTAGTAAGGTTGGTAATGTAAAAAATAGAAGTTTCTAAAAGGATTGTTCACACACTAATAAACAAAGTAAGTAAATATAAAAATGTATCAAATGTGCGGAATAAGAGTGACTTATGAATTGAAGAGGGACATTAAGTACGTCGAATTCAGAACATTAATGTTTCAATATAACTTGGCAAACAGAGTAAGTAAATATTACATTCCAAAGACATGACTTATTGAATGCAATATAAAATAAATAGTATATGATGAGAACACATGGAACAATCCATATGACAAATGTTCTAGCTGACTATGGCGTGAAGCTCGACAGGCGGTTCTCCGGCGTTGTGAATGAGTTTGGCAACGTCTGCAACCAAATTAATTTTCTGGATCCTCACATTTACCTGAAAGTAAAAACAAGTAGATTTAATGCTGGATATTGCTGCTAAAGATAATAATTAAAATCCGGTGGAATTAAATAGTATTTTGGAAAAATAGTTAAAAATGCTTTATAGGAATCTAACAATCATATTATAAAAAAGAAGACTGAATTATATATTCTATTACCTTGTTAAGCACTTCAGACACACCAACGCCGTTGAAAGAACAGGGCATTTGAATCATAGCCAAGCCAGATTCATCCCTGTGATGCAAAGTAGAAAAATTAAAAAGATCATGTTTGTTTGATTCGGGGTTGAAGTACTAGGAAAACATGGCATGGTTTAGAAATACTCACTTGGTGAAAACTTCGGAGGCAAGTATATCATATACTTTCTTCCAATTCAAACAGTCGACGTGCCAGGTATTAAAAAATTTGAATAGACAGGAGTAAAGGCCAACATGAAGTTTGCCGGCGATGCAATCGTGTGTGGTCTTTAGAGAGCTATATTGGGTTGAGTCGGCACAAGGGTTTAGTATGTGTATAAGTTTGCGTTCCATGTCCCATGCGTAAGCACACCAGCCAGTCTGAAGCGTTGCCGGCATGATGAACTGTGTAGGTGGGCAACCTAATGTTAAATTTATATTTAAATATAATATGTTATAAATTGAAATGGTAAATGTTGATTACCATTTTACAATTCAATAGATGAGTTGACGCTCGTTGGCTAAGGAATTGGTTTTGTATGGAGCGTACTTCCCATGGATTCTCGCCAGCAAGAATACATGTCTGCATAGAAGGTAATTAAATAAATACGTAAAGTGTATAGGGAACCGTAGTGTCGGTAATAAAATAACAATAAGTTAACAGGAAATTAATGGTTAATTGAACTGACCGGTAAATCTGGTTCAAAGAAAATACGCCAAAAGCCGTCTGAGGGATATAGGAAAATGTTGTCATTAATAAGAATAGTCCGGACGATTAAAGAGCATACTTCATGGTCTAGTGGTGTATCACCAACTAACTGGTCTCTAATGGAAGATCCATTGATTGAAATGAATCTTGGATAATCATGTCTGACCCAAGGCCTACAAATTTAATGGTGTTAGAGTTGTGTATTATGTAGTGCAAAAAGTTTAAACAGTATGTAATGAGTGGCATACCTCCTAGCAACATCTTCAGATAGTTTGTTCATGAATTGTTCAACAGAAGCAAGGCTGTCAATACTCAGTTTAGGCTGATAAGCACGTGCAGTCCAATGGTCAGTAGCGTACTTTAGATGGCGAGACGCTGATTTAGTAGGCAGCTGATCAGATAATTGGGCAAAAGTAACGGCTCCATCAGGTATGTTTTGGTCATCATTGAACATCAAAACACCACAAGCGATTGTGTCGGCCCATGTCTTAGCTAGCTGTAGTGTTGAAGGCTTATTTGAAGTGGTGGCAAATGACGGAGGTGTCGCAGAATTTGCTGGTGATATACATGCGAAATGAATAGGTTAGTGAATTGAAGGTAAGAAAGAATGAAATTAATCAAACTCTTGCCGAGGATAAAACACCAAACCTTGAAGAGAGTTAATCCTAGGTCGTTTCTTGGAGTGTGTGGTTGGGACACTATCTTGTGTAGTGCGGTTGAAAAAAGGAACCTTGCTTGTGGACGAGGAAGTCTCACCTGAACAATGAATGAATTACACGTTAGGAATGGAACGTGTAGAAGAAAGGAGTTATTTGTACGACATAACAATGAATGTAATAATAACCTTCATAATCTGACATGTCCAATTTACGACCACTTAAAGCTAAATTTTGATGAGTTGTGCTCATAGGAGGCGAACTCTACATTATACATGGAAGAGACCGAATGCTACAACAAATACAACTTGAAGATAGAAGGGACATTAGTTTGTCAAGAAATGTTGTGTTCTCGCGTAGAATGGAACTCCGCAATGATGTGGCTTCTCTAGTTACAATGGCATTGTTGCGTCTTAGAAGTATACCAATATCAGATGACACCTATAGTAAGAATAAAGTTTAATAAGTGGTTCAATAATAGAATGATCGTTAATATTAGACATATTGCACTAACCATATGAGGATAATTGGACTTCATGTAGTTAGCAAAGTCGTGGACGGTGGTATGTGGAACGGCTGGTGTGGTTGGAGTTCGTGGTGTCTTCAAAGATAATGATGTAGATGTAGGTATGGTAGGACGTAAAGTAGGAGTAGGTGATTGATTACGTTGCAGCATTGTCCGAGAAAGATTTTCAGCGGCTAAGTCAAATGTACTCCTTGTGTAACAATTATCGTGGGGTGATCGTATCTGCAGACAGTCAGATAAACAATTATCGTGGGTTAGCGCCCGAGAAGTACTATGAATTTTTCGGAAATAAAACCATCTTTTTGTGGGAAATCTATAATATTGAATACAATAAAGGTCAAAAGCTATTTAAATGTTGTATATTAGTGCAATAAGTCGTCATGTTTGGTTAGGTAAATATTTCTGAGTATTACTGACAGATTTCAAATTAGTAATTTGTTTGGACTAAGACGGTGACGTCGGACGCGATAGCTGTTTAGCATTAGTAACATAATTGAAATTTAAAACTTGTGAAGGGTTTGTCAGTTTGTCATGACGTTATTGTAAAATGTAAAAAAAATGGTAATGTGTGATTATTGATAAAGGTTAGGTTAGGAAGTGATAAATGTTAGGAATGCAAATATTGATGTACATGAAAGTGCTTCAAAAAACAGGTTGTAGAAAATGTGAGGAAATGTTGATTATTGGGTTAGTCAATGTGTAATGTATGCATGCTTTAAAAATAATATTTAAGTAATGTGAGGAAAGAAGGAATTGTTTTAATAAAGTATAAACGGTGCACTTAGATAATTAAGTATAGATTATGAAAATTAATACGGTTATTGTTGCATCTAAAAAAAGTTTTATTTGTTTCTTTGGGAAAATTATTTATTATAATTGAATCTAAAAAAATAAACATGGAAAAATAATTATGTTATTTGTGTATCGAAAATGACTTAGGTTGTTTTGCAATGGAAAATAATAATCATTGGAAAATGATCGTGTTAATGTGCCTAAAAAATGTACAGGTTTTATATTCGATTGAAAGGATAATATATTAAATATTGAAGGAAAAGAAACATTTTATTTTGCATTGAAAAGGGATCAAATTGTATTTTGAGGGAAAAATATGTAAATGAAAATGTGATGAAGTATAATAATTTTACCGGTGGAATAAAAAAACATGAGCACTATTGGCAGTTGATGCCCATTAGTAATTCATGTTGAAAAGCATAGAAATCATATGTAGGGAACATTAATAAATGATATGAAGTAATGATTTACTCCCTCCATTCCGAATTACTTGTCTTGGATTTGTCTAGATACGGAGGTATCTAGCACTAAAATGAGTCTACATCCATATCTAGACAAATCCAAGACAAGTAATTCGGAACGGAGGGAGTACATGAAAGTGGAGATGAAAAAAGGGATGTATAAAATGAATGTGATAAAATGTTGATTATTGACTAATTCAATGTGAAATGTGTGAATGGTTTTAAAATATGGTTGAAGAAACTCTTATTGTTCAATTGATAAGTACATTAGTTTTTTTGCATGTGAAAAGTTTTTATGTTAGTGTGCAATGAAAAAAAACATTAATGGGCAAAGTTTTTTGTCATTTGTGGTTAGAAAAATACTTTTTTTATTTTGCATTGGAAAAGGACAACATGTGAAAGAAAGCATGTTATTTTTTGATGAGAAATGTACAGGTTAATTATTGGATTAAAAGTGCAATATACTAAAATTCATTGGAAAAGACGTATGTTATTTGGCATTGGAAAATGATTACATTGTGTAAAAATTGGAAAATGTGTACAAATATATGTATATAAGTAAGATAATTAGAACGCGTGAATAAAAAAACATGAGCATGATTGGCGGTTGATGGCCATGTTGCATTATAAATTGAATTGAACGATGCCCCAGTTCTGAAAGGGAATAAAATATAGTAGAATATATTAAGTGAATTTGCATGAATAACAATTTGTATATAGTAATAATAAACCGGAGGTTTGGTGGATATATATAATTCAATGGCATTGTTGTGAGATTGAAAAAAAGGACGCGAATTGTTGTACCAGAGCACAAGAGTAGTCCCACGTCAATTTGTCGGTACTTGTGGTAGCCAATATCATGCGCCGTAATTTGTTATCGTCGAAGGAGGCAACTCTTGGATAAGTATCGTGAGGGATGTTGTTAATTCCGAGGTTTAGGTTGTCAAGAACAAATACCTGGATAGTGTGAAGTATAATTATAATTGTAGCGCATGGAATCGGTTAAAAACAACAAGTAATAATAACATATGTAGATCTACGGGTCGTAGCTGGAGGAATACGTGACATCCTTGAAGATGGGTCTTTAACTTGTTATTGCGCATGTCTGATTGAACTTGTTGTGATGCAGAAATCAAACCGGATAGAATGTAGTTGCACCAATCAAAGTCAGCTATCCTATCAGTGTTTGCTATTGCTCCCCAATAGTCAATTATTGATGTGTCGTGCTTGTTAGAAGGAGCAAGAAGGTGGCCGATAACGAAAATAACGAATGCCATCTTGAAACAATCTTTCTCTAAATTACTAGAACAATGCTCAGACAAAGGACGAGTGAGGTTGGATTCAGCAGCTTTTAGAACTTGATTTCCCTTCTCTAGCATTCCAAGAACAAAACGTAGGAACTGTATAGTCGTTTCTGAGCATTGGTCATCCGGCCCAAGAATATTTTTGGGCCCACATGGCACACCAAATACTTTGTGAACATCTCCAGGCTAGAAACGAAGCCTTTTAGTGGCATTTAGGTGTACAGACATGGAAGGCCCATCAAGACGACTCATGCACCACTTGCTAAAACGTAGATTAAGTCGGGCGAGTGCTGGGAGTTTAAGAATCCCTCCCCAACCAATTTCATTAACAAGAAATCTTTTGTACTCGTCGAAAGACGAAACAATAGAAACAACCTTTGTTATGGACGTGCGTGAAGTTGGTGCTAAACCTCCCGGATGAGAATCTGAGCTGTCATCGAGTTGGTCAGCTGCATCTAGCACCTCTTCGATCAAGCGTGATGAACTAGGGCGTGAATATGACATCCTGGAACATGGAAAAATTGATAAAGTAGTTAGTTTTCTCCTTTTAGGGATGAAATAAGATGCAACCGATGGGAAAGCATGTACGCTTGTTTGAGACATACCTTGGTTAAATGATGAAGATATGAAATCTTTAGATAAAAGCAGGTCTTGCTATGCGTGGTGAAGCCTATGGCGTGGGTGGACGGATTGGGTGTCTGGTTGGGATGGAATACATTTGTGCAGATATGTGTAGGGGGGTTTATAATTGGAGGAAGCAAGCGTGTTGGGACAGCTGGTGGACGATATTGATGGTTGCATAGGAGCATTTATGCCTGTTGAAGCAGCCTTTTGGGTAAGGAATGTTGACTTTGGGGGGAGAGGCTATTTATTGAGATATGGTACAATGTGGTGTGGGATGGACGTAAATAATGAACAATAATGACAGAGGTAATGGAGAAGGTGGATAATTAAAAATTCATACATCATACATCTGATTACGAATGCGTGAAAGGGGTACTAGTTCTGATACATGATTACAACATCTAATCATAAGGTGGATTAAAATAAAAAATAGAATTTGCAAGTGGATGGCAACTGGTTACAGACAATACAGATAAACAAATTTATTCAATAAAGAGCGGCTTGAACTTGATGGACATGCATTAGTCGGGAGAGCTCCCGGCGGCTTCATGCGACCTTGCAGCATACAAAGAGCAGAGCAAGCAGATTGACCAGAAGGAGAACGATGATGATGCAGTGGAATTTCCTGTCTTCGCGGGAAGGGGCGGTGAATAGCCTCGGCCACTTGGCTCGTATGATGTTGATGTAGTTCTCTTCCCATTTCCAAAAGTTGCATTTGTGAGTTTGGCAAAATCGGAAGAAAAAAGGAAGATGGTTACAGGATAGAACAGGATAGTACAGAGATAGTGGAAAAAGAATTAGGACATACCCACTCGTGCTCGCACTTGTAAAAGTGCTTGCCTGGATTGTTTGACGTGCGAGAGACCCACCACTGAACCATACCATTGTTGCAGAAAGGGCAGATGATGAGTGGAAGTGGTGGCTGCTCCTCAAGAGAAACAAGGGGGGAGCTGGAGCTTGACATGGGATGGGTTGAGCTAGACATGGCAATGAGAACCATGTACAAGGGAGGAAGCTGTTCTGAATGGGTGGTATGAAATGTTCTTGACGGTATGATATGGAGTAGTGAGGAAGCTGCTAGCTGCAAGCATTTTATATCTGACGAGAGGAGGAAGATGACCGTTGTAGCTTTGGATTGAGCCGATGACCGTTGTAGCTTTGGATTGAGCCGTTGCAGGAGATTGTGAAGCGTGAGCATTAAATCCAGATGGGTGGTTGGGAGTTGGCGGGCGAGTGGGGAGAAGGACAGGATGATGTGAAATTGCCTGGACGAAGGAGAAAGCGTGTTGCACTGTTCAGTTTATATACCGTACTGTAGAAATGAATACTACACGTTAAATGTTGTGAATACGGCGGAGCTAATATAGTGAGTGCGAATCCCAATGCTGGTGGATGGGATGGATTACAGTGGGGCGAGTCGTCGAGAGCTCCTAGGCATTTTCGTCGTTCACATGGCCTTTTGCGGACCCATTCGTTGAGTTTTGCAAACAAAACTTCTTTACAAGTACCGGCGACTTCATCCTAAGGGCATCTTCAAGATGGACCTGCAACCGTCTGCACTGCGCTGTTTGGACTGCGGGAGTCATTCAACGCGGGCTTGTATCGACCCGCGGGACGTTCCGGACTCAATTTCTCCGTCAAAACAAAGACAAAAATGGAGAAGGTTTGTGGGAATCCGGATGTGGAACATAGAAATCCGACACCCCGGGCTCACCCAAAACCCTTTCCAGACCTCACGAGTCCATCCTCCTTATTTTCTCTCTTCCTTCACCGCCGCTCCACCATCTCGGCCACCACGCCACACCCCTACCGAAACTCTGTGTGTCCGTCACCTCCGGCGCTCCAGCAGGCCTCCACCCTTCTTCTCCTCCGTCTCCAATCAACCCCTGTCGTCCGACCACCCCGCCAGGTACCATTCGCTACTGCTATTCTCATCATGCCAGGCAACTGTTCGATGAATCGCTGGAGCTAAAAACAGTTGTCCCTTGTTCTTTCTAGCAATGGATTTCGATTTGGAGTACATATATGAACATCATATTGAGCCGTCCAACGGCTCGTTGGACGAGTACTCCGATGAGACGGCGATGATGCACACGGTCCTTAAAGACACGGAGCGTGCGGAAGAGCATGTTCTCAATTTCAAGGGCTCGATCAAGGGTCATCGATTTCCCAACCGCAACAGCTAGCATGCGGGGGCATTTGACACCGATGACCGACTACTTTGCCCCCAATGAACCCTTCGCTGACCATTTTCGTCGGCATTTTTGGATGGGCAATACTATCTTCGATCATTTGTACCATGTCGTCCGGTCCTACGATGACTACTTCATTCTGAAGAAGGACGCCATGAGAACGATCGGCTTCTCTGGTTACCAGAAGTACATGGCCGCTCTTCGGATGGTTGCATATGGAACGACCGCTGATTCGTGGGATGAGTACCTACAGATGTCTGAGAGCACATGCGGAGATGCCATGGTCAGGTTTGCAACTGTCGTGGTCAAGTTGTTCGGACCTTAGTACTTGAGAGAACCAACTGTGGCAGACACCGAGAGGCTCTTGGCAATCTCAGAAGCAAGAGGGTTGCCAGGCTTGCTTAGATCTCTTGACTACATGCATTGGAAATGGAAGAACTTCCCGAAGGCTTTACAAGGGCAATATCAGGGTCATGTTAAGAAGTCCACCATCATTCTTGAAGAAGTTGCATCACACGATTTTTGGATTTGGCACATTTTCTTTGGCATGCCCGGGTTTCATAATGACATCAATGTGCTGCAACGATCCTCGTTGTTTGTGAGGCTGACTGAAGGAAAAGCTTCTCCTTGCCACTATACTGTCAATGGACATGAGTACAACATGAGCTACTATCTGGTTGATGGTATCCAGTGGCGGAGCTACACACGCTTCATTGAGCGGGCCATAACCAGCTAGCTTAGGAAATATGTCTGAAATTTTGCTCCGAGAGCCTCAATTCAGCACCACTCGACACTGTAATCTTATCTGACTGGGCGGGCCATGGCATGGTTTTGCCCAGCCGTAGCTCCGCCAGTGATGGTATCTATCCTCCTTGGGCTACCTTTGTCAGCACCATCTCAAACCCAGTTGGCCAGAAAAAAGGCTCACTTTACTCAAAGACAAGAAGCAGGTAGAAAGGATGTCGAGAGAGCATTTGGAGTTCTGCAGGCCCGTTTTGCAGTTGTTCATGGACCTGCTAAACAATGGGATCCAGAAACCTTATGAGGGTGATGACATGTTGCGTGATCATGCACAACATGACTATCGAGGATGAGAGTGACGATGCTGCCGCAGCTCTGAAATTTGAGAACATGGTGATCCTATCCAACTTCCAGACCAGAATCTGGCCACATTTGAGGAATTTATTCAAATGCATCAACAAATTCGGCATCGACCAACTCACAAGCAGCTGAAGAAAGATCTGATTGAGCATCAGTGGACGGTGAAAAGGGGACAACATGTTAGAATGTAATATTTAAACATTTTTAAATTTAAAATAGTGTTGCGTGCGGCTATTTGATCGTGCGAACTTGGAAAAAATGAGGAAGGCCAAATATATCCGACTACGGTTGGATGGCATCCTTCCGCATTCGTGTTCACCGATCGGTCCTCATGTCCGCAAATGAATGCGGGAGGATTTTTACGCGTTGAGTTGGAGATGCCTAATGAGATAACGCCAAATAGCGGCAAGACTAGGCCGGAACCTCCTACAGCTCAAATGCTTAAAAAAACTCAAACGTACAATGTAGCACGCCATCAAAATTTGTTATTTTGACATAGTACAAAAACAATAAAGCCCGTCGAGGCCATCGGACAACATCTTTGGCCATCCGCCACGAGTGATTTGGTTACATTTGCCACAAGCACGGACCGTCCCTCTTGTGATCCGTGTCTAGTACACATATCATTTTATACAATAGGTCTGATTTGCGCATATTTCACTCAAACACATAACCCTCTTCAATTACATGGTCAATAATAGTTTAACACGTAAACATACTTTGACAAACCCAATAAGCTCCACCTTGGAGAATATGTTTTTGTCATCTTGAAGCCATTATGCACATCTCTAGGTGCATTGGACTTGAGCCATTAATTATGAGCAACGGATATTTCTTTGATTTCACATTACTCACTACTGCAAAATGATCTTTCCAGACCGGCAATCAATGACAAACGAGCAATCATTGATAAGCTCTCTTGATAAGTGAGTGGAATTAGTGAGCACAAAATAGCTGGGAATATCCCGAAAACTGTTGATAATGTGACGGTGGTGTGTTTCGTGACTAATAACATAATAATAAAGTTAATTAAATTTAAAAGTGGACCAGTTCTTAATTGTGACAAACTGTTGGTGATTCTTACAAAGACTAGATTGTTCTCGGGGACGGAGTGTAACAAACGGAGACGGAGGGGGTAGCTAGTACTCCCTCCGTTCCGAATTACTTGTCTTAGGTTTGTCTAGATACGGAGGTATCTAGCACTAAAATGAGTCTAGAAACATCCGTATCTAGACAAATCCAAGACAAGTAATTCGGAACAGAGAGAGTAGTTGTCAAGTTAAATAATTGTGCTTTTTGCTGTTCGATCGTTGTCAGTATATAGAGCCTAAGCTAACATACTACTCCCTTCGTTCCTAAATGTAAGTCCTTTTAGACATTTCAAATCGAATATAACATAAGGATGTATGTAGACATATTTTAAAGTGTAGATTCACTCATTTTGCTTCGTATGTAGTCATTTGGTGGAATTTCTAGAAAGACTTATATTTGTTATTTCGTATGTTTTCACGATTATATGTCCCCAACAGGCAGTCCGTCTATTTATCAGAAGTATAATTAAAACAAATGCTAACCATATCTTTAAGTTCTAGGTCCTATTAATTCCTTGTACTATAAATCCAAGACTTAGGGGAGCCGTTTTTTGTCATTCCGGTCTCTCCTAATAAATTCATAATAACATAATGCTTTCCTTTAGGCCCATAAATGACGAAACAATATGCACTTGACAACATTCCCAGCGATTGCATAGCATAATTAAGCATCTTTCAAGCACTTACATCAATTAGGCAAATCAAATTTTAGTTGAGCAAATATTTGACAAGCAAACCACTATAATATTCGCCAATAATTTTATCATCTGTTCATGTGCAGAGTTTGGATATCTCGGGAAAGAATGGACTGCTTTACAAAATGCTTGGTTTGATCAATGGACAATGGAAATATGCACTACAGAGCAACAAGACTACTATCTTCAAAAAGTAGTTTCCGGCTTTCAGCCAATAAGAACGCACTAGATGTGGATCTCTTCAACAGCTATCACTGGATTTCTAGTCTTTGATCCATCTCCTTTTCCTAAGATGTCCTTGCTTCACCATATAAACCCGGCCATAAACCCAACTTCTTCTAGGTCCAGAAAGAGATCTCTGCAGAGCAATGTCAAAAAGTGAAGCCATGGTAGGTGTTGTTTTACACTGTCACGATATCTACATGTAGAACTGCAAATTCTCACCAAGACTTCCAAATCTGAATTTTGTCTCAGTTATAAATTTGAAATTTTCATTCAAGTATGTGTCCTGCAACAGTGTGTTGATCTTGTGTGTCAAATGTGGTATAGGGGCCTGAACGTGCTTATCTATCATCTTATCAGTGAAGGGATTGCAGAGTATGTCACTGTGCAAGAACTTGATGTAGATTTAGCAAGATCATAATCTGACAAAAAACACAACAGCTGTAAAGGCTGTAAAAAACTACAGGTATTCCACATACCTCGACTTTAGTACGGTACTCCAATGGACACTCGCAGACATGGCATTCTGCCTTGTGGGGTGCTTTAATGGATTTATCCGTCTTCACAAATGCAAACACCTAGCAAGAACATGCTTTGCTTACTCAGATGACCAAAATGTTGTACTCAAAGAAATATGGATCAATTTTCAACACTAAAAGGAGCCATGATGGGCAACTACTAGAAGCAAAACTAACCTGCTCACCGCAATTGGGGCAAGAGCCTTTTAGTGCAACCACATTGTTTGTCAACAGGCCTTGCAATGCACCAACTTAAAAAACAAAAAGATGATTTAAGATGCGTGGAGAACACAATTTCGCAAACTGAACACGAAAATCATGATACTACTGATATAACATAGAAACAATATCTACTGAAGAACTTTCCTTACCTGACGCGGATGCAACCGGATAGCCAATCAGATAGCCTAGTCCGATCAAAACCATGTGGTTCACCCTTGTTATCCCGTCAAGCGACTTAGCAGCAGAGAAGAGAGACCTTGCTCCGAATGCGTCCCCGAACGCCAGGCTCAGAGTGTAGAAGCTTGGAACCAGGAACGCCGAGGTACCAAGCAGGAGCAGCAGTGTCCAGATGCTCGACAGTGCCATAAACATCGAGTGGTCCTCCTGCCCTATACCCAAATGTCAACCAAAACACTGAATTGTGAGTCTGTAAGTAAATGGAACACTGGGTAGATTTGGCTAGAAGAAACAGGGGTGAATTTTCACAGAAAGGTTTACCTCGGCGTCCGCGTACGCCGACTGTCGCTTGAGGCTGCAGCGGGGGTATTTTATGACCGACGGGGAGCCGTAGACCCGGAGCTTCAACTAGCAAGGTCAAGGACACATGTACTGTTAGGATGCGGATGCAAATACGCGACAGCGAATGGGGTTTGGATCAGGTGGTGTGTGCTAATGTGGATATACGTAAGTTAGCTGATTGTAGGCCTGTTTTGTTCACCTCAACTTTGTCGAACATGTCGTCGACAATCAGAGGCTGGCCACTGTAGTAGGAATCCCTGGCCTGCCATGAAAGATGGTACTAGATTATATACAAGTAGACATGGTGATGAGCTTGGCTCGCCTAATAATGTACAGCAGGCAACATGAATTGTACAACATCAAAAGGTACAGTATGAAACACAAAAAGATTGCAACTTTCAGTTAGTTATACTGGTATTAAGGTTAATCTTTAAAAAGAAAAGAAAACTGCAACTTTTAGTTAATTTCAGGTTCATGATGAACTGTAGCTGAAGCTGCTAACAAGCCGGTGTGTAATCTGATGGAATGGGACATGGGCAATAGCGAACTCGATCGAACCTGCAGGCGGCAGTATAAAAAAGACCGTGCAGCAGGCAACATTGTTTACAGGTTACAGCATCAAAAGGTGCAGTATGGAATAGTACAAAGAGATTGCAGGCTTTCAGTTAATTTCAGGTTCATGTTGAACTGTGGCTGAGGCTACTAATAACAAGCCGGTGTGTAATCTGATGGGATGGCGAACTCGATCGAACCTGCAGGCGGTAGTATCAAAAAGATTGCGCGGCAGACAACATTGCTTACAGCACCAAAGGGCACAGTATGAGATACAGAAAGATTGCAGACTTTGAGTTAATTTCTTCAGGTTCATGATTAACTGTGTGCAATCTGATGGCATGGAAGGTGAGCAAGAGTGGGACTGGAATTACCTGGCGGTAGAGCGCCTCGAGCATCTCCTGGCTGGCGGTCTCGATGGGCCCGACGTAGAGGCACGACGGCCCCTCCCCCGCCCCCGCCGCCGCCGCCGCACAGATGCGCAGCCCCACCCGGGGCGCCCGCGGCCGGCCGAGGCGCCCGTTCCCGGGGGCCACCGGGGCCGCGGCGGCGGCGGCCATGGACGGTGCACACTGTCTGCGCGTATCCAGCCGGCGCGTGCTCTCCCCCTCGTCCTCCTCCCGTACGGACCTCTGCTGGTGGTGGTGGTGGTAGATAGCGCGAGGTGGGGAGGGAGGCTGGGCGTGCAAGGAAAAGAATCCGGCGAGGGGGGAGCGGGGGATTCGTGGAGGCCTCACGCACGGCGGGAAGCGGACAAAAATGGGAAGAGATTTCCGGTGGTGGTTGCTTGGGGGCAAGAAACGCCGGAGGAGGAAGAGTGTGTGGCTGCGGTGACCGGAGACTGGTGGATGCTAGCTGCTCATTTGCCGGTCAGCCATCTCATCTCATCTCATCTCATTCTCTGTCCGTATCTGGATGGGCTTTGGCACAAAATATCAGCATTTTTTCCCCAAAGAGAGCAAGATCAGATCCAAGTAACCCAAATAAAAAAGCAACCAACAGAGAGCATTGACAAACTCTTGAAAAATCAACCCCAACAAATGGAGTCTTGCAATTTCCTGGTCGCGACCTGATCTTCTTCCATGCACCTGGTAAATAATCCGCATAGAAATCAAACTTGTATTCTTTTTTTTCTTCGGGTGAAATCAAACTTGTACAGCTTGGCTAACCGCGAAGGTCATGAATAGCCGCCCGAGTCACCCGCCACAATCAGGGCAAGGAGCCTTTTGACCGCACACGTGGAGGGGGGCACGACCCTTGCAACTGGGCTATGATATTGTGGCTTCATTACCGTACCACGAAAGAGAATATCATGATGAAGATGTGACCAAATAGAAACCAACATCATAAGACACCAAAGCTAAGCAGAGATTGAGCCGGGTGACAACACGCCACTAGCTCCACCGGCGAGACTCCGCCATAAATGACACATAAACCTAATACAAAAGACCATTCCCTCATCTCGGAGCGGCTAGAGTGTCGCCGCAAATGAGGGGAACCCGTGTATATGAAGTTTTACGGAATCGATTCTATGGAATAAGAAATGGTTAAGTCCAAAACAACTACGAAGAATTTACATAACCCTTTTGGCTATAAAACAAAGTATCTACCCACTTAAATTTAGAAAGCAAGAGAAATAACCCCTAAAATGGTTTTTTTGGGGTGGGGGGGTGGTTTTGCCACTATGGCTCATGGCATGGTCGATACCTCAGCAAATAAAAGAAGGATAACCACTCAGTAGCCATTACTTCCATGGTCCCGTTCTCCTGTCCCTCGAGTCCCGTTGAGACTCACCTTGGCGAAGCCATTCCTCTTTTCCCTTCTCATCCACCAGTGAGGCAAACCGAAGTGGGGATGGTGCTACAGATGGCAACCGTAGGTTTAGTTTAGGATGCATTTGATCAGTTTTTGGCTTTATGTTGGTTTTGAACTTACTTTTGGTGCCTTCAAGCAGTGCCTAGATATGTCTCCTTTGTCTCCAAGCTGTTTTGATGGCAGAGGAAGGCTTTCCGATATGGACATGGCTAAAGCTCAACAAATAAGCTCGACAAAGAAACGCCGGAGGAGGAAGAGTGTGTGGCTGAAACGACCAGTGGATGCTAGCTGCTGATTTCCGGTCAGCCGCAGAGAGGAGAGATCCAAGAGCAGAGATTTCATTTGCTTCCCTGTCTGTACCCATGCGTTGGGCTAGGCCTAACAAAGCCTGAAGTAGAAACCCCAGGCCTGGGCCCAACTTGGCCTGGTCATCGGGCCTAGATTCCAGACCCAGCCTCAGCCCATCAGAGGAAAAGTCCGCCGGGTCGGGCTTTTGACGGCTAGGCCGGGCCGGGTATCCCATGGCCAGGTTTATCTGTGATCCTATCCAGTGCAGGGAAATTCCGCCCAAAATTCCCACATGTTTGCATGTTTTTCACCTACTTTTAGGGAGCTGCTACGCGTCGGCCGGTGGCTCTTTTAAAAAGATCCGCCGCCTCGCGAACCATTCGATTGCGTGACACGCGCCATTCAATCCTCCTCTCTAATTTCCTGCAGTAATGCTCTTATTGCAAGATCTGGTCTTCTTTGATTTCCTGCAACAAGACCTTTGTTGCGAAACCTCATCTTCTACAATTTTCTGCAACAAGACCCATGTTGCAAAACCTCTTCTTCTTTAGTTTTCTACAACAAGACTCTTAGAAAAATTGCAATAACATCTCCCACCGCATCTAATTTTCTGCAACAACATTTTCACGCGTCTAATTTTTTGCAACAATATCTTTCATGCGTATAATTTTCCGCAACATCTTTCACGCGTCTAATTTTCTGCAACAAGATCCTTGTTGCAAAAATTAAAACAACATCTTCGCCGCATCTAATTTTCTGCAACAGGGCCCATGTTGCAAAATTTGCAACAGCATCCCCGGCCGCTCGCGTACTTGCGCGGTCTGCCACTATTCTGCAACAACGCTGTTGTTGCGGAGATAACATGGCGCCACAAACACCAGGAGGGCTCGCGCCTGAAGCTTCTGCGCTGCCTAGCGACCCCGCTGCCCGCCGGCGAGCCCTTTCTCCGGCGCCGCGCCTTTCCCCTCCCATGACCTCCCCTCTCTCTCACCTCCATCTCCTTCTCTTCACAGGAACCATGCTAGCGGCAGTCGAGTCCTTCGCCTCCGACTGCTTTCTCGGCGAGCTCGAGCCAAATTCACGCCCGGGGAAGGAAAGATGTGAGTGGCACGGGGAACCGCTTCGCTTGGCAGCGCTGATTCATGAGGAAGGAGATTCGGGAGAAGAGGATAAGGTACGAGGCGAGGCGTGGCTGTTGCAAATAATGTGGTGGTGGGGTCCAGAATGGACGCATGGCATGCAACCGAGACGACGGATGCGAGCGTGATTATCTTTACCGGAAAAAATCCCCACCAGCCGGCTGATTACACGGCCGCCGCTCCGTGCGCTTGACACGTGGCCCACTAGACCACTCATGTTTTCTCCCTCGTCTTATCTCTTCGTCTCTCTCCCTCATCTTATCTCTTCGTCTCTCTCCCTCATCTGATCTCTTTCCCAACCTCTCTGTCCCGTATAAAAGTGCATGACAATGGCGTACATCTCGCCGATGAGTAGGATGGTGAGTGGTCAGAGCTCTAGCGCTCGCCGATGGCATCGCGATGGCGGGAATTGGTGGTGCCACTCGCCCTCATCATCGTCCGGTGGGAGCTCGTGACGAACGACAATGGTCTTTTTTTTTGCAGCGCCCGGTCTGTTGCAAGGAAGATTTCTGCAACATAAGTCATATTGTAAATATTTCTTCTATAACATCGTGTATAAAGGAGAAGACAAAGAAAACAAATCTCATCACCTCAGTTGCACAGTTTTTCTGCAACAATACCTCTGTTACAAAAAAAGTGAAGACAGAAAAATAAATTTCGCAACATGACCAATGTTGCGAAAAAATCTGCAACACAAGACAATCTTTATTACAAGTGTTTCCGCAACAAAATCTCTGTTGCGAAGTAGTGGAAGACGTTTAGCCACTTGATTTTCCCAGATTCTCTAGCTCGCGAGGCGGTGGATCAATTAAAAAGATCCGCCAACCGACGCTTAGCAGCCTGATACGTCTCCAACGTATCTATAATTTTTAATTGTTCCATGCTATATTATATCCTGTTTTGGACATTATTGGGCTTTATTATACACTTTTATATTATTTTTGGGACTAACCTACTAACCGGGGGGCCAGCCCAAAATTGCTGTTTTTTGCCTATTTCAGAGTTTCGCAGAAAAAGAATATCAAACAGAGTCCAAACAGAATGAAACCTTCGGGACGTGATTTTCGGAACAAACGTGATCCAGAGGACTTGGACCCTACGTCAAGAAAGCAACCAGGAAGGCACGAGGTAGGGGGAGCGCCTACCCCCCTCCCCCCAGGCGCGCCCTCCACCCTCGTGGGGCCCACGTTGCTCCACCGACGTACTCCTTCCTCCTATATATACCTACGTACCCCCAAACTACCAGATACGGAGCCAAAAACCTAATTCCACCGCCGCAACCTTTTGTACCCGTGAGATCCCATCTTGGGGCCTTTTCCGGTGCTCTGCTGGAGGGGCATCGATCACGGAGGGCTTCTACATCAACACCATAGCCTCTCCGATGATGTGTGAGTAGTTTACTTCAGACCTTCGGGTCCATAGTTATTAGCTAGATGGCTTCTTCTCTCTTTTTGGATCTCAATACAATGTTCTCCCCCTCTCTTGTGGAGATCTATTCGATGTAATCTTCTTTTGTGGTGTGTTTGTTGAGACCGATGAATTGTGGGTTTATGATCAAGTTTATCTATGAACAATATTTGAATCTTCTCTGAATTCTTTTATGTATGATTGGTTAACTTTGCAAGTCTCTTCGAGTTATCAGTTTGGTTTGGCCTACTAGATTGATCTTTCTTGCAATGGGAGAAGTGCTTAGCTTTGGGTTCAATCTTGCGGTGTCCTTTCCCAGTGACAGTAGAGGCAGCAAGGCACGTATTGTATTGTTGCCATCGAGGATAACAAGATGGGGTTTATATCATATTGCATGAGTTTATTCCTCTACATCACGTAATCTTATTTAAGGCGTTACTCTGTTCTTTTGAACTTAATACTTTAGATGCATGCTGGATAGCGGTCGATGTGTGGAGTAATAGTAGTAGATGCAGGCAGGAGTCGGTCTACTTGTCTCGGATGTGATTCCTATATACATGATCATACCTAGATATTCTCATAACTATGCTCAATTATGTCAATTGCTCAACAGTAATTTGTTTACCCACCGTAATACTTATGCTCTCGGGAGAAGCCACTAGTGAAACCTATGGCCCCCGGGTCTATTTTCCATCATATTAATCTTCCGTCAACAAGCTATTTCTTTTGCCGTTTTATTTTGCTTTATTTACTTTGCATCTTTATCATAAAAATACCAAAAATATTATCTTATCATATCTATCAGATCTCACTTTCGTAAGTGACCGTGAAGGGATTGACAACCCCTTTATTGCGTTGGTTGCGAGGATTTTATTTGTTTGTGTAGGTGCGAGGGACTCGCGTGTGGCCTCCTACTGGATTGATACCTTGGTTCTCAAAAACTGAGGGAAATACTTACGCTACTTTGCTACATCATCCTTTTTTCTTCAAGGGAAAAACAACGCAGTGCTCAAGAGGTAGCAAGAAGGATTTCTGGCGCCGTTGCCGGGGAGTGTACGCAAAAGTCAACATACCAAGTACCCATCACAAACCCTTATCTCCCGCATTACATTATTTGCCATTTGTCTCTCGTTTTCCTCTCCCCCACTTCACCCTTGCCGTTTTATTTGCCCTCTCTCTCTCCGTCCTCCTTCTCTTTCCCTATTTGCCTCGTTTTGCCCGTTTCTTGTTTGCTTGTGTGTTGGATTGCTTGCCTGTCACGATGGCTCAAGATAATACTAAATTGTGTGACTTTACCAATACCAACAACAATGATTTTATTAGCACTCCGATTGCTCCTCTTACCGATGCTGAATCTTGTGAAATTAATGCTGCTTTGTTGAATCTTGTCATGAAAGATCCGTTTTCCGGCCTTCCTAGTGAAGATGTTGCTACCCATCTAAACAACTTTGTTGATTTGTGTGATATGCAAAAGAAGAAAGATGTGGATAATTATATTGTTAAATTGAGGCTATTTCCGTTTTCGCTTAGAGATCGTGCTAAAGCTTGGTTTTCGTCTTTGCCTAAAAATAGTATTGATTCATGGAATAAGTGCAAAGATGCTTTTATCTCTAAGTATTTTCCTCCCGCTAAGATCATCTCTCTTAGAAACGATATTATGAATTTTAAGCAACTTGATCATGAACATGTTGCACAATCTTGGGAGAGGATGAAATTAATGATACGTAATTGCCCTACACATGGTTTGAATCTTTGGATGATTATACAAAACTTTTATGCTGGATTGAATTTTGCTTCTAGAAATCTTTTAGATTCGGCCGCGGGAGGCACTTTTATGGAAATCACTTTAGGAGAAGCTACTAAACTCCTAGATAATATTATGGTTAATTATTCTCAATGGCACACCGAAAGATCTACTCATAAAAAAGTGCATGCAATTGAAGAGATTAATGTTTTGAGTGGAAAGATGGATGAACTTATGAAATTGTTTGCTAACAAGAGTGCTCCTACTGATCCTAATGATATGCCTTTGTCTACCTTGATTGAGAATAATAATGAATCTATGGATGTGAATTTTGTTGGTAGGAACAATTTTGGTAATAACGCGCATGGAAGTAATTTTAGTTCTAGGCCGTTCCCTAGTAATTCCTCTAATAATTATGGTAATTCCTACAACAATTCCTATGGAAATTATAATAAGATTCCCTCTGATTTTGAATCTAATATTAAAGAATTTATTACCTCGCAAAAGAGTTTCAATGCTTTGGTTGAAGAAAAATTGCTTAAGATTGCTGAGTTGCCTAGGAACGTTGATAGAATTTCTCTTGATGTTGATTCTTTGAAACTTAGATCTATTCCACCTAAGCATGATATCAATGAGTCTCTCAAAGCCATGAGAATTTCCATTGATGAGTGCAAAGAAAGAACTGCTAGGATGCGTGCTAAGAAAGATTGCTTTATAAAAGCGTGTTCTTCTAGTTTCCATGAAAATAAAGATGAAGATCTAAAAGTTATTGATGTGTCCCCTATTAAATCTTTGTTTTGCAATATGAATCTTGATAATGATGGGACTGAATATGATCCACCTTTACCTAGAAGGCGTTCCAAAAATTCGGAGTCTTTAGATCTTGATGCTAAAATTGTTAAAAGTGGGATTGAAGAGGTCAAAACTTTAAATATCAATGAACCCACTATTTTGGATTCCAAGGAATTTAATTATGATAATTGCTCTTTGATAGATTGTATTTCCTTGTTGCAATCCGTGTTAAATTCTCCTCATGCTTATAGTCAAAATAAAGCTTTTACTAAACATATCGTTGATGCTTTGATGCAATCTTATGAAGAAAAACTTGAGTTGGAAGTTTCTATCCCTAGAAAACTTTATGATGAGTGGGAACCTACAATAAAAATTAAAATTAAAGATCATGAGTGCTATCCTTTGTGTGATTTGGGTGCTAGTGTTTCCACGATTCCAAAGACTTTGTGTGATTTGCTAGGTTTCCGTGAATTTTGATGATTGCTCTTTAAATTTGCACTTTGCTGATTCCACTATTAAGAAACCTATGGGAAGAATTAATGATGTTCTTATTGTTGCAAATAGGAATTATGTACCCGTAGATTTTATTGTTCTTGATATAGATTGCAACCCTTCATGTCCTATTATTGTTGGTATACCTTTCCTTAGAACGATTGGTGCAATTATTGATATGAATGAAGGGAATATTAGATTCCAATTTCCGTTAAGGAAAGGCATGGAACACTTCCCTAGAAAGAAAATAAAATTCGGAAATGTTAACGCCCACACGTGTGGGCGTTTGCATCTCGCCCACACGCGTGGATCCGTGTCCGTTCGTGAGCGCACGAATCTTGGCATGTTTCTAGTGCCACGTAGGACTGGCCTGGTGTGTGGGCGTTCAGCCGGTCGCCCACACGGCCGTTTCACCACATAGGAGGGGCTGGTGTGTGTGGGCGTTCAGCAGTTCGCCCACACGCCACTTTGCACGCACACACAAGGGCTAGTGTGTGGGCATTTGGCATCTTGCCTGCACGCCCTTCTCCTCTCCCACACCCAAGCTGCTAGTTGCCATGTGTTTTTGCACTGCACATGGCAACTGCCCCTAGTGTGCTTTTATAAGCAGGTGGCAACTCTCTTTTTTTACCCAAATTTGCCATGTGTTTTGCAGGGTACATGGCAACTGCCTAGTGTGCACGTAAGCAGATGGCAACTCTCTTTTACCGGGTTGCCATATGTTTTTGCATGGTACATGGCAACTGCCCTAACGTGCATGTACATGGCAACTGCCCTAACGTGCACGTAAGCAGATGGCAACTCTTCCTTTTTACATGGCAACTGCCCTAGCATGCTTGTGAGCACATGGCAACTCTCTCAACTGCCTAGTGTTAGTATGTGGCAACTCCTAAAGTTATGAAATCATGACAACTACATTAGATCAGACCATACATGGCAACTGCAGTTGAGCAACCATGGCAACTGCAGTTGTCCGACATGGCAACCATAGTTCAGCGACATGGCAACTGCAATTAAACGAACATGGACGAGGGTCTGGACCATGGCAACTGCGGGCGCGCGGTGACCGTGACGCGTGGCGTGCGGGACCAGGAGGTACGAGGCCTGACATATGGGCGCGTGGGCGTTATCAACTTCGCCCACACGCACGCGTGTGAGAGGGATCGGGAGGGAAAAAAGAGACGTGTGGGCGCTAATTGTTTTGCCCACACGTAGGTGTGTGGGCTGTTCCTCTTATACACGACACAAAATGTGTGGGCGGACTCCCTAACACCCACACGTGTGGCACTTATCGGCGTCCATAAAATTACCTTATGAATCTATTATGAGAGCCACTTATGGATTGCCTACCAAAGATGGCAATACCTAGATCTATCTTCGCTTTTATGCCTAGCTAGGGGCGTTAAACGATAGCGCTTGTTGGGAGGCAACCCAATTTTATTTGTATTCCTTGCTTTTTGCTCCTGTTTAGTAATAAATAATTTATCTATCCTCTGTTCTGGTTGTGTTTTTTGTGTTTAATTAGTGTTTGTGCCAAGTAGAACCGTTGGGAAGACTTGGGGAAAGTCTTTTTGATCTTGCTGTAAAAAACAGAAACTTTAGCGCTTACGAGAACTGCTGCCATTTTTATTTAGAAGGTGCTATTTAGTTAATTCTTTTTGAATATGATTAATAGATAAATTCCTCACATCCAGCAATTTATTTTATAATTTTATGAGTTCCATAAGTATACGTCTGATCCACATTACTACAGACTGTTCTATTTTTGACAGATTCTGTTTTCTATGTGTTGTTTGCTTATTTTGATGAATCTATGAGTAGTATCGGAGGGTATGAACCATAGATAAGTTATAATACAGTAGATATTACACAAATATGAATTTAGAATGAGTTCATTACAGTACCTTGAAGTGATGTTTCATTTTCTTTCGCTAACGGAGCTCACGAAATTTTCTACTTTAAGTTTTGCATTGTGAAGTTTTCAAGTTTTGGGTAAAAGATTTGATGGATTATGGAACAAGGAGTGGCAAGAGCCTAAGCTTGGGGATGCCCATGGCACCCCAAGATAATCTATGGACACGTAAAAGCCAAAGCTTGGGGATGCCCCGGAAGGCATCCCCTCTTTCGTCTACTTCCATTGGTAACTTTACTTGGAGCTATATTTTTATTCACCACATGATATGTGTTTTGCTTGGAGCATCTTGTATTATTTGAGTCTTTATTTGTTAGTTTACCACAATCATCCTTGCTGTACACACATTTTGAGAGAGACTCACATGATTTGAAAATTATTAGAATACTCTATGTGCTTCACTTATATCTTTCGAGCTATATAGTTTTTGCTCTAGTGCTTCACTTATATCTTTTAGAGCACGGTGGTGGATTTGTTTTATAGAAACAATTGTTCTCTCATGCTTCACTTAGATTATTTTGAGAGTCCTACAAAACAGCGTGGTAATTT